>NW_012102843.1:2090554-2095404 GCF_000951045.1 Mandrillus leucophaeus
ACAAGGTATTCTCATAGTGATTTTCAAGAATACAATATATTATTATTAACTATAGTCACCATGTTTTACACTAGATCCCTGGGACTTATTCTATCTAACTGAAATTTTGTATCCTTTTATTAGCATCTTCCCAGCTCCCACCCCCAACTGTCCCAGCCCCTGGTAACCACCATTCTACCACTCTCTATTCTGTGAGATCAGCTTTTTTTAGATTCCATGTATGAGTGAGATTGTGTAGTATTTGTCTTCTCTGTATGACTTATTTCACTTAACATGATATCCTCCAGGTTTATCCGTGTTGTGAATGGCAAGATTTCCTTCTGTTTGTGGCAGAATAGTATTCTGTTGTGTATATGTACCATATTTTCTTTTTCCATTCATTCGCTGATAGGCACCTTGAGTCCATGCCTTGGCTGTTGTGAGTAATGTTGCAGTAAACATGTGAGTGCAGATGTCTTTCTGACACACTAATTTCATTTTCTTTGGCTATATAACCCATACTGGGATTACTGGTTTATAAGATAGTACTTATTTTTTATTTTTTTTGAGCAAGGCAGAGAAGGGTTTTATTGAGTGACAGGACAGCTCTAATACAAGGGGGTATTGAACCTGAAGTGGGTTCTACGTGAGAGGGGACCTGCAGGTGGGTAGTCCCCTATTTCTAATTTTTTGAAGAACCTCTGTTCTTACTATCGCATGGAACAAGCAAAGATTTAAAGTGAGTGTTAGACATTATTACAGAGAACAGGGAACAACTTCAAAATTAATTTGAGACAGTGTATTCTAAATTTCCTCTGTCATCAGCTCTGCTTGGTGGTGTTCTCCCTGGGATTTGCTTATTCTACTGAAGCAAGCAACATAGTGTAGTCATTGAGAATGTGGGCTCTGGAGTCTACACTGCCTGAGTTCAATTCGTGGCTGTATGACTTAGTATCTCTGTCTTTAGGAATGGTCTTAGCTTCTTTGTGCTTCAGTTTTGTCATCTGTAAGTGGATGTCATGGTACCTATCTCATTGCATTACTGTGAGAATTGAGGCAATGCTTAGAAACCGCTTCAAATGGTGTTCAGTAAATGCTTGTGGTTATTACCAAATGACACTTTGCCTCCAGGTCTTGTTCTTCTGAGAGCCCTACGGTGCCCATAACTCCTATCTCCTTTACCTACCAAGGTTAATTTAGCTAAATTTTTCCCAGTTAGGCCAGACCTATTAAGATGCTTTTCTGAATAAGAGGACTTTTAATCTCAAAATTAAATCTATATATAACTGTATTTAATCTTGAGATTAAATAGGCATAATCACTAAGGCAGATGCAGAATTGTAGTCATGTATTGTTGTAAATGGATTTTCCCCATTCTTTTTATATTAGACTTATTAGGGAAGAACTTTTCCTTTTAACGGATAAATCGGAGTCTATCTACCCACCAAATTTGCACTGATTTTTTTTTCATTTACGAAAACTTGATACCGTATGAGTTATTCTGATAAAAAGGAAAGGTGTGTATTGCTTTGTTTTTCATTAAGGCTACCCTTTGGTCTGTGACAGCCAGAGGAAAGAGACTCCTCCCTCATTTCCAGAGAGTGATAAAGAAGCCTCACGGCTGGAGCAAGAGTACGTCCATCAAGTTTATGAAGAGATTGCTGGACACTTCAGCAGCACGAGACATACCCCTTGGCCGCACATTGTGGAGTTTTTGAAGGCTTTGCCAAGTGGTTCGATAGTGGCCGATATTGGATGTGGTAATGGAAAGTATCTTGGCGTCAATAAGGAGTTATATATGGCAAGTAATGTTGCTTTTGACTTTCTTTTTGCTTAATTTGCAGTGGTTATCATATCTTTCTTCCTCATGATATAATGCTGTTTTTTTAGATCATTACCAGAAAATTATAACCAATAGATTGAATATTAATGAACACTGCCCCATTCTTTCTTATTCCTCTAGGAATTTATGGGTACACCATCGTTATATAAATTTTTTTCTCCTGTTAGATTTTGCTTTCTACCACTATTATTTTATCAGTAAAACTATCTTATAGCTGTAAAACTCTTTACAGAGTAGAAAGGATTTTTATAGAAATCTTTTTTTGACTTGGATGCCCCTAAGTATGAAGAAGATAAAGCTGATATTTTCATCCATCTTTTGCAAATGAAGAAATTGGGGCTCACAGTCATCATGTTAATTTCCTGGTGTCATATAATTAGGGGACGTAACTGGAAATTGAAACTATGTCTTCTACTCCAAACTTCACTCATAGTAGAAAAACATTTCTATTTATTGGCATCTTACTGTTGAGGAAACTAAGGCTCAAATAGATTAAAAACTTGACCAAGGTTGCAAGGGCTAGACTGTCTGATTCCAGAGTGTCTGTTTTCAGTTGCTATCATTTTTTTTTTTCTATGAGCCATTTTTTTTTCCCGCTGTGCTAAGAAGTAGGATGTTCTTGTTTTAGTGTATTGTTGTAAGTAATCTTATTTTAACCCTTGCTCTGTGAGGACTGGAGCTTCCCCTTCTCTAGATTAGGGGATTTAGGATGAGAGTAAGGGAGTAAGAAAAAAAAGAAGAGAGAGCAGCCAACGTTCCTGGGTTATTGAAGTATGTCAGATCACTTCTCATCTTTATTTTTACTCCATCCTAGATATTGTACACCTACATGAAAAAAGTTACTACAATTTTCCCTTGGTATATAAAATTGAAGCCAAATCAAATAATAAATAAAATGCATATTTAATGATCATAAAAAATGTAGCATAAAAGAGAAAAGTGATATACCATTCTTCTAAGAGATTAATTTTTATCACCCCTACATGAGCAGCAGTGGCTATTCTTTGTAGGGCCATACACCTCAAATACCTCTGGTTACAGTCACCTAGGATTCTTCCGAGGAAGTACAAACAATACATTGAAAAAAGTATATTAGTCCCTTGGTATCTGTGGGGAATTATTTCCAGGGCCCTGTGGATACCAAAATCTGTAGAAGCTCAAGTCTCTGATACAAAATTATGTAGTATTTGCAAATAACCTATGCACATCCTCCTGTATATTTAAAATTGTCTGTAGATTACTTATGATACGTAATACAATGTAAATGCTATGTAAATAGTTGTTAGGCTGTATTGCTTAGAGACTAATGACAAGAAAAAAGTCTGTACATGTTCAGTAAAGGTGGAATTTTTATTTTTTTAATATTTTGCCCTGTAGTTGCTTGAATCCCTGGATGTGGAACTCATAGATACCGAGGGCTGGTTGTATTACAGCTTAGGAAACGTAGAGTTTATGCATTAACAGGCGGATAAAAGAATAGCAGTTCATCAAGATAAGACAATGATATTCATATATTGTTACCATGTTTACAATTAAATTTTAATTTATAAAGAATAAGGCCTAGTGAATTAATTTTGTTCATGTTGAAGAGGAAATAGATCTTTGATGTGTCACTTAAAATCACAGCTAACCACAGTTCAAAACAAGGTGATATTTTCTAGTGTTTTAATCTAAAGATACGTCCAAAAATATTTCTCAGTAGGCTCTGCTTTTGCACTTCCTTGTTGATAATCCATGGTTTTATCTAGTCAGGTATGATTCATGACAGTGAAACTAGGTTGAAGTCAAATACACTGATTTAGTCATAGTGATAACATTCTGTTACAATTGAGAAGAATGATTTCTTGAATTATTTTTTGAATAATTTGAATAATTCAAATATATAATTCAAATTGTGTTCAGGAAACAAACACAATCTGCAGCTGATTCCAGAGGGAATATATTTGGAAGGATTAGAAAATCCTAAGTATATTCACTCAGTTTATCAGCAGCAGTCTGTACATAATTCTTTCCTGTCTGTTGTTCCCCGGAGCTTACTGCATTGCCTGATTTCCAGGCATACAGTACTTGGCATGTGGTGGAAGCTTACTAATTAATGGTTTGTTCAATGGTGAGGAGCAAACCTGTGAATTTACCTTCAGCTTCTTACATGAAAACCAAAATATATACAGTGCTGTGTCTGTCAGCCTTGAAGGCATGTTACAACCTCAAAATGGGTGGGACTTACCACAGGATAAAATTACCTAGATCTAGGATCTAGATTTCTCTTTTTATGTAGAATCCAGGGCACTCCTTATTCCATATGTTTTAATAACTAACATTTACATAACACTTCAATGGTTAATTAAATATTTAGTATAGATCATTTCATTTGATTCTCATATTAACCCTGATAAATAGGTATTTTTCTCTTTATTTTTTAGATTAGGAAACAGAGGCTTTGAGATAGTAAGTAGCTCTCCTAGGTTATTCAGCTAGTTATTGCTGAAACCAGAATTCAAATTCAGAGTTTACAGGTTGAGCATCCCTAATATGAAAATTTGAAATCTCGAATTCTACAAAATCTGAAACTTTTTGAGTAGCAACATGACACTCAAAGGAAATGTTCATTGGAGGATTTCAGATTTTGGATTTTCAGATTAGGGACTCTCAGCCGGTATGTATTCCAAAATCCAAAAAATTCTGAAATCTAAAACAGTTCTGGTCCCAAGCATTTGAAGTAAGGGATATTCAACCTGTAGTATGCTCTTTTCACTGTACTTTATTGCCTTTGTTTATTTCTCTGCAGTTTAAATTGTATATTACCAGTCTAATTTTCCTACAATTGCATATTTTCTTAACAGTTTTTAAAATGTTGTATATTTTTAAAAATAAAAATAATAGGCCGGGCACAATGGCTTATGCCTGTAATTCCAGCACTTTGGGAGGCCGAGGTGGGCAGATCGCCTGAGGTTGGGAGTTCAAGACCAGCCTGACCAACATGGAGAAACCCCGTCTCTACTAAAAATACAAAATTAGCCAGGAATGG
>NW_012102843.1:2095454-2097950 GCF_000951045.1 Mandrillus leucophaeus
GAATTCAAATTCAGAGTTTACAGGTTGAGCATCCCTAATATGAAAATTTGAAATCTCGAATTCTACAAAATCTGAACCTTTTTGAGTAGCAACATGACACTCAAAGGAAATGTTCATTGGAGGATTTCAGATTTTGGATTTTCAGATTAGGGACTCTCAGCCGGTATGTATTCTGCAGATATTCCAAAATCCAAAAAATTCTGAAATCTAAAACAGTTCTGGTCCCAAGCATTTGAAATAAGGGATATTCAACCTGTAGCATGCTCTTTTCACTGTACTTTATTGCCTCTGTTTATTTCTTTGCAGTTTAAATTGTATATCACCAGTCTAATTTTCCTACAATTGCATATTTTCTTAATAGTTTTTTAAATGTTGTATATTTTTAAAAGTAAAAATAATAGGCCGGGCACAATGGCTTATGCCTGTAATCCCAACACTTTGGGAGGCCGAGGTGGGCAGATCGCCTGAGGTTGGGAGTTCAAGACCAGCCTGACCAACATGGAGAAACCCCATCTCTACTAAAAATACAAAATTAGCCAGGAATGGTGATGCAGGCCTCTAATCCTAGCTACTCGGGAGGCTGAGGCAGGAGAATCACTTGAGCCTGGGAGGCGGAGGTTGCAGGGAGCCGAGATCCCGCCATTGCACTCCAGCCTGGGCGACAAGAGCAAGACTCCATCTCAAAAAACAAAACAAAACAAAAAATATAACCAGCAGGGTACAGTGGCTTATGCCTATAATCCCAGTGATGAGGGAGGATCACTTGAGGCCAAAAATTCAAGACCAGCCTGGGCAACATATCAAGATCACATCTCCTAAAAAACAAAAAAAGTTGCCAGGCATGGTGGTGTACGCCTGTAGTCCCAGCTACCCAGGAGACTTGAGGCAGGAGTTCAAGGCTGCAGTGAACATAATCGCACACTGCACTTCAGCCTGGGTGACAGAGTGAGACGCTGAGTCTAAAAATACATACATATATAAATAACCATCATTCAGAAAATTGATAAAAAGAGGTATTTGCCTAATCCTATCACCTTGTTGTGATGAATATCCTTCTTGTGTTTTTCCTATTAATGTTTTATATAGTAATGAATGTGCATATAATTTGATAACTCATTTATCTTATTTCCATTCTGATATATAATCTTAAAATGTTTCTGAATTTTATAATACAGTATTTTTTCTCTATTTTATTTTTAAATTCAAGTTATTAAAAATATTTTTAAAGGACAGATGAAATTATGTGTATTTATTGTATATGATATGATGTTTTGAAGTATATATACATTGTGGATTGACAAAATCTAGCAAATTAACATATATATTACCTCACAAAGTTACCATTTTGTGGGGAGAACATTTACCATCCATTCTCTTAGCATTTTTCAAGAATACAATACGCTGTTGTTAACTACAGTCACCATGTTGTACAGTAGATCTCCAGAATTTATTCCTCCTAACTGAAATTTTATATCTTCTGATCACCATCTCCCCAGCGTCCCACCCCTCAGCTGTCTCCCTCCCTGGTAGCTACTGTTCTACTCTAGTTCTGTGAGGTCAACATTTTTGGATTCCAAGTATGAGTGAGATCATGTAATACTTGCCTTCTGTGTCTGGCTTATTTCACTTAACCTAATGTCCTCCAGGTTTATCCATATTGTTATAAATGGCAGGATTTTCTTCTTTGTTATAGCCAAATAGTATTCCATTGTGTATACATACCATGTTTACTGTATTCATCCATTGATGAATATTTAGATTGATTCTATATCTTGGCTATTGTATATAATGTTGCAGTAAACATGGGAGTGCAGATATCTCTTTGACCTACTGATTTCATTTTCTTTAGATATATACTTAGCAGTGGGATTGCTGGATCATATGGTAGTTGTATTTTTAATTTTTTGGTGAAGCTTCCATACTCTTTTCCCTAGTGGCTGTCCTAATTTACATTCCCACCAACAGTGTGCCAGGGTTCCCTTTTCCCCACATCCTCAACACCATTTGTTATCCTTTGTCTCTTTGATGATGGCCATATCTAACAAGTGTGAGGTAATATCTCATTGTTTTAATTTGCATTTTCATGATGGTTAGTGATATTGAGCATTGTTTCATGTACTTGGCCATTTGTATGTCTTTTTTAAAGAAATACATATTCAGGACCTTTGCTCATTTTTAAATCAGATTATTTGTTTTCTTGCAATAGAGTTGTTTGAGTTCTTTATATATTTTTGTTTTTGGTTTTGGTTTTGTTTTGTTTTGTTTTGTTTTTGAGACAAGGTCTTGCTCTGTTGCCTAGGCTGGAGTGCAGTGGTATGACTACAGCTCACAGCCTCCTTCACCTTGCGGGCTCAATTGCTCCTCCCACCTTAGCCTCTAGTAGCTGGGACTACAGGCACACACCACCACACTCAGCTAATTTTTGTATTTTTTGTAGAGACAGGGTTTTGCCATGTTGCCCAGGCTGGTCTCAAGTGATCTAGGCCTGGGCTTAAG
>NW_012102843.1:2099025-2103011 GCF_000951045.1 Mandrillus leucophaeus
CTTTGAGAGGCCGAGGTAGGAAGACTGCCTGAGACCAGGAGTTCGAGACAAGCTTGAGCAACATGGTGAGACCTTGACTTTACAAAGAAATTTTAAAATTAGCCAGGCATGATGGCATGCACCTGTAGTCTCAGCTACTCAGGAGGCTGAGGTAGGAGGATCACTTGACTCCAGGAGGCCAAGGCTACAGTGAGCTGTGTTCGTGCCACTGTACTCCAGCCTGGATGACAGAGTGAGACCATGTCTCCAAAAAAAAAAAAAAAAAAAAAAAAAGTATACATTTTAAGCCCAGTATATGTTTTAATGTCATTGATCTTCACCCATCACACAGAAATATGTAGCTTTACACAAGTCCTTAAATATATGTGGGTTTTTATCAAGCCATTTTCTGTCCTGTTGACATGATGCAACATTATCGGGGAGATTTTTCAAACACTTTACTATTCTTGGTTTAAAAAATTTTAAAATGGAAAAAGGGAAGAGGAGAAAAAAATAGTGACTATATGACTATAATATATGAAAGACAGGCAAAAAAAGTAAAAGATGAAAGTACTAAGCCAGGCATGAGTCAGGTCGTTGGTCAGTGGGGAATCTACATCAGACCTGGTGCTTTATTGCTAAAATTGGCCTTGCTCTTTCTTGTTGGTGAAAAGGAGTGCTGTGTACAAATAGCCGTAAGAGCCGGGCAAGGAGAGAGAAATGTTCTCTTATTTTGTTTGGCTGCTGTTCTCCATGTTTTGTCTTATCTGTAGTTCTCAGGTAATAACTTTCCTCCTCTGAATAACTACCAAGCCCTATCCCTGAGAATTTTTTTTTTTTTTTAATAGGCAGGTTTGATTTCTTTCTGTTGACTTCTAGCAAGGTATGGCTATCTGTCAGAGTTGGGCATACTTAAAACTTCCAGTTCTATGAACTGAATTTAAATGTAACAAAAAAGGAGGCAAGCACCAAAATATAATGTTCAGATTATTTGAGTAGTATTGTCATCTTGATATTGTGATTGTTGGCTGATGGCATAGAATATGAATGAAAATAAATAATAAGTAATAATCCAGGCATGTATCTTACACAGGTAAAGGGAGCAATTCATTGGGATTCATGTCACTATTGTTATTAATAAGCCCTTAGTACTTTTTATCTTAAAATACATTAAAGATAAATTGCTGTACTTTTCCTCTAGCTTGATATATTTTATTTCACTTTAAAATTAAAGCAGCTCCAGGATAAAATATAGAAGCTCTTTAATACCAATTACAAATTGAGCAAACTCATTAAGTGTGACTAGCATGGCAATGTGATTTCACTCAGTAAGAATTTTTTTATTTGCATTCTTTTATTGTGCATTTGTAACATAAACTCTCTAATGTAATGTTTCATTTTAAGATCTTTTTCTTCTTCTAGGGAATTAATAACATAGCATTTTAAGGAACTTTTAATAAAAATACTACTTTTTTTGGTAAATTGAATGTCACTACTTAGTATCAGAGACAATATTACATTCTTCACTGCATACTCATGAAAATTTTAAAAGCCTGCCTAAAATCTGTATATACTTGGTCGTCTAAAAGCCAGATTAAAAAATTTTTTGACTTTTATTTTAGGTTCAAGGGTACATGTGCAGGTTTGTTATATAGGTAAATTGCATGTCACAGGGATTCAGTGTACAGATTATTTCATCACCCAGGTAGTAAGCATAGTACCTGATAGGTAGTTTTTTAATCCTCACCCCCCTCCCTCCTTTGACTCTTAAGTAGGCCCTGGTGTCTGTTGTTCCCTTCTTTGTGTCCATGTCCATTTAGCTCTTACTTATACCTGAAAACGTGCAGTATTTGGTTTTCTGTACCTACATCAGTTTGCTTAGGGTAATGACCTCCAGCTCCATCCATGTTGCATGCAGCAAAAGACATGATCTCATTCTTTTTTATGGTTGTATAGTATTCCATGGTGTGTAACACATTCGTTTACCCAGTCTAGGTTGATTCCATGTCATTACTATTGTGAATAGTGCTGCAGTGAACATATGAGTGCATATGTCTTTATGGTAGAACAATTTATATTCCTTTGGATATATACCCAATAATGGAATTGCTGGGTTGAATGGTAATTCTCTTTTAAGTTCTTTGAGAAATCGCCAGACTGCTTTCCACAGTGGGCGAACCTATTCCCACTAGCAGTGTATAAGAATTCTCTTTTCTCTGCAACCTCACCAGCATGTTATTTTTTGACTTTTTAAAAATAGCCATTCTGACTGGTCTGAGATGATATCTCATTGTGGTTTTGATTTACATTTCTCTAATGATTAGCGATGTTGAGCTTTTTTTCATATGCTTGTCGGCCATGTGTATGTCTTTTGTAAAGTATCTGTTCTTGTCTTTTGCTCTGTTCTTAATGGGGCCGTTTGATTTTTGCGTGTTAATTTGTTTTCGTTCCTTATAGATTCTTCATATTAGACCTTTGTCAGATACATAGATTGCAAATATTTTCTCCCATCCTGTAGGTTGTCTGTTCAGTCTGTTGATAGTTGCTTTTGCTGTGCAGAAACTCTTTAGTTTAATTAGGTCCCATTTGTCAATTTTTGTTTTTGTGGCAGTTGTTTTTGTTGTCTTTGTAATGAAATCTTTGCCAGAGCCTGTGTCCAGAATGGTATTTCCTAGGTTATCTTCCGGAGTTTTTGTAGTTTTAGATTTTACATTTAATCAGTCTTGTGTTGATTTTTATATATAGTGTAAGGAAGGTGTACAGTTTCAATCTTCTACACATGGCTGGCCAGTTATTCTAGCATGTTTTGATATGAGCATTCATATTGTTTATTCTCAGAAGGGCTGAGGGAACCCTAGGATCAGTGCTCATTATATCAAAAAATTAAATGAGTAAATATGCACTTTAGGTGGCCACTTCTGTTTGACTAAATCTGCTTGTATAATTCTTTTCTCTATTACAGAATTTGAGTTAAGAAAAACTTTTCCAGGAATAATTATTAATCAGTGACTTAACATTTCTTGTGGCCTGGTGCAGTGGCTGATGCCTATAATCCCAGCACTGTGGGAGGCCAAGATGGGTGGTGACTTGAGCCCAGGAATCTGAGGCCAGCCTAGGCAACGTGGCAAAACCCCATCTCTACAAAAAATAAAACAAATGCTAGGCATGGTGGTATGTACCTATAGCCCCAGCTACTTGGAAAGCTGAGGCAAGAGGATCACGTGGGCTTGGGAGGTGGAGGCTGCCATGGGCTGTGATTGCACCACTGCACTCGAGCTTAGGTAATAGAGTGAGACCCTGTCTCCAAAAAAGAAACCTTAAAAAAAAGTCTTAAGCCCCTCCCACTTATTCCCCAATTTATGTGGGCACATTGCAAAATGTGTATTTGTGTGTGTGTCTATATATTACATACATATATGATATTCTTAGAACCAAGCAGCAAAACTGTGTACAACAACAAAACTAGAGAGGAAGAAGATGGGAAATCCCAGCTCCTAAACACTTCTCACAGAACCAGATGCATGCATAAGGCATGCTAGGTCTTACCTGTTGAGGGAGAGAAAAGCATGTTGCTAGCTGCCCGCCATGCCATCAGTCCTATAGGATTGTTCGGGTATATGAAAAGATTTAATTAAATATCATTTTATAAATTTTGAATTCAGCACTTTATTCTTGAAAAGTTTTTGGCATTTAGCAGAAAAAGACTA
This sequence comes from Mandrillus leucophaeus, assembly GCF_000951045.1. Lineage (NCBI taxonomy): Eukaryota > Metazoa > Chordata > Mammalia > Primates > Cercopithecidae > Mandrillus > Mandrillus leucophaeus. The sequence goes on from NW_012102843.1 coordinate 2,102,712, forward strand.
GCTTAAAAAAAAATTGACTGGGCGCGGTGGCTCACGCCTGTAATCCCAGCACTTTGGGAGGCTGAGGCAGGCAGATCACCTGAGGTTGGGAGTTGAGACCAACCTGACCAACATGGAGAAACCCCATCTCTACTAAAAACACAAAATTAGCCAGGCATGTTGGCTCATGCCTGTAATCCCAGATACCTGGGAGGCTGAGGGAGGAGAATCGCTTGAACCCAGGAGGCGGAGGTTGCCGTGAGCTGAGATTACGCCATTGCACTCCAGCCTGGACAACAAGAGCGAAACTCTGTCTCAAAA
>NW_012102843.1:2103871-2106562 GCF_000951045.1 Mandrillus leucophaeus
ACCTTGCGGGCTCAATTGCTCCTCCCACCTTAGCCTCTAGTAGCTGGGACTACAGGCACACACCACCACACTCAGCTAATTTTTGTATTTTTTGTAGAGACAGGGTTTTGCCATGTTGCCCAGGCTGGTCTCAAGTGATCTAGGCCTGGGCTTAAGTGATTCACCCACCTTTGTCTCGCAAAGTGTTGGGATCACAGGTGTGAGCCTCTGTGCCCAGCCTGTTGATATATTTTGGATATTAATTCCTTGTCAGATGTATAGTTTGCAAATATTTTCTCCCATTCTGTAGGTTGTCTCTTTCCTCTGATGATTGTTTCCTCAAGTTAAAGCTTTTTAGTTTGATCTAATCCGTCTATTTTTGCTTTAGTTAACTTTGTTTTTGGGGTCATATCCAAAAAATTATTGCCCAGGCCAAGATCATGGAGCTTTTCTTGTATGTTTTCTTCTAGTAGTTTCATAATTTTGGGTCTTACATATAAGCCTTTCATCCATTTTGAGTTGATTTTTGTAGACGGTGTGAGATAAGCATTTAATTTCATTCTTCTGCATGTGAATATTCAGTTTCCCTAACACCATTTATTGAAAAGACTTGGACTTTATTAATATTCTTTTAGGTAGAAGTTACTGGAAATTTGGTTGTGTTCTGTTTGGAAGTATTCTAAATAGCACCATAATGAACATGTACATTGAGAGTCAATGTGACAAGAAGGAAGAACATGGATTTTGGAATGACAAATACCAGGCTTTAAATTTTTGTTTCACCATTTAACAACGTTCAACTTTGAGCAAATTACTTATTTTCTTTGAGACGAAGTTTTCTCATCTGCAGTGTGGTGAAAATAGTACCTAACTCAAAGTATGTTATGTGGATTAAGTGCATTGCTACAAAGAATCTGCTTTAATCTCTATGTGTACTCAGGAAAAGGCAGTTATTATTAGCCTGGTTAGTGTTTTCCCTATTTTGAATTGTTTTCTTAGGATAAATTTTTAGAAAGGTAATTATTGGGTCAAAAGTTATAAACATTATTTTCTTCCTTAAAAAATGGTTTGCCTAATTGCTCTTTTATATGGTTGAGCCAATTTGTATTTTATATGAGAGGAAGTTCTATCATACTGACATTGCCATGATATATTTTAGTTTTAAAATATTTTTGATAGTTTAATGGAAGAAAAATGGAACCTTGTTTTAGTTTGCACCTTTGCTTATCAGGTTGAATTTTTTTTTATGTTTACTTGTACTTCCACAATTACATATTTAATTTTTGTTGAGGATTTAAAAAATTATATAAAAGTATAGGCTGCGTACCATGGCTCGTACCTGTAATCCTAGCACTTTGAGAGGCCGAGGTAGGAAGACTGCCTGAGACCAGGAGTTCGAGACAAGCTTGAGCAACATGGTGAGACCTTGACTTTACAAAGAAATTTTAAAATTAGCCAGGCATGATGGCATGCACCTGTAGTCTCAGCTACTCAGGAGGCTGAGGTAGGAGGATCACTTGACTCCAGGAGGCCAAGGCTACAGTGAGCTGTGTTCGTGCCACTGTACTCCAGCCTGGATGACAGAGTGAGACCATGTCTCCAAAAAAAAAAAAAAAAAAAAAAAAAGTATACATTTTAAGCCCAGTATATGTTTTAATGTCATTGATCTTCACCCATCACACAGAAATATGTAGCTTTACACAAGTCCTTAAATATATGTGGGTTTTTATCAAGCCATTTTCTGTCCTGTTGACATGATGCAACATTATCGGGGAGATTTTTCAAACACTTTACTATTCTTGGTTTAAAAAATTTTAAAATGGAAAAAGGGAAGAGGAGAAAAAAATAGTGACTATATGACTATAATATATGAAAGACAGGCAAAAAAAGTAAAAGATGAAAGTACTAAGCCAGGCATGAGTCAGGTCGTTGGTCAGTGGGGAATCTACATCAGACCTGGTGCTTTATTGCTAAAATTGGCCTTGCTCTTTCTTGTTGGTGAAAAGGAGTGCTGTGTACAAATAGCCGTAAGAGCCGGGCAAGGAGAGAGAAATGTTCTCTTATTTTGTTTGGCTGCTGTTCTCCATGTTTTGTCTTATCTGTAGTTCTCAGGTAATAACTTTCCTCCTCTGAATAACTACCAAGCCCTATCCCTGAGAATTTTTTTTTTTTTTAATAGGCAGGTTTGATTTCTTTCTGTTGACTTCTAGCAAGGTATGGCTATCTGTCAGAGTTGGGCATACTTGAAACTTCCAGTTCTATGAACTGAATTTAAATGTAACAAAAAAGGAGGCAAGCACCAAAATATAATGTTCAGATTATTTGAGTAGTATTGTCATCTTGATATTGTGATTGTTGGCTGATGGCATAGAATATGAATGAAAATAAATAATAAGTAATAATCCAGGCATGTATCTTACACAGGTAAAGGGAGCAATTCATTGGGATTCATGTCACTATTGTTATTAATAAGCCCTTAGTACTTTTTATCTTAAAATACATTAAAGATAAATTGCTGTACTTTTCCTCTAGCTTGATATATTTTATTTCACTTTAAAATTAAAGCAGCTCCAGGATAAAATATAGAAGCTCTTTAATACCAATTACAAATTGAGCAAACTCATTAAGTGTGACTAGCATGGCAATGTGATTTCACTCAGTAAGAATTTTTTTATTTGCATTCTTTTATTGTGCATTTGTAACATAAACTCT
>NW_012102843.1:2109595-2125084 GCF_000951045.1 Mandrillus leucophaeus
AAAAAAAAAAAAAAATTAATTTTTTTTGTTTGTTTTGGGATTTTATTTTCTGATTGTAAAAGTAATCCATGTTGTAAAGTATATAGAAGCAGAAAAAAAATTGCCCATCCTTCTGCTACCTGGGTCATCACAATATAGTATTTATGGTAATGAGAGATATCTGAGAACATCTTATTTGCAGCTCCCCCCAAAGGACTATGTTTGTGGGATACTTTCCAGTTTTAAATGTGTGATATTACAGAAACATCTAGATTCTGAATGATCATCAATTAGGTGTATATTTGGGCCTCCCATTTCCACCACCATCATTTTTATTCTAGTCATTTTGTTTCACTAATTGGAGTTCTGGTTGATATCTGTTAAGGTAATAAATCCTGCCCTGTACAATTATATATTCTGATTTTGTACTGGCTGTAAGAACTGATAATATCATGGTCTCAGACCATTTCACAATGAATATGAGATCTGTCTAATGACTTTAAGGTATGGAATAAGTTCAAAGTTCTTAACTTCATGTGAAATGTAAACAAAATGTTATGGAATTCCTTCTCTGTTACAGGTTGGTTGTGATCGTAGCCAAAACCTTGTGGACATTTGTAGAGAGAGGCAATTTCAGGCTTTTGTCTGTGATGCATTGGCAGTACCAGTCCGCAGTGGGTCTTGTGATGCCTGCATCTCCATTGCTGTTATTCATCACTTTGCAACAGCAGTAAGTATGGTCTTTCTTTCTCTTCAGAACTTGTAGCTAAAGCAGCAGGAAGAGTTCATGAATTTTGCTGATTTTGGACCCTGTTTTAGCTTTTCAGTTCTTTCCATTCTCTTTTCTTGTCACAGTTTGCCCTCTTTGTAAGAGCGCATGCAGAATGAAGATGGGCGACCGTTTAAGTATCTTCTACTTAAACAGAGAGCGGATGGGACTGTATGCTTTTATGGCTGCATGCTTTTGCCCCTTTCCTACCCCAAGTCTCATTCACTTTTAAATGCCTCCTTCAAACCCAGAGTCACAGAATTTTCGCTGGAAGAGACTTTGAGATCATCAGCTCCAGTCCTCTTGAGTATTCTCTCTCCTCAGACTCTGAGTCCCTTCTCTATTTCTTTCTCAGCTTTTCTTTCTCAACCCATAGTTTTATCCCTGACATGTGAGTGTTACTTCTTTCCCATTCTGTTTTTCTTCCTTTCCTATTCTTTTTTTTTTCAAAACTCTGTCTTTTTTAGCTGGTAGTAGTATGTTGACTCTTTTAGTATGTTCTTAGTTTTAAAATAAATAATATTTAACATTTTCTTTTTTTCTTTAAAGAACAAAAGACCACTTATTTTTCTTGGGTGTCAGCAGTCGTTCCCCTGATCTAAGCAATAGCTTTATAGCTCACCTTATGGGTCACCAGCAGTTTCAGTAGACCTTATGACCTTGACTGAGTTCAAATCAAAACAAATCAGAAAATCAAAACAAATCAAAACAAATCAGAAAACTGTCTGTGTCAGTAGTCTCTTTTACTTTAATAGTAACCAAGAGATTCTGCTGGGCTGCAGCAAACAATATTAGGTTCTTTACAGCAAAAGCCACTAGGCTTCAGTACACTTAGAGGCATTATTGCAAATAGAGAAAGGCTTGAAAGGAGCAGCTATACCAGTAAATTTAAAAATCCGTTTAATTTGGAAGAAATGTTTGGCACGCGTTTGTTGCTTCAACTACAACTCGGTTGTTGTATTATAACTTATTACTGTAACTTATTTTCAAGTTATAAAAGACAATAATGTACACAAATATATCTATATCCATTTTTTGCAATTGCAAATATATGTTGGAGACCCTCCCCTGTATGAAGTTCTATACAATCGTTTTAGAAATCTGTCATGTCCAACTTTCTCTCCATATCTATTGTCATTTATTTAAAAAATAATTCATTGACCACATGGAAAGGAGTGAAGTTGGATCCTTACATTACACCATATGCAAAAAAAACCTCAAAGTGGATCAAAGACTTATATAGAAGAACTAAAACTATAAAATTCTAAGAAGAAAATAGGAGAAAAGCTTCATGACATTGTATTTGGCAATGATTTCTTGGATATGATACTAAAAGCACAGGCACCAAAACAAAAAATAGATAAATTGGACTTCATCAGAATTAAAAACTTGTACATCAAACAACACTATCTGCAGAGTGAAAAGGCAGTCCACAAAATGGGAGAATATATTTGCAACTTGGCATATCTGATAAGGGAGAATATATTTGCAACTTGGCATATCTGATAATATCCACAATATATAAAGAGCAACAAAAATACAACAATAACAAAACAATTAAAAAACAGACCAAGGACTTAAATAGACATTTTTCCAAAGAAGATATACAAATGGCCAATGAGCACATGAAAAGATACTCAGCATCACTAATCATTAGGGAATGCAAATCAAAGCCATAATGAGATACCACTTCACACACATTAGGATGGCTATTATCGGAAGCATAGAAAATAACAAGTGTTGGCAAGAATGTGGAGAAATTGGAACTCCTGTGCATTGCTGGTGGGAATGTAAAATGGATCAGCCACTGTGGAAAACAGTACAGTGGTTCCTCAAAAAATTGAACATAGAATTACCATATGATTCAGCAATTCCACTTCTAGGTATATACCCAAAAGAATTGAAAGCAGAGACCCGAAAAGATGTTTAGACACATATGTTCATAGCAGCATTATTCACAACAACAAAAAGGTGGAAACAACTCACATGTTTGTTGATGGATGAATAGATAAGCAAATTATGGTTTGTACCTATAAGGAAATATTATCAAGCCTTAGGAAGGAAATTCTGACACATGCTACAACATGGATGAACCTTGAGGATATTATGCTAAGTGAAATAAACCAGACACAAAAGGACAAATATTATATCATTCTACTTATAAGAACTACTTAGAATAGTTAAATTCATAGACAAAAAGTGGAATAGTTTTTACCAGAGGCTGTGGGAGGGAGGCATAGGAGTTATGATTTAATTGATACAGAGTTTCAGTTTGGGATGATGAAAAAATTCTGGAGAGGGATAATAGTGATGGTTGCACAACCATTAAGTATGAATGTACTTAATGTCACTGAGTTGTACACTTAAAAATGGTTAAAATAGCAAATTTTGTTACATATATTTACCACAGTAAAAATAAGTCATTGAGGCTGGTTGTGGTGGCTTAATGCCTGTAATCCTAGCACCTTGGAAGGCCAAAGTGAGTGGATCACTTGAGGTCAGGAGTTTGAGACCAGCCTGGTCAACAACGCAAAACCCCGTCTCTACTAAAAATAGAAAAGTTATCTGGGTGTGGTGGCGCACGCCTGTAATCCCATCTACTCAGGAGACTGAGACACGAGAATCACTTGAACCCAGAGGTTGCAGTGAGCCGAGATCATGCCACTGCCCTCCAGCCTGGGTGACACAGAGAGACTCTATCTGAAGAAAAACTTGAACCCAGAGGTTGCAGTGAGCCAAGATCATGCCACTGCCCTCCAGCCTGGGTGACAGAGAGAGACTCTATCTGAAAAAAAAAAAAAAAAAAAAAGTCATTGAAAATCAGTTACACACTGCTATTAAGCAAATAGCTGGGCACAAGATGGAGAAGACTCAGTCCCTGCTTCGTAGAACTCATGGTTTAGTGGAGGAGGTGGCATTTATTTATTTATTTATAATTTGTTGGATTTGTGTGTTGTTGGTTGAATGCCATAGTTATGAGTGGGACTTAGAGAGTCATTGAAAAATCTAACACGTGGGAGTACCTTGATGGGGTAAATGGCCTGATAGAGATCATTTTTATGGCACTGTGAAAGATGATATAGGGTAGAAGATAAGATTTTATATGGAAAATCTCATCCAAGTATCTGGAGACAACGAGGTAAGGGAATTAAAAGAGTCTACTGACCTGTGTCACATCCCTTCACTACTACAGTGTTCTTTTCAACTGATCCCAGGTTATCTCTATTTTAATCCAGTTTACACTCTGGTGCCAGTCTCTTCTTCCCTGACGCCACTGCTTCTACTATTTGACATTCTTTTTACTTTCGTGACCTTGAACAAACATTTTTAGTGATTTCTGAATACTTAGGTTGCTCAACTGTAAAATAATGATGACAATAGCCTATCTCACAGGCCTGTCAGGATAAAGGAGACAATACATAAAGTACTTATTATAGTGTCTTATACATAGTAAGAGCTCAGAAAAGATTAGTTATTGTTTTAATAATCATTTTTTTCAACCATTTTTATAAAATGGTCTCGTCTTATTTTTTAGCTTAATTTCCCGATATTTCCCGACTCCTTAAACCCAACTTGGAAAAATCCTCAGAAAGTTTCCTCCTATTAATTCACTTCTCTGTGTATTAGTCATGCTGAAGATGCTTTCTCCTATTTTAACATATAACCTGAGATTATTTCCTGGGCTTTTTGGCCATTTTGAATGGGCTACTTGGGCGTACAAAACAATGTGTGTTACTTTGACAATTGAGGAAGGCATTGTCTGAGGCTAAGAGAGCTGTGGAACTGGAAATATTAATTTCTGTTTATCAAATATTGTGTGTATCTTAGTTCTGTTTCATTGCCAGCCTTATTTCCATATGTAGTTTATTATTACATTTTTTCCTCTTTTGTTAGCTTGCTGTTTACATATTATTTTGTTTTTAAATCATTACCCTAGACATGACAACATACATCTCTGACATTATAGTCTACCTTAAATTGGCATGATTACCCCTTCCTGACAACGTAAGACTTCATTAATAACATTTAACCCCTTCTGCCTTTTATTGTATTATTATTATATGTTATTATTTGTTTTAAGCTCTCAACCTTCATTTATATTTCTTCACGTTATTTACCCTTTCTGGTATTCTTCCTTTTTTCCTGCATCTTCAGAGTTTCAGAGGAAGTAGGTTTCTTTTGCTCGAAGAGTTCTCTGTCCTATTTTCTTTAGTGTAACTATACTGGTGACACATTCTCTCAGCTTGTGTGTATCTGAAATCTCTTTATGTTGCCTTCATTGTACAAATGATATTTTTATTAGGTATTGAATTCTTGATTGACATTGCTTTCTGTATTTTCCCTTCTTTTTCATCTCTGTACTTCAATCTGGGTAATTTATACTGACCTGAACTATAGTTTAATACTTATCTTTGTAAATGTATCTAATTTGCTAAAAATTCAAATTCATCTTATTTTCTAGAATTTCCAACTTCTTCATATATTTTATCATGACGGGAATTCTTGATCTTTTCCTCTGGTGTTTTGAACATACTAACCATAGTATTAAAAAGGCTTTGTCTGGGGATTTATTTCTGTGATATGATATTTCTTTTTTTTTTCTCTGTTTTTCGGTCCTTTGGTCATCAGTATTTTTAGCATACTTCATAATTTTTCATTGTTTGCTAGGCATTTTATGTTAAAAGATTTGGGAACTTTTTCTCTGAAGGAGGTTAAATTTTTCTAAGGACAAGCAGATAAAGTATAAGCAGATCACTTTCATTCTGCAGAGAACTGGTTTTATGCATTATTGGGGATGATTTGTATCTATTTTGTTTTTGTTCCTACTTCTGTAATGTAGCCCTTCTGGGTCTCAAGTGAAAGCCTGGAATGTACGCCAAGGCTATTACACCTTGGCAGACCTTAAATTCCAACATCTGTCTGTCTACCATTGGCTGCTAACATTTCTGTTTAGCATTTTAACTTCCCAGCTGCTAATCTGCTAAGTTTCTTGGAATTTCACCCTATCTACATGCAGCTTAGAAACCGGCAAATGCTTCAAAGGGTGTTTGTGTATAGATTTTTGAAATAATTTTCCTGCAGTTTCTCCTTTATCCATGACTCTGTCCCTCAGCTGCTTTGACCTCCCTATACTCTGAGCCCTACCTGTTCAGGCCACTAAGACGTCTGCATTCTGCTCATATTCTGTTATCCCACATTATGAATTAGCAGATAATTTCAGGGAAAAGCTGGAGTGAATCTAGAGCTCACCTTGGCTTAACTTCCCTTCGCTCAGGGATTATAGCCCTTCAAAGGCCTGCCTGCAGTGTTACTCTCCAGTGCCTTAAGCAGCTGTTTTATGTATTTCACCCAGCCTTTCTGGTTGTTTTCAGTGGGGGAATTAATACCAACAACTTCATCAAGGCTATAAGTAGAAGTCTCCATAGTATAGTTGACACAATTCCTTTGTAAAAGCATTATATAAACATCGAAGTGCTTCATATTACCGCTTATGGCCCTGTAAGAAGTCATCAGTTGTTTCATGTATCCCAGCCAGACGGTTAAGGAAAAAGTCACAGGGAAGATTAACAGAAATAAACTTTGCTTTTCTCTACTTCCTCCTTCCTGAACACTTTTTTCTTAATCACAGAACAGAATGCCCTTTCCTCTTTTCTCTTTTTTGTTTTATATAAGACATTTCGTTAGATTTTCTTATTAGTCATCCTAATTGAAAACAGTCCTATGGTCAGTTTTATTTTCTAATTTCCTATCTCTTCCAGGTTGATCATGTGTTTTGGTTTTTTTCATTAGGAACGTAGAGTGGCAGCTCTGCAAGAAATTGTTCGACTCCTGAGACCAGGTGGGAAGGCACTCATTTATGTCTGGGCAATGGAACAAGAATATAATAAGCAGAAGTCCAAGTATCTTAAAGGAAATAGAAATAGCCAAGGAAAGAAAGAGGAGATGAACAGCGATACCTCAGTGCAGAGGTCACTTGTGGAGCAAATGCCTGACATGGGCAGTCGAGACTCAGCATCTTCTGTCCCCCGCATTAATGACTCTCAGGAAGGAGGATGTAATTCAAGGCAAGTTTCTAATTCCAAGCTGCCTATTCATGTTAACAGGACTTCTTTTTATTCTCAAGATGTGCTGGTTCCCTGGCACCTTAAGGAAAATCCTGATAAAGGCAAACCTGTTGAGTCATTTGGTCCCATAGGATCCCAGGACCCAAGTCCTGTGTTTCATCGTTACTACCATGTGTTCCGTGAGGGAGAATTGGAAGCTCTCTGCCGGACTGTAAGTGATGTCAGAATTCTGCAAAGCTACTACGATCAGGGAAACTGGTGTGTGATTCTTCAAAAGGCCTGATTATTTACCTGAACACATCATATAGAAAGAAGAAATGCTCACTTAAAAAAAAAAGAGAGAGACTAAATTAATTACCCTTTTAATTAAAGAGAAAACTTGTGGGAAAGTACCAAAGGAAAGCTGAGAAAAATTCGGAAGTAGGGATTCACTAGGAGACATTCAAATGGCCATTGTTGGCTGACATCACAGATGTGGTGTTGGCTCCTCCTACTTCCCTACGAGAGGTGGTTTCTAAAAGTGATTGAAGTAGTTTGTGCAGTGTTTATAATTCTGGGGTAAGAGTCCAGGATTTTGAAGATAACAGTATTTTAGTAAAGTGCTACTAAATGTACTAAATCATGTAGGATTTTAGGGAAGTAATTATATGTTAATACAGAAAATATTCCTGGTCAATAGAAAATTGTCTGAAGTTTTACCTATGGTTTTTAGCTCTGTAAAATCATAGACAATAACCATTCTGTTTCCATGCCTGACTAGCCCAGGGCTGGACACATAGCAGGTGTCCAATAACATTTAGTCAATCAGATAATACCCAGAACTTAGCAGGAGTTTCATTTAAAAACTTCTTTTTGAACCCGACCATATACCAGTTACTATTTTAAGTGCTGGTAATGAAGCAGTGAATAAGAAAGAGCAAAGCTCTTACTCTTATGTCGCTTACATTCTAGAAGGGGAGACAGACAACAGGCAAATAAATAAATAGTTACTATGTGCCAGATAGTGATAAATGCCATGAAAAACATGAAATGAGAGAGGATTTACCTTGGAGCAAAAGATTACTTTTAAATGGCTGGAATAACTACTAATCCTGACTAATTTATTGTCGAGAGTTAATTGGTATTCCAAATTCATTGATCAGGGTGCTAAAAACAACCTAAAAGTGCTCCTTTAACTCCTTTGTTTAAATGACAAAAGTTAGAAGGTGGTCACTCAGACCTAACTATGCCCTTAGAGTCAAAGCTGTGGTGTCCTTATTGGTTATTTCTAGTTGATTCATAATTTGTCCCAGTCCTGGTTCAATCAGGGGTTATTTTTTAAAATCTGTACAATATTGCATAATAGTAACCCAGTTAACTTACCACTTAGGTCAGGTTTCCAGGAGGAACAAAGGTAGAAAGTCAACCACAGGTCAAATTATCACATAGAAGGAAAAGCCTTTTTTTAAAAGAAAAAATTTTTTGAAAACTTTACTCCCAGTATGCATTACTTTTGTAGTAGTAATGCTTAAGACTGTTTTAAAGAAAAATTGCTTTCTGTGGATTATAGCTGCCTATATAATTAATATATATTGTTTTTAATGCTAGTGATACTTAATCTTGAAGCATCAAGTTTTCAGAAACCCGTAGTGATTGATAATGGGTCTTAGACGAGAGAATGATTATTTTTGTCATGGAATTTCAGTACAACATCCAGATGTACTGGTCCCTCTGGGATGAATTTATAAGGCTTATGATATAGGAAAAGGAATATAGAGCTAAAAACAGTTTTATTTCTGATATAAATTCTGGTACTTTGCACCAAAATTTGAAGTCAAGTCATGCCAATAAATTTTAAGATCCAAATAAAATAGATGATTTTCTATGAAGATGAAAAATACCAAAATTGACTCAAGAAGAGAGGGAAAATGGAAGATGTTGAAAAATAGCATAGGAATTCAGAACTTGGCTCTAGAATCAGGTTTCCTGAAAGTTGAATTCTAGATCTGTCATTTAGTAGCTGTGGGATTTTGGGCAAATTTCTTAACTTTTCTGTGCTTCAGTTTTCTTAGCTGTAAAATTGGAAGAGTTGTTATGAAAATTCACTGAAAGTATACTTGTATAGATCATAGACTAGTATAAGAATATAGTATGCATTTGAGAAATATTCATGATTATTATTCCCAGAGGAGTTTTAGGTATTGAGTGATGCCAAATCTAATTTGTTAATTGTATAATAAAAATCTATATTCTTACTGACTTTTTTGGTCTGCTCATTCTTATAAGTTGAGACAGATGTTTTAAAATCTGCCACTATGATGATGGATTTCTCTGTTTTTCTCTGTAGGGTTGTTAGTAGCAATAGTACAAATCTGGAAAAAGTCCAAATGTCCGTCAACAGTAGAGTGAGTAAATTATAGTCAGTTCATACAGTACATTACTACACAAGCAATTAAAGTGAATATACTTACAAGCTGTAATGTAAATGAATTTCAGAAACAATGCTGAGTAAAAGAAGCCATATACAAAATAATACTATATGATTTCTGCAGAGTTTAGGAGTCCTCAAGACCACCCTTCTAACACCAACTACAAAGTTCAGGGTCCTTAAAAGAACACCCACACTTCTGATGCCAGCTGCAAGTTTGGGGTTCCTAAGACAACCCTCAGGTTTGATAATTTGCTAGAAGGGCTCACAGAACTCTGTGAAACTGTTATACTTGGGGTTATAGTTTATTACAATGAAAGGATACAAATTAAAATCGGCTAAGGGAAAAGGTACAGGGGCACAGTCCAGGAGGGTTCCATGCATGGAGCTTTCAGTTGTCCTCTCCCAGTGGCATTGTGGACAAAACTTACTTCTCCCAGCAACAATACAGGTGCAGTGTTGCCAACCAGGGAAGCTCACCCAAGCCTCAGTGTTCAGAATTTTTATTGAGGCTCAATCACACAGACATGGTTGACCACACATGTGGCTGACTTTTAGTCTTCAGTCCTTCTGGAAGTCAAGCTGATACTGCTTGGCCCAGAGTCCCCAGGTAAACAGACTTGCTTATCAGGCACCATATTCCAAGGGCTAGAGATCAACTCCCAGGAACCCAGGGCAAAGGCCCAACCTCTCTTGGATAAGGTTAACTCTACTACACAATTTCCTTTAGGTAAAAGTTCAAAAACCAGTAACATCGAAGCATATTTCTACAAGACTAAGTAGTGCTTTTGGTTAGAGGGAATGAGTGGTCTTCTTGGATGTTTACAACGTTCTCTATTTTCCCTGGATGATGTTTCAAATGGATGTTTGCTTTGTGATACACCACTGAGTTGTACACTTATGATTTTTATACTTTTTGTATCTATATTAGAAGCTTCAAAATTTAAAACAACTTGTAACAAAGTTCGAAATTAATACAGTTGAAATGTTTAAAAATATTTTTATATCAGCTTGATGAGGTATAATTTACATATAACATTAACAATTTTAACTGTACAATTTGATGAGTTTTGACAAATATAGTTATGTAATCATCACCACAGCCAAGATGGAGAACATTTTCATCAGCCCAAAAAGTTTCCTCCTGCCCCTTTCAATCAGTCCCCTCCTTCTGTGGCAAAGACTGGTCTGCCTTCTATTGCTATACTTTTGCCTCTTCTAGAATATCATATAAATGGAAGAATATACTTAGTAGACAGTTGTGTCTGGCTTTTTTCACATTGGACAATGCTTTTGAGATTCATACATGTTCTTACATATACCATTAGTTTGTTCCTTTTTATTGCTGAATAGTGTTCTATTATAAGATATATCACAACTTATTTATCCATTTTCTAGTCTGGATTGCTTCCAGTTTAGAACTAATAGTTTTTAAAAAACTGCTATGAACATTTGAGAACACACTTTTATATGGACATAGGTTTTCATTTCTCTTGAGTAAATACCTCAGGGTTGACTTCCTGGGTCATATGTTAAGTCTATGTTTAACTTTATAAGATATAGCCAAACTATATTCCTAAGTGGCTCTACCAGTTTGCGTTCTCGTCAGCAATGTTTGAGAATTCAATTACCCCACATCCTTGTCAACACTTGATGTCATCAGTCTTTAATTTTAGTCATTTTAGTTGGTATGTAATGGTCTTTTTATGCTTTTACTTTGCATTTCCGTAAAGACCGGTGATTTGGGATATTTTTACGTATGCTTATTTTGCCATTTGTATATCTTGTTTGGTGAAGTGCCTGGTCAAATCTTTTATCATTTTGTAAAAATTGAGTTGTCTCCTTTTTAGGGAGTTATTAAGTTATAAGTATTCTGGATACAAGTGTGCTTTATTATATATACATTTTATAAGTATTCTCTCCTAGTTTGTGGCTTGCCTTTTTATTTTTCTAGCAATGCCTTTTGAAGAGCCAACATTTTAAATTTTGATGAAGTCCAGTTTATCAATTTTTAAAGTTGTATAGATTGAGCTTTTTGTGTCCTATTTAAAAAATGTTCACCTAACCCAAATTCCTATTTTGGTTAGGAATATGAGATTTTCTAACCAAATATAACCAAAAAATATACAATTTTCTCTTGTATTCTCATCTCTGAGTTTTATAGTTTTAGCCCTTACATTTAGGTCTGTCATCCATTTCAAATTAATTTTTGTTTGTGATGTGTGGTGGGAATTAGCTCATTTTTTTTTTCTATGTATGACTATCTAGTTGTTCCAGCATCATTTAGAAAATATTATTTTTTCCTCAATGAATTGCTTTGACACCTTGGTGGAAAATCAGTTGACCATGTATATGTGGGTATATTTCTGGACTCTATTTTTTGATCTATGTATCTATTAATATTTTTAATGCTAGTACCATACTGCTTTGGTTACTGTAGCTTAAAAATAAGTCTTGGAACTGGGTAGAATAAGGCTTCTAGCTTTGTTCTTTTATGCACTTAATAACAGGGTTTCAAAATATATGTAGCAAAACCTGATATAACTGCAAGAAAAATAGACAAATCCATAAATGACAAAACCATGGTAGATATGGTGAACATCTACTTTCCTTCTAGAAATTTCAGTAGTCTATAGAAGTAGTACATAGAAAGTAAGGATACAGGCTGGGTGCGGTGGCTCATGCCTGTAATCCCAGCACTTTGGGAGGCTGAGGTGGGCAGATCACAAGGTCAGGAGATTGAGACCATTCTGGGTAAAATGGTGAAACACCATCTCTACTAAAAATAAAAATAAAAATAAATAAAAATAAAAATAAAAAATTAGCCAGGTGCAGTGGCAGGTGCCTGTAGTCCTAGCTACTCCGGAGGCTGAGGCAGGAGAATGGTGTGAATCCGGGAGGCGGAGCTTGCAGTGAGCCAAGATCATGCCACTGCACTCCAGCCTGGACAACAGAGTGAGACACCGTCTCAAAAAAAAAAAAAAAGAAAGTAAGAAAGTAAAGATATAGCAGACTTGAACAACATAACCAACTTCATTGGCCCTTATAGGATATTCAGCCAACAACAGCAGCATACACATTATTCTGAAGTGCATAAGGAACATTTACTGAGGAAAACCATATTCTGGGCCATAAACATGTGGAGACAAAAGTGACTTCATCTTGAATGCTGATCCACCATGTTGACTTCTGAGTAGCCCCAGTACTGTACTTTATTTACTGTCCCTAGTGTAAGAACATATCAACCTCAAAGCTACCACACAAATTATAGGCTATGACGCATATAGCAGTCTTGCCTGTTCTAGAGGGTTACCTTTCATTGTCATGCTGGAGCACATATACGCTTGTCTTGTGGCTGCCCAAGACCATGCCTCTGTTTGTAAATTCCCCCAATAAAACATCCTTTCTTGAGAAACTAAATCTGTCTCCCTTCTTCTTTGGCTTCTTGGCTCTTTTGGCATTTGGGGGCCACTTTGCATATATAGCCCTTTCACAGAACTAAACAAGACTCAGTACATTTAAAAGGATTCAGGTCATATCAAATCTGCTCTCTGACCACAATAGAATTAGAAAATTTTCTGTGATCTGAGTCATAAGAAAAAAGGAAAAGAAATAAAAGAGAATTAAGTTAAAAATTAATACAAAAAGATCTCTGGAAAAATCCTCAAGTACTTTGAATCTGTATAACCCATGGATTAAGGAATAGCTCAAAAGAGAATTTAGAAAGTATTTTGAACACAATTAAAATGAAAGCACAACATATGAAAATTTTCAGGATACCCTTTGGGCAGAAAAGAGAAACAGGCCTGCAGGAGAACCACCAGAGGCCAGTGTGACGGGAGCAGAGTCACCGAGAGTGGTTGGCGACAAGGTCAGGGAGTCATTCAGGAGGTGAGGTAGACCAGGCAGGACCTGCCCAAAAGCTTTTGGTTTTCACTCTGAGATGGCAAACTGTTTGGAGTTTTGAATGCATAAGTCACATACTCCAAGTTCCATTTTAAAGGGATACTCTGGCTGCTGTGTGGAGATGAGACAGTGAGAAGACAAGGCAGCAACAAAGGAGCCAGGTAGGAGGCGTTTGCCATAATCCATAAACCAGATGACAGATCATGATTGGTTTGCAACAGTGTGACAGTAGTGAGGCAGTGAGAAATAGTAGGTTTTTGGATGTGAAATTGAAAAGTAGAACCATCAAAATTTCTAATGAGTTGGATGTTGGGTGTTGGGGAGTGGAAAGTGTAAGCGATGTCTCCACACTCATGAGTATGGAACTTTTTTTACACTTCTTAGTCTGTCTTGTGGCTGCCATCCTTTAGTTCAAATACAATTTTAGTTTGTCCTTTTCTTCTCTTTACTTTCAGGCATGGGTCTACCACGGTGCTTCACTGAGCAGGTCTCCCTGGTAATATATCTGCAAACAAACCCGGCAGTTACTTTGAGTTCAGCTATTCCATGTGCTGCTGAGCAGCAAGATGTGCAGCCGGTATGTGAAAATAAACAGAATGCAGTGTGATGGTTGTGATCATAAATTCCTTTAGAGACCATTAGACCAAGACAAACAAACACATCCAGCAATTCCAAATCATTGTATGCAATAGAAAGGCAAGTGATGGATGGCACTTTATTTTCAGTAAATTGCTAAAAAGAAAATGCTTCCCCTAGAAGAGCTAGGCATAGATGAGCATAACCTTCAAATACCATTTGCAGAAGCAAGGGGGGAATAAGTGAGATGAAAAGAGAGAGTTAAGAGTTTGATTGCTGCCTTACCTTCCATGTGGCTCCATTTATAAGTCCCCAAATCCCTAAAGCGTGAAAGAAAAAAAAAAAAGACTCCAAGATGTTCTATCAGAGTGCGAAGTCTCTTTGTCTTCAATCTTGTAAGAGTGATTGGAATTTGTTATTGATTAATAAGAAATAATGACTTAGCATCTAATACAATGTTTTATAATGTCCACTCTGGCTTTTGTAGATTCCAGCAAGGATAATAGGGCACTTGTGGGAATAAAAGCCTTTAAAATCTGTTTTAAAGAATCAGCATGAAGAACTAAGAGAGCTTTGTTGAGTCAAGGAAGGCGTTGTTAACCTAGTCCATGACTGCATTTCAGAGGGTTTGTCAATGACTCACAGTTGTGTACAAATTCTGTGTGCAGGTGCATGTGTCCATCTTCCTTGCAAGAGGGTCCGTGTTTCTGTCAGCCTTTCACACATAGTTAAAAATCACAAATTATGACTCCAGGAGTGACTTTCCTTTGTTGATGCTCATGAGATTCAAAGGCAGCCCCAAAGTCTAGGCACCAGAGGCACTGATGGCCTAGGATGTAAAGGCATCCTTTGGATTTGTGCAGCATACAAACCTTCAAACATGTGGCTGGTGTGTGTGTATGTGTGTGTGTGTGTGCATGTGTAGAGGGCCTATCTCTGCATGATTATTATCTGAATCAGTCCAAGACCCAGCCCTTTGGATCCTAACTGGAGAAAAAGGCCTATAAGTGAAAATGAAAAGAGCATGTGGTATATTACTTAAAATTTTATTTATGATTAGCCTTGGGGCAGGAATAGGAAAGATAAGACAGGTCTTAACCAGGATACTGAGTATTTTCCTACAGAAAACTTCTCCCTGATTTTTTTCTTCTTAGACAATAAAACAAACAAAAAAAGCCATACTAATAAGTATCCCTGTAAAATAGAGAGGAATGGACACCTACACTTTCAGGTCAATCAGAAAAAACAATAAACCAATTATTTTTAAAATCTCATTTCATAGATTGTCACTGATTAACTGGATTGTATAATAGATCAGAGATAATCCCATACTACCACTTGTAATACTATCTGTGTAACTATGTAAGTTATTTGTTGTGACTTATTAACTATGTAACTTAATTATATAACTTACGTAGATTATTAATTAACCTATTAATTATAACTATGTAAGTTATAGTACCGTTGCACTATCACCATGGCTAGGGGGAATGGAGTGCTGATTGGCTCAGGCCTGGGCTTTGTGTGCTTCTCTTCTCTTAACTATGGCCAGTGGAATAGGATACCTTGCCCGGCTTCAGCCTATCAGGACCCTCTTGTCTGTCTTTGGGTTGCATTAATCTCACACAAATAATGGGATTAAGAGTGGGAGAGGGCCGGGTGCAATGGCTCATGCCTGTAATCCCAGTACTTTGGGAGGCCAAGGTGGGTGGATCACCTGAGGTCAGGAGTTCGAGACCAGTCTGACCAACATGGAGACATCCTGTCTCTACTAAAAATACAAAAAA
>NW_012102843.1:2127014-2128475 GCF_000951045.1 Mandrillus leucophaeus
TATATTATTTGAGGAGTTAAAACTGTGTAATTACTTAGTCGTTTTACTAACAAGGAACAAGCCGGGTTTTGGAGTCCTGATCTGTACTTGAATACAAAGCATAGCTCTTTAACAACACTAGAATTGTGGTTTAGGCAGCAGCCGTGGCAGCTCCCTGAAGACTTACAGAAGGCACGCCCTCATAACTAGGTAATCAAAGGTCTTCCCAGGCCTCGCCAGCCCTTATTTTGATTTCTCCCTTCCCTGAACTCCATACCACGTACAGTCTATATCTCAGAATTTAGGAGGGTGAATTGATTGTCTTGCCCTGCTGTCTCCTACTCCTAAATATTTCATGTATTGATTTTTCCCTTGCCTCAAGCCTCACCTTTCTGATTTTCTCTACACTGGTGCACAAATGAGCTTTATAAAATCTGAAGATGTTTCTCCTTAACCGAACTCTCTCAGTAACTTCTAATACTTAGTAATGAAATTCAAAATCCTGTAAATAAAACGCAAAGTGTAAATAACGCTTTGTAACTGTCATCTGCTATGTCTCCAGTCTGAATTCTCTCTGCTCCCCACCTCACACCCAGGGTTCCCTTATCCCAAATTATTTGCCTCTTCCCATGCATGCCTCACACTTTCCCTGTATCATTTAGTGAATTTTGTTCTCTTTGCTCCTAGGATGTCCTTTTCTGTTATTTTCCCAACCTCGAATCTTACCCACTATTTAAGACCCACTTTAAATGTTGTCTCCTTCCTAAAGCATTTTCTCATTCCTTCCAGATGGAAACAATTTCTTTCTCTTCTGATTTCCAAAGAATTTTATTAGAATGCTCTTATTTATTCATGTGTTCCTTATGATATTTATTTGTGCATCATACGAATATCTTCTTTATTTTGTAATTTAGGCTCCCTGAGAATAGGGGTACTGTTGATACCTAGTAGGGGATCAATAATTACACATCATAAGAATGTCATAAATTAAACAGATTAGAGCTAAAACTTGAGGAGGTCATATTAATACATTGGATATCTATTATATTTCTTATATCAAGTTTAATCATCTCCCAAGAAGATCATAGGTATGTAAAATACATCAAAATCTGGTATGATAGAGGTACAATGACCGGACAACAAGTATCTCGTGCTATCTGGATTTTAAAAGAGGATACATTTTCACTCTTATTGCTTGCATCCTTCATTGGTTTGTTCAATATGCAACAAGTAATTACTGAATGCCCACTGTGTGCCAGGCACTGTGCCTGTACTGGATAATACATTGATGAATGAAACAGACCTGGCCCTTGTCTTCCTGAAGCTTAAAGTATTGTGAGAGGGACAAACAATAAACAAATTAATATTGCAAACAATTATATACTTGCAAAGTCTGATAAGTGCTCCAAATAAATAAATGAGATTTGCCGGAAAAGGATAAAAGTCAGAGAATTCCTGCAGAATAATAAGGCTACACCAAAA
>NW_012102843.1:2131365-2133083 GCF_000951045.1 Mandrillus leucophaeus
CAAAAAAAAAAAAAAAAAGAATGGTGAGAAAGTTTTCCAAAGGAAATTTGGGCTATACTGACTACAACAGCAATGGATGCTGGGCTCCAACAAGAATTTCACTGTTGTTCTAAATTTCTTCTAAAAAGGAGTTTAAATGAACCTACACCACACAGGCTTGCAGCACTGGCACCATGGTGCTTTCTGGCTGGGTAGAAATGATATAGAAGCATCTTCTGGTCAGGACCACCATACCCATAGCAGTAAGGGCAATGCCTACAATGATGGGCAGAACAGGGGCTACTTTGATTCCAAGTAGCAGCAAGAGAGACTTCAGCGCCACACAAAACAGTGACGGCAGCAGGCAGAGGGCCGAAGGCATGATATAGCCAAGGAGATCTCAAATTTGTGAGGACGCTCCAGCATCCCTGAAGAGCTCTGTGGTCACTGTTCTGTGAAATTACACTTGGAAATTGCTGCCAAAAACTATTAGTATTTCCCTAAATGCAATGGGGATAATTGGATCCTTGGGTGGCAGGGGCTAATTGGTGGCACTGAAATCACTAAAGGCAAAGTGGGTGTGGTTACCATAGTAGATAGTGGTGTCAAAGCAGAAATCAGAATAGTCTGAATCCCAGAGACCCATGATATTGGCTAGCTGATTATGGAGTCCCTAGAAGAGAATTAGATGATAATCTATTAAATTCTTACTTGATCTGTATAAGTAGAAGAGTTCTAGGTCAAGCCTAACTTGAACCATCAAAACATGGAGTCCTAGTTTCATAGTTTCCCAATCAATTCCCAGACTTGAGCCAGTTTACAGACCCAGAACCCTTTGAATGAAGGGGAAGTCTGGTCCTCTTGAGGACGGACCCTGCTACGCTGCCAAAAATTTATACTGTTAGTCTTTCTCCCAGCCTTTCCCAAAGGGGGCTATGACTTTCAACCAGAGTGACTGTGCATTGGAAAAAAAGGAATAACCAGACTTTTGAGGAATACTGGACACTGGCTTTTATCCAAAACAAATTCTAGGAGACCCAAAGTATCACTGTGGCCCTTCAGTTAAGAGTAGGGGCTTATGGAGGTCAGGTGATCAATGGAGTTTTAGCTCAGGTCCTTCAAACAGTGGGTCCAGAGTGTTCCCAAAACTGTACCATGGTTATCTCCCCAGCTCCAAAATGAAAATTAGAATAGACATACTCAGCAACTGGCAGAATCCCTGCGTTGGTTCTCTAACCTGTGGCGTGTTGGCTGTTATTGTGGGAAAGGCCAAGAGGAAGCCACTAGAATGCCTTTCTGGTGAAAACAGTAAGCCAAAAGCGGTACCACATTCCTGGAGGGATTGTAGAGATTAGGGCCACCTTTGAAGAGGAAGGGGTGGTAATTCTCACCATATCCCATTGCAACTCATTTTCTTCGTGGGTGTAGAGAACAGATGGATATTGGAGAATAACAGTGGGTTATTGTAAACTTAACCAGGTGGTGACTCCAATTGCAGCTGCTGTTTCAGATGTGGTTTAATTGCTTGAGCAAATTAACACATTCTCTGTTACCTTACTTATAGCTAAATTGACTACAAAAATACATTTCTGGAAGGACGTGGTGACACATGCCTGTAATCCCAGCTACTTGTGAGGCCGAGGCATGAGAATCACTTGAACCCGGGAGGCAGAGGTTGCAGTGAGCCGAGATTGCACCACTGCACTCTAGCCTGGGTGACAGAACAAGACTCTGTCTCA
>NW_012102843.1:2134648-2137048 GCF_000951045.1 Mandrillus leucophaeus
TTTTGAACCACGTAAGTGAATTACCTCTTCAACACCCATCACCTATATGGCCAGTTTCCAACATGTTGCTGTCTCCAACTGTGATAGGAAATGACTCCCAGTAATCTCTGCCTTCTAGTATTTCTGCCTTTGTGTAATTCCTCTCCTTTTAATTTGGGCTACATCTACAGACTTGCTTCTGATAAGCACAATACAGTAACAGTGATGGGATGTCATTTCCATGATGAGATTACAAAAGATTGACTTCTGTCTTGCTAGCCAACTCTCTATTTCCTTCTTGGCTTGCATGTTTGATAGTGCCAGCTGTCACCTGGGAGAGGCTACATGGAAAGGACCTGAAGGCAACCTCTTGCCAACAGTCAGTGAGGCACTGAGACCCTTAGTCTAATAGCCCTTGAGGAAATGAATGCTGCCAATAACCACTGAATGAGCTTGGGAGCAGAGTCTTCCCCATTCGAGGTTTCAGATGAGACTGCAGACCTGGATTTGATACCTTGATGGCAGCCTTGTGAGGGACAGTGAAGCAGAGAAACCAGTTAATTTGTGCCCAGATTCTTGACCCACAGAGACTGAGATAATACATATATATTGTTTTAAGTTGCTAAGTTTTGGAGTAATTTGTTATGCAGCAGTAACAAACACACCAATCTTTAGCTATTACAAAAAAAGTATATACATTAAAAATGTATATATACATCAATAGTATATCTGTAGGAAAAACTCTAATGCGTGGGATTGCTGGGTCAAAGAAAATGTGCACTTGTAAATTGGTTTATTGTTTTCATATTGCTCGTCAAAAAATTAACAATTTATAATCCTGCTAGCAATATATGAAAATACTTTCCCATATGAAGTTGTTATTACAATTTTGGATTTTTTTGCCAATTTAAAAGGTGGAAAATCATAGCTCAGAGTATATTAATTTGCATTTATGAGTAAGGTTGAACATATTTTCATGTATTAAGCTATTTATAAAACCTCTTCTGTGAATTGTTTATTTGCACCTTTGACTGTTTTTCTATGATTTGTTTTTTCTCTGTTGGTTTTTAGGGGTTAGTCTTTTGTGAGATGACTTGCAAATATTTTTTTCCAGCTTCTTCTTTTCCCTTTTTTCTTTGGTTATGATATAATTAGCCACACATGTGACTTTGATGTCAATCTTTTCTTTAATGCTTCTAGATTTTTGATCAAATTTAGATCTTTCCCACTGTAAGATAATAAGGAATTGCCTTGTGTCTTCTCCCATGCTCCCACCTCATGCTAGTAATTTTTTGGCTTTCTTTTTAATATTTAAATATTTGAGCCATTTGGAATGTGCCTTAGTTTATAGTATAATGTAAGAATCAAATTTATTCATTTCTCCTCGATGGCTACTTAGTTGACCCAATACCATTTGTTAAAAAGCCTATATTTGTCTCACTGATTTAAAATGCTGTACTTACAATATATTACTCTTCTATATATATTTGGAATATTTCTATGCTTTCTAATTTCTTTCATTATTTTTCTGTCTACTCATGTACCAGTTCCATAATGTTTTAATTGGTAAAGATTTATAGTATCTGCCAAGCCTAGTCACATCCATCTCCTCCCCCCAATTACTCTTACTCAGTTTCCTGTCTGTCTGTTTTGGGTTGTTTCAGATGTGAACTTTTGAATCATCTTGTGTAATTTAAAAACTCTGTTGGTATTTTAATTAGGATTATAGTAAATTATTTACTAATTTAGGAAAAATTGATATTTTTATGATGTTGAGTCCTCCAATCCAAGGACACAGTATATATTTTAACTAGTCATTTTTTTGTGTATTTATATGTGTTCATCTTTGTGTGAACTCTAACCCTGAACCTAACAGTCTTTAATTTCTATGTACCAATTTTGTATCTTCCAACTGTAATTTCCAATGAGTTCTTTTGATATTTGCACACACTCAGTCACATCCTATGCAAATAGGATAGCTTTAACTCCTCATTTACTGTTTGTATGACCACTTTCTCTTGCCTATTTGTGTTAGCCAATACCCCCAGTACAATGTAAATAATAGTGGACACAGTGATTATTTTTGTCTTACTTCTACTCGAGTGGAAATAATTGTAGTGATTTTCATGAAGCATGCTGCTGGTTTTGGGGCAGAAATGACTAAAATTTTATTATAACATCTAGTCTATTTCTATTTTATTGAGTTTTTTAAAGAAGTATCTTATTAAATTTTTTTAAATGCTATTTGAGCACCCGAGGACATAAGTGTAATTATTTTCCTTGTATCTGTAATCTGATAAATTACATTAATAGATATTTTAATGAGTCATTTAAAAATTTTTCAGGCAAACTCCACCTGCAGTGATGTGCTTTTTCTTTTAATAGGCTAATATTTTAATCAGGATTTTTGCATAGGTATTC
>NW_012102843.1:2138823-2155737 GCF_000951045.1 Mandrillus leucophaeus
GAATACAAAGTCAGCAGAGTCTCTTATGAGGCATATTTGGTTTGAAAACTCTGAGCCAAATGAGTTCCTCCAAAAGCCTCCTGAAATGAGAAGTGCTACAAATGACCTCTCTGCTTCCCAGAGGAGAAATACAAAGCAAGTGCACCTGCCACAATTCAGAAGGAGGAGGTTTGCAGTGACCACTGAGCATACTTCTGGTCAACCTGCTACCTGCTCATCTGGAAAACCAACAGATGTGGTTTTAAAGAAGCAACTTTCACAATTAAAAAGAAAGTGCCCTGGGCACAAGTCTGTGATCTATACCGGCCAAAAAATGTTTTTCCCACCATTAATTCTTAATTATTTTTGAATTATCATTATACATGGGCAAAATGGCCCTTTGGAGGTTTTCCTACAATCTCCATATGGTGTGTAATCACCTAGCATAGTATTTCTCAAAATCACCTGCATGAGAATTACTTGGCAGTGCCTGATGAAAATCAGACATCTAGGCCTGTCTGGCTAGAGTGAATAGAAGAATCGTTGAGGCTGCCACCCAGGTGTATGCATTTGACAGGCTTCCTAGGTGATTTTTATGAGCTCTAACGGTGGTGAAAGGGGATTTGTTTTTGTTTTAAGTATTTCCAACAACAAGCTGGCGGGGGTCAGGAGACCCAGGCTCAGTTTGCTTCTTTGTAATTTACTAACTGCGTGGGCTTGGAAGAGAAACCCACATACACTCTTTGAGGCAGAGTTTCCTCATTATAACTTGGGAGTGATAAAGTCTCCATTGCACAGAAATTAAAGATTAAAAACAGATTTATGGAAAAGCTTTGAACACTGTAAATATCTAAGTAAATGATAATTAATTGCTTTAACAATAAGAGATTATGTGTGTGAAACAAATTGATGTAGGAATTTAGAGAAAGACTGAAAACATTTGGCTAATCAGAGAAGACTTCATAGAAGGGGTGGCATTTGCTGGACTTTGAAGAATGGTTAAGGATTTCAATAGGCGTAAATGGTGAGGGAATTACAAAGAGGTGAAAGCAAAGTCTGGTTTGACTAGAACAGTGGTTCGCCATCTTGCATCACCTGGGAAGACTTAAAAATACAGAGCAGTCTGTCACACGTATTGAAACATCACACTGTACCCCATAAATATGTACAGTTATTTTGTGTCTAAATAAATCAATAGGCTGGGTGTGGTGGCTCACTTCTGTAATCCCAAGCACTTTGGGAGGCCGAGGTGGTGGATCACTTGAGGTCAGGAGTTCGAGAGCATCCTGGCCAACATGGTGAAACCCCGTCTCTACTAAAAATACAAAAATTATCTGGGTGTGGTGGTGGGCACCTGTAATCCCAGTTACTTGGGAGGCTGAGGCAGGAGAATCACTTGAACCTGGCAGGTGGAGGTTGCAGTGAGCCAAGACCGCACCATTGCACCCCAGCCTGGGCAACAAGAGTGAAACTGTCTCTAAATAAATAAATACAAAAATACAGAGGCTGGGCCACACACCAGGCCAATTTAAATTAAATCAGCAATACAGGCAGATTAATCTGGTAGTGCTATATGGAATGATTTGGGGTAGAAGGACACAAGACAAAACTGGGTTCCAGGAGACCATTTAGGAGGCTGGCAGAGTAGCCCACGAATGATGTGAAGGAAACACATATAAGCCTCTCTTAAGAAAAAATAAGATCAGAGGCCGGCTGTGGTGGCTCACGCCTGTAATCCCAGAACTTTGGGAGGCCGAGGCGGGCAGATCACGAGGTTAGGAGATTCAGACCATCTTGGCTAACATGGTGAAACCCTGTCTCTACTAAAAATACAAAAAATTAGCCAGGCGTGGTGGCGGGCACCTGTAGTCCCAGCTACTTGGGGGGCTGAGGCAGGAGAATGGTGTGAACCTGGGAGGCAGAGCTTGCAGTGAGCTGAAATCGCGCCACTGCACTCCAGACGTTTGGTGCCTTTTAATTGTTTCAAATCCTTCTTAAACATTGTTCAGATAATTATACTTCAGAAAATAATTTTTACTGTGCAAATTAAAGGTGATTTTAAGATTGCATTAGTTGATTTAAAAAATGTAAAAACATACTAAGCTTTTCTTAAAGAGGCAGAGTAATCACAATTTATGAGTTCCATCTGTCTTTGTGGTGTTAAATGAACAACTTATCATAGTAGATATGAAAAGTGATTTGAGAAGTTTTCTGGAACCTTAAACACTCCAGAAGAGTTTTGTTTGCTTAACTGATTTTAACAACGAGATGATAAGACACTGACGTTTGTCGGGGTATCAGTGGAAAGAAAGAGAAAGCAGTGGTTATGAAAATTCTGTAAAAAAAAGCTTTAACAACTAAGAGCAAGGGCAAAAGATAATAGTTGGTGTCCTCGAGAGAAGTCCAGATATTTGAAGGAGACATTGGCTATTGGGAAGTTAAATCCAGTATCAGTTTCTCCTGAGTTCGAGGTACCACCCTCTCCTCCTTTCCACCTCTGTCTCTTCTTGCTTCATGGGTCTAGTAGGAAAGATAACCCCAAAAGTTACAACTGTATTGCCCTGTGGGAAACTAACCAACGTACATCTAATTTAGGAATCTTATTTCAGTATTTCTTTGCTAACAGTCTATAAATCTTTGTTCGCATAGTCCAGGAACTAGAGATCTTGTCTTTTGGATGGCTCTCCCATTAATGGGTTGAATAAAACTGTGATATGTGCAAAAAGGGAATTTTGTCTCAGTATTTTACTTGTAGAGCATCTAACCGTTAGTAATCCCAATGTGTAAATACAGTAACATTTCGGTGGCCCATTTGATGTAAGCCAATCCTTTGTTTATGAAACAGTATCCCTGGGTCATAAACATACCTAGGTCTTTGCAGTTGTTGGTTTCCCACAGTTCACTGAATGACAGAAAGAAGTCGCAAACTATTTTTGTTCCCTGGTTTGGATCACCATGAGTGGTATTATCATTGGCTTTCAGTGACAAGTGCTATGGAAGCAGGGAGAAGACTTTTTATTAGCTCTTTAGCATAGACAATTTCTTAAACTTTTCTTTCTTCTGGGGCAGCATTGTCCAGTATGGTAGCCACTAGCCACATGTAGCGATTTAAATTTAAATTAATTAAAATTAAACTTAAAAATTCAGTTTCTCACTTGTTCCGGTTATATTTCAAGTGCTCAATAGCCACATGTGACTAGTGGCTACCATATTGGATACTGCAGATATAGAACATTTACATCATTGCAGAAAGTGCTATTGGACAGCACTGGTGTAGGAAACTTCAACCTTTAGGGAAAATGTATAGTAAACCAGGCCACCATAATCCCAGAAATACTGCTCTGGAAATCTGACTTGTGGAATGAAAATACAAAGAAGACATCATTCAACACCAGGCCATGTGGTCATGTTGTACTTTTCACATTCCCCCTGCTTTGGTAAGGGCTATTGTTTTGCAATGAAACTTGTTCATGAAAGCAAGAGGATGTGATTAGACAAATCCTCATTGCAACATGAGCTTTCACTTTGCATTTTAGTTACTCCATGTGAGCTGAGGCACTTTGAAGGGAAAATGTGCTATATCCTAGCAAACAGGATGAGGTTTCCAGGCAAAGAATCTCACAATAATCAATATGATTGTTCTTACTGAATTTATTCTACTTATTTTCTAGGGACACATTGTCACTGAATTGTACAGGTTTTTGTGGTCTGTGAAAAATAGTCCCATAAGAAATTAGGTAAAAAGGAAAATAAGGAAAATTATTCAGATCTTTGCATTTTCTTTAAGAAGATTGTTCATGATGAAAAATAAGCTAGAAATTAAGGAAATAAGAAGAAATCATAGAGAAGTGGTAGTACTCAAACTTCTGCATTACAACCCTTCTGGCATCTGATCATATGTGTACCAGTAATATCCTGTTCCCTGGAGAGCTGGCTCTTTAGATTCCATACTAACTGCAGAATGACAACATTTACGTTGTGAGATATATAGCACCTATTCATTTATAATACACAATATAAACTAACAGAAATTATGGAATTATAAAAGTAGTTACATTTATAGAGCAACTACTTTTATAACTCCATAATTTCTGTTAGTTTATATTGTGTACTATACAATATAAACTAAACTCCCAAAGACCCTGCCTTTCTGTAACACCATTTTTCCTCAGATGTAGTACACTTCAGTGCCAAGCAGGGACACTTTTTAAAAACACAATCTGCTTTGATACATGGTTGTAAGTACAGAGGACTGGACTAACATGGAGATAGAACTATAAATATGTTATTCACAATCTATATATCAAATCCAAGGCTGACTGGCCTCTGCCACCAAACAGGACTTCATGATGTCTCCTCCTAGAATCATAAGCACAGTGCTCAGAGAAAGTGACTCGTTTTAATAAAATTACAAGCACAGCATAACTAGCAAAGTAAATGTGCTTCTGGGGAAAATGATTATGCTCTAAAGCATATGTGATTTAGGACAATGCTGTATAGAAATATGCCATTACCCCTCCTATTACTGTGGATAATTAAGAGTTGATTGGTAGTAAAAACATAATGAACTTTCAGTGTGAGAAATGGTACTAAAAACATAATGAACTTCCAGTGTGAGATATTAGAAATTCATAGTTTGTCATTTCCTACTTTCCTTGCTTAGAGGACTAAAAATCTGCTAATTATAGGCTCAACCAACCCAGGTGCCAGACCAGTGAAAGCCTCACCTGGCAAAACAGTAGGAGTTTCAGACCACACTGAGATAGGTGGAATGAATTGTCTTGAGCCACACAGCACACCAGTGTTCCCACTGAGTGGGAAGAACAGGTCAATACCACCACCATGGAGAAACAACACTCCTAAGTCACCAAGATCAAGGAAGTTTAACCAGTTCTGTTCTGATTAGGGAAGGTGTCAATATCCAAATGCCAAGGGGCATTCCTAAGAATCTGGTAGCGATCAGAATCAGACTTGAACCGTGTAGGTTGGGCAATCCATTCAAAAGAATATGAAAGATCACAAAAGCAGGAGCCAGCCCCAGGAAAGAGGAAAGGGAGTCCCCAAAGTTCTTTTCTGACTGAGCTGAGGCTCAGGACTGGTTCCAGTTCCAGAATCCAGTGCCAGTTCTACCTCAGTGAGGGAAAACCAGAAATCCAGAGACTCATCAGGCAGGTGTACCACACAGAGTGGGGATGCGAAATGAAAGCACCCATTGGGCCAGATTTGTCAGAGGTGTTTGAACCAGAGCAACTCCATCTTGAATAGGGGCTGGGTAAAATAAGGCTGAGACTTATTGGGCTGCATTCCCAGGAGGTTAAGGCATTCTTAGTCACAGGATGAGATAGGAGGTCAGCACAAGACACAGGTCATAAAGACTGTTGATGAAAAGAGCCAAACTCTGTAAAATTAATAAGATTTGTTCTGAGCCAAATATGAGTGACCATGGCCCATGACACAGCCCTCAGGAGGTCCTAGGAACATGTGCCCAAGGAGGTTGGGGAACAGTTTGGTTTTATGTATTTTAGGGAGGCATGAGACATCAATCAAATACATTTAAGAAATACATTGGTTTGGTTCAGAAAGGCGGGACAACTCAAAGTGGGGGCTTCCAGGCTACAGGTAAATGTAAACATTTTCTGGTTGACAATTGGTTGAGTTTATCTGAAAACCTAGGATCAATAGAAAGGAAATGTTCAGGTTAAAATAAAGGATTGTGGAGACCAAGTTTTATTGTGCAGAGGAAGCTCTCAGATAGCAGACTTTAGAGAGACAGCAGATTGTAAAATGCTTCTTACGGGACCTGAAAGGGTGCCTGACTCTTAGTTGATTATCTCCTGGATCTGGAAAGGAAGGAAGGAAAACAAAGGGAGAAGGGGATTCTCTGTAGAATGTGGATTTTTCCCACAGAAGACTTTGCAGGGCAATTTCAAGGTATGGCAAGGAAATATCTTTTGGGATAAAACATTTTGATTTTCTTCCTTGTTATGCCAGAGTCGTAATGGAAAATAAGTCACTATATACAGGGTTACGTAAAACCCATGTGATGAGAATTTATGGTTTGTAGGGCATGACTCCCCAGACCCCTTAGGTAGGAATGTGGGCAACATAAAAAATCAGAGTTTAGTCCTCAAGATCTTGCTGATAAGCTTGCAGTAAAGAAGCCGGACAAAACACACCAAAACCAAGATGGCAATGAGAGTGACCTCTGGTTGTCCTCACTGCTACACTCCCATTAGTGCCATGACAGTTTACAAATGCCATGGCAACATCAGGAATTTACCCTATATGGTCTAAAAAAGGCAGGCAAGAGTAATCCACTCCTTGTTTAGTGTATCATCAAGAAATAACCATTAAAATGGGTAACCAGCAGCCCTTGGGTCTGCTCTGTTTACAGAGTAGCCATTCTTTTACTCCTCTACTTTCTTAATAAACTTTCACTTTACTGGATGGATTAATTAATACCTCTTAAAGTAGTACTCTAGTCACTGGAAAACAGGGACTTTTAAATCTGTGCTACTGACTTCAGCACATTGTGAGAGAAGGCTCTTGGCCTTTCCTTGAACTCCACCTTCACCTAAAGATAGGCACCCTTATGCTGAAGAGGAAAAAAGGTCAGCAGCTTAATAATAGAGTGGACATTTGACTTATCCAAACTGGAACTCTTTCAAAAGTTAAAAGGATTAGAATAGAGATTTCTAAGAATAAATTTTAAACATTTTTTTTTTAAAAAGAAACAAAGAAAACAAATAAAAAAACAAACCCCAAAAGCTCATTGTTCCTTAAGCTTGGCTGTCTTCAGTGAGGAATAGGACTGAACAATGTCAGAATCTGGAATCAGGCCTCACAGGTCTGCATATGTCTTTACATGGTGGTGGTGGTGGTAATAGTGAGGGGATAGGGCTGAGAAGACCCTGTAAGATGAATGCAGACACAGGCAACTTGTCATTGTAAGCCAGGGCTCAGCTGGCAGCTCTGACCTTAGCTGTACCAATGTCGGCATGATCTCTCCTCTACATTGCCTGATAGGTGGGGGACAGGGAAGGGAAGGGAAAAGGTATCAAAATCTAGCCTTTAGATTTTTGATGTGCTCATTTCCTGTGATTCTTTTCAGTAAAAGGGCTCAAGGGTGTTTCTTCTGAACAATAAAATTGCCTGTTAAAGATAAAGACACAAGGTCGCTGTGTAAACCATACCAGAGTGGTTAGACAATATTTCATGGCATGCTCTCTTGAATGCCTGTGGTACTGGGTGAGCAGGTGCCGCAGCCCCTCTAATCAATCCTGCCTTGGCTGGTTATCCTCGCCTGAGATGCACCAGCTGTGCGATGTGCAGCCTCCCTAATAAAATAAATCAAATCAGACAGTTTCCAAGAGGCCACCGCTTCTTTTGGTTATAACCTGATCTGGAATTTAAAAGATGAAGTTCCAAGTCCAGAGAAGTGCAAAGTTTATGGCTTCTTACAAATTGTTACCCTAGACACATGAATCCAGTTACTTATCAGACCACTCCCTTTGGATATTGAGATGGTTAATATTAAGGGTCAACTTCACTGGATTGAAGCATGCAAAGTATTGTTCCTAAATGTATCTTTGAGGGTCTTGCCAAAATAGATTAACATTTGAGTCCGTGGACTGGGAGAGGCAGACCCACGTTCAATGTGGACGGGCACCATGTAATCAACTGCCAGTGAGGCTAGAATAAAGTAGGTGGAAGAAGGTGGAAAGAGCGGACTTGCTGAGTCTTCCGGCCTTCATCTTTCTCCCAGGCTGGGTGCTTCCTGCCCTTGAACATCAGACTCCAAGGTCTTCAGCTTTTGGACTCAGCCTTACACCAGTTGTTTGCCAGGGGCTCTCAGGCCTTTGGCCATTGACTGAAGGCTGCACTGTTGGCTTCCCTACTTTTGAAGTTTTGGGACTCACACTGGCTTCCTTGCTCCTCAGCTTGCAGATGGCCTATTGTGGGACTTCACCTTGTGATCATGTGAGTCAGTACTCCTTAATAAACTCCCCTTCATATATACATCTATCCTATTAGTTCTGTCTCTCTAGAGAACCCTGATTAATACAGATATACATGTTCCAGATATCTCTGAGTTAGCCTGAGGCAAAAAGGAAAGGGAAATGGCATATTCCAATCTTCCTTTACTTACTATTTCAGTTACCGAATGAATCACTTATAATGCCCAGCCTCTTGATACAGATACCTATTTATTGGGAACGTAAAGAAGACAAAGAAGGACCTCCTTTGGTCCCTTGGCGGGAGATAATCTCACAACTGGGGCATTTTTCCTTAGGGTGATGCAAATGCCTCTTGTACCTGGGTTAAGCAGCACTAGTTCTCAACCGCTGTAGATTTTTCAAGGAAGAAACCCAGGAGAGGAGTCAGGTGTTGAGTGACATTCAAAGAAGCAAGATTCTTCCCAAGTTGTTACATCAGAGGAAGAGATCATTCTAATTCACTCCTAGCTGATTTGTTAGATATAGTGGTAGTCAATTTACCTGATTCCATGCCCTGAATGTACCATGTTTTCTCGTGCCTCTGTCCATTTGGTCATTCTGTGCTGTCTGCCCAGAAGGCACTTGCCCCTCTTCCCCCATACCTTTATCTCGCTACCTGTTACAGGTTTTTCAGGATGCAGTTTAGTATTACTGCCTGTGGGAAACCTTTTCAGAAGTTTCAACCCTGAAACTTAGTCCTGACCTAAAAGGATCCTTCACCCTCCATCCTGCAATCATCCCAAGGATTTTTGTATCAGAGCCACTACATGCCTTGAAATTCATTCAATCAATATATATTTACGGTAGGCACTGTCTTAGGCACTGAAGCAAAAATAGCCTAAAATCTCTACCTTAATAGAACTTATTTTTTGATGGAGGAAAAGAGGCCATAAATGAATTTAAATAAATTCTTGTAACAGGACATTATGCAGCTATAAAAAGGAATTAGGATGAGATATATATCTTGCTATGGAGTGATCTCAGGATGTATTATTTGTCTAGTAGAATTCTGGGTTTGGTCAATTGCTTCCTCGTAGTGTCCCTTAACCTTTTTCTCTAGCTCCAATGTTTCCAATAAAATAGGTCTAAAGGCTGGGTTGAATTCACTGTTTTTTGTTTTTGATAAAAATACCTTTTCAGTGATTCTATATATTTCCTATTGTATCATAAGGTACATAATGTCTAGTGTGCTTCCTTTTGTGCTTATAGTTTTAAAAAGAAACCAAAGAAGAATTACCAAAGGTTAGTAACAATCATTACCTATAGACAAGTGAAGAAAGAGTGGGAGAAACAAGCATGGAAACAAAACTTCTCTGATTCCATTTTGTTGAAACTGTCTAGACATCATTCACATAACTTAAAAAGAGCATTCCAGGCTGCGGAAATAGCATGTGTAAATGACCTGAGGCAGAAACATGGTAGGTTTTTGCAAAGAACAAGGTTGGTGATATGGTTTGACTGTGTCCCCTTACTCTTCCTTTTTGTCCCCCTTGTCCAGGGCACTGAATGATTGAATTCAAATAACTTTTTCCTCATTTATTCAACCAATATGTATCAGACATAGAATATGTGCTGGGCACTACATAAAAGCTGAGTCTCCAAAGAGACTAGAGATTTGAGTCCCCATCCGAATCTCATCTTAAACTGCAGCTCCCATAATTCCCACATGTTGTAGGAGGGACCTGGTGGGAGATAATTGAACCTTGGGGGCAGTCTCTTCCATACTGTTCTCATGGTGGTGAATAAGTCTCACAAGATCTGATAGCTTTTATAAGGGGAACCCATTTTTCTTGGTTCTCATTTTCCCTCTTGCCTGCCACCATGTAAGATGTGACTTTGCTCTTCCTTGCCTTCCACCATGATTGTGAGGCCTCCCCAGCCAGGTGGAACTGTGAGTCAAATAAACCTCTTTCTTTTATAAATTACCCAGTCTCAGATATGTCTTATTAGCGTGAGAACAGACTAATACAGTTGGTGAGTAACTTCTGGTTTACTTGTTTGCCTTCCTTGCAAGATTCTAATCTTTTGAAGATGGAGCCAAAGGCTTTCATCTTTGGAGACTCAGTTTTTATGCAGTGTCTGGCACATATTCTATGTCTGATACAAGTTTGTTGAATAAATTAGTAAAAAGTTATTTATCCAATCATTTAGTACCCTGAACAAGGGGGACAAAAAGGAAGAATCAGGCACTCTTACAATATCATTATCATAAAATCATCAGTCTACAATTTTCCCTGTCAGTCCTCTCTGATGAATCAGAAGATTGGAAAGTCTCTAAAACAAGATAACAGAGGCAAAACAAAAATATCAGTTTGCTATTAAATATCTTCTATGTATATCAAAACCCAAAAGCCATACTGTTCCTTGGAAAAGAACATTTCAGAGCCATCTTTTTTTCCATTAGGCGTATCTATATTTTACATTTACAAACAACAACTTAGAGTCAATAATTTAATACAAACACAAAAACTTACCATATAAAATAAACATTTTAAAAATAAATAAAATTAAAATTATAAATAAATTAGAAACTAATGATTTTAAATAGCAAATCATTACACATGCTTTGTAAAAAGTTACAAATAAATAATAATTTAAATATATAAATAAATGTATCTATTTCCTAGGTGAGGAAAAATGAAGATCTTAGTCCTCTGCTCTTTCTCCCCTCTCCATCCACATGTGCAAACATTGTGCATCATCCCTGCTTGTCTGTCTATAGTAAACTATTTCATTCACAAGCAAGAAGTGACTCATTAAGAAAAACAGAGAAGAGGTGAAGGAGGTGGGGTTCAAGATTACTGTTGTTCTTTCAGTTTATCTTTGGCTGAGTTGAGGCACCCAACTTAATGGATTTGGTCAATTGCTTCCTAGTAGTGTCCCTTAACCCTTTTCTCTAGCTCCAATGTTTCCGATAAAATAGGTCTAAAGGCTGGGTTGAATTCATTGGTTTTGTTTTTGATAAAAATACCTTGTCTGTGATTCTATATACTTCCTATTGTATCATAAGGTATGTAATGTCTGGTATGCTTCCTTTTGTGCTTATAGTTTTAAAAAGGAACCAAAGAAGAATTACCAAAGGTTAATAACAATTATTACCTATAGATGAGTGAGGAAAGAGTGGGAGAAACAAGCACAGAAACAAAACTTCTCTGATTGTATTTTGTTGAAACTGTCTAGACATTCACATAATTTAAAAAGAGCATCCCAGGTTGAGGGAATAGCATGAGTAAATGACAGAACATGTGCAGAATAAAGGGGAATGTATTATTGGCCTCTGATGTGTTGAAGATGCATATTTAGAGTTTCTAGATATAAGTGACTGGTTAAACAAAGGTGGACGAAGATGCCTTCTTTCCACTAGAATCTAAGCTTAGTGAGGGCAGGGTCTTGGGGCCTATCAGATAATTTGATATAAAGGACCTCAGTAAATGTTGAATTTATGAATGAATTTAGTCTATCCATTGGTAGCACTCTTTTATATTATCTTGCCCCCGTATATTTTATTCAAATGTGAAAAGCAGAAGAGGAAAAATCAGCAGCCCTTGGGGGTGAGCTGGGATAAGGGAACTCATTTGTTTGGACCTCAGTTTCCTCCTCTTTGAAATTACTGGGTTGGAGCAGATTATCTCTAAAGTTCTTTCTTTCCATATCTAATGGTCAAATTATCAAGGCACCCACTTAGTACCAATGTAATCATCCTCTCTGCGTTCCCCCTTAAGTTGATGACGGAGAAAGCAACACACTCTAGCAATGTGTGAAAATTAACAGCCATATGCCATGCAGATGTGTATAAAAGGGCTAACAAAAATTTCTAGACCAGCATTGTCCAATAGAACTTTCTGTGATGCTGGAAACATCCTATATCTGTGTTCTCCAGTATATATTCTCTAGCAACATGACTGAAAAACTTAATTTAAAATCAAAATAGGCACATGTGGTTAGTGGCTACCAGAGTGTCAATTTCCGACTGGCAGAAACATTAGTCTGGGAAGGCTTTTTGGTGAAGGTAATTCTTGAAAATGAGAAAAAGGAGTACTCTTGCAGTGAAAGATTAAGTAAATCTGAATTCAATCAAGAAAAGATTTATTCAGCACATACCATGGCACCATGTTAGGCGCTGGGGATAAAGGTAGATTTGACATGATCCCTATCAAGGGTTTATGTGTCCAGGAGGAACATACATAAAAAATAAATAATTACAATGATGTGTCAAGTGTTCATGGTATGGATGGTTAATTATCCCCCAATATCTATTCCACTTTCTACTTTTTATGTATAGAACCTCCGGAGTTTTAGGTGAGCAAATGTTTGCTTAGCCAGAAACCACATTTTCCAGACTCTCCTGCAACTCAGTGGTGGTCATGGGACTAAAGTTCTAGCCAATGGGATGTGCACAAAATGATGTGTACAACTTTGGGATCACATTCTCTAATGAAACTGCTTGTCTGCCATCTGCTTATTCATGCTCCCTGTGGGCTGATATACAGATGTGGTGGCATTGGGCCAACTTTGAACTTGAATATGAGGAAATACTCTAGAGGCTGGTGGAGCCACAAGGAATCTGGGCCCCTGGATGGTGGAGGAGCGCCATCACCTGTCTCTGACTATCCTCCTATGGGTGGACCATTAGCCAACAGTGTTCACACCTGTCTCATTTACCTGCTGTATTTTGGGGTTCCTCTGTTACAGCAGCTTAGCCTATAACCCACTAAATACAGTGATTTAGCAGAGGAAAGGAAAAGTGGTGTGGGAACAAATATTGCATCCCTGTGGAGTCAGTCAGATTCATCTGAAGAAGTGGTTTTTAGCCGAGTCTTGAAAGTATATAGACTGAGTGAGTGATCGTATGTATGAGTAATATCAATGAAATAACTTGTTTCTAAAGTTTGGGATACTGGAAATGAAATTTTAAAATCTCTGTGTAAACTTTATATTTTATATACACAGCAGCTGTCAAATCTTACTCAGAAAAAATATGAGCTTTCTGGTGCCAAGAGAGCAACACTTCATAGACTATGGTCTTCAAGAGGGAAAACGTACCACTGTGGTCATTTTGTTGCTATAATTCTTTATTGTGATAAATGCCATCACCAAAGAACCTGCATTAAGGAAATCAAGGAATACCACGAAAAGATGATTCACCTTTGGCCCCAGTATCTGAGCCCTCATTCTCCTCCCAGTGCCTGGTTCTAAAACATGCATTAGTTATGATCTTAAAGAAACGTGGATTAGACATAATCATCTGTTCAGTGTGGTCATATAAAAATAGAACAAATATAAAATAACATTTATGCACTTTAATTTTGAGTCAAAGACATCAAGTTTTATAGGCTTTATCTGTGGCTCATAATTTCGTTTTTTATCATGCAAGTCTTCCAAGTGAATTTTACAATGTGAAACTCATCTGGCACAATTAAGATTGATTAACTCATTTCTGTATCTATCAAAAAGCAGTAAAGAAAAACCTGGGTAATAACTTGTACATGGTGAGTCCCTCAGATGTTTTTAGAATAAGTAAATTAATCCTTTATTTTGTTTAAATTATTATCAAACCACTTCTACTCATTGATAAGAAAGAAATGACTTCATTTAAGACTGAAGTTTCTCATCTGTCATTGAAAAGTGATGCAGAATAGTGGTTAAGTATGTATATAGGGGGGCTAGACTACCTTAATTCAAATCCTGGGTCTATAATTTACTAATTGTGTGAACTCTGGTAAATTATTTAACATCTCCACACCTCAGTTCCTCGTCTAAAAAGTAGGTATTATAATAATAACACTTATAGCATCTAAAAAGTGGGCATTATAATAATAACACTTACAGAATTCAAATGAAATTACGAGCCACAGATAAACATTTATAGATTAAATGAATTAAGTTTTATAAAGCACTTAAAACACTGCCTGGCACATATTAAGCCCTATATGTTTTGGTTAATAAACTACCTTCAGGAACTATTATTTTGAAAATACTGATAGAAACAAATTATGTTTCTCTGTGGTATGGACGGTCTAAGTCAGGAATACTTGATCAGAAGCTTGCAATTCAGGGGAGAGCATGTCAGAATCTCTAGTCTTAAATAGATTGAATAATTATATTTAATATTGTAAGCATACTTAGTATCACAACATATTTCCATATTTGGAAAACTTAATCTAGTTTTCTAAAAATAAAAACTATTTACATAAAATGTGATAGTATGCCCAGCAAGCAATTTTGAAGATATTGACAAGCTGATTCTTAATTTTATATGGAAGGAAAAAAGCCTCAAATAGGCAGCACAGTAACTGAAGAAGAACTAAGTTGGAGAACTCACATTACCCAATTTTAAGACTTACTATAGGAGAGGCTGGCAAGATGACCAAACAGAAACAGCTCCGGTCTGCAGCTCCCAGTGAGATCAACGCAGATGGTGGGCAATTTCTGCACTTCCAACCGAGGTACCCAGATCATCTCATTGGGACTGGTTCGACAGTGGGTGCAGCCCATGGAGGCAGAGCTGAAGCAAGGTGGGGCATTGCCTCACCTGGGAAGCGCAAGGGGTCAGGAAACTCCCTCCCCTAGACAAGGGAAGCTGTGAGAGTCTGTGCCATGAGGGATGGTGCTATCCAGCCCAGATAGTACACTTTTCCCATGATCTTCACAACCTGTAGACCAGCAGATTCCCTCTGGTGCCTATGTTACGAGGGCCCTGGGTTTCAAACACAAAACTGGGTGGCTGTTTGGGCAGACACTGAGCTAGCTGCAGGAGTTTTTTTTCATACCCTAGTGGTGCCTGGAATGCTAGCAAGACCGAACTGTTCACTCCCCTGGAAAGGGGTCTAAAGCCTGGGAGCCAAGTGGTCTAGCTCAGCGGACACCACCCCCGTGGAGCCCAGCAAGCTAAGATTCACTGGCTTGAAATTCTCACTGCCAGCCCAGCAGTCTGAAGTCAACCTGGGATGCTTGAGCTTGGTGCGGGGGTGGGGCATCCACCATTACTACGGCTTGAGTAGGTGGTTTTCTCGCAGTTTAAACAAAGCAGGGGGAGGTTCCAACTGGGTGGAGACCTCCACAGCTCAGCAAAGCCACTGTAGCCAGACTGCCTCTCTAGATTCCTCCTCTCTGGGTAGGGCATCTCTGAATAAAAGGCAGCAGCTGCAGGTGGGGGCTTATAGATAAAACTCCCATCTCCCTGGGACAGAGCACCTGGGGGAAGGGGCAGCTGTGGGTGCAGCTTCGGCAGACTTAAACGTCCCTACCTGCCAGCTCTGAAGAGAGCAGTAGATCGCCCAGCACAGTGTTTCAGCTCTGCTAAGGGACAGGCTGCCTCCTCAAGTGGGTCACTGACCCCCGTGCCTCATGACTGGGAGACACCTCCCAGCAGGAGTCGACAGACACATCATACAAGAGAGCTCCAGCTGGCATCTGGTGGCTGCCCCTCTGGGACAAAGCTTCCAGAGGAAGGAACAGGCAGCAATCTTTGCTGTTCTGCAGCCTCCGCTGGTGATACCCAGGCAAACAGGGTCTAGAGTGGACCTCCAGCAAACTCTAGCAGACCTGCAGCAGAGGGGCCTGACCGTTAGAAGGAAAACTAACAAACAGAATGGAATAACATCAACATCAACAAAAAGGACGTCCACTCAGAAACCCCATCTGAGGGTCACCAACATCAAAGACCAAAGGTAGATAAATCCTTGAAGATGGGGAGAAATGAGCGCAAAAAGGCTGAAATTTCCAAAAACCAGAATGCCTCTTCTCCTCCAAAGGATCACAACTCTTTGCCAGCAAGGGAACAAAACTGGACAGATAACGAGTTTGAGGAACTGACAGAAGTAGGTTTCAGAAGGTGGGTAATAACAAACGCCTCCGAGCTAAAGGAGCATGTTCTAACCCAATGCAAGGAAGCTAAGAACCTTGATAAAACGTTACAGGAACTGCTAACTAGAATAACCAGTTTAGAGAAGAACATAAATGACCTGATGGAACTGAAAAACACAGCACAAGAACTTCATGAAGCATACACAAGTATCGATAGCCAAATCGATCAAGCAAAAGAAAGCATATCAGAGATTGAAGATCAACCTAATGAAATAAAGCATGAAGACAAGATTAAAGAAAAAAGAATGAAAAGGAACAAACAAAGCTTCCAAGAAATATGGGACTATGTGAAAAGACCAAACCTACGTTTGACTGGTGTACCTGAAAGTGACGGGGAGAATGGAACAAAGTTGGAAAACACTCTTCAGGATATTATCCAGGAGAACTTCCCCAACCTAGCAAAACAGGCCAACATTCAAATTCAGGAAATATGGAGAACACCACAAAGATACTCCCTGAAAAGAGCAACCGCAAAACATATAATTATCAGATTCACCAAGGTTGAAATGAAGCAAAAAATGTTAAGGGCAGCCAGAGAGAAAGGTCGGGTTACTCACAAAGGGAAGCCCATCAGACTAATAGCAGCTCTCTCTGCAGAAACCCTACAAGCCAGAAGAGGGTGGGGGCCAATATTCAACATTCTTAAAGGAAAGAATTTTCAACCCAGAATTTCATATCCAGCCAAACTAAGCTTCATAAGCGAAGGAGAAATAAAATCCTTTACAGACAACCAAATGCTGAGAGATTTTATCATCACCAGGCCTGTCTTACAAGAGTTCCTGAAGGAAGCACTAAACTTGTAAAAAAACAACTGGAACTAGCCACTGCAAAAACATACCAAATTGTAAAGACCATTGACACAATGAAGAAACTGCATCAACTAATGGGCAAAATAACCAGCTGGCATCATAATGACAGGATCAAATTCACACATAACAATATTAACCTTAAATGTAAATGGGCAGGCCAGGTGCAGTGGCTCACGCCTGTAATCCCAGCACTTTGGTAGGCTGAGGCGGGTGGATCATGAGGTCAAGAGATCGAGACCATCCTGCCTAACATGGTGAAACCC
>NW_012102843.1:2155787-2157612 GCF_000951045.1 Mandrillus leucophaeus
ATGGGGAAAGGATTCCCTATTTAATAAATGGTGCTGGGAAAACTCGCTAGCCATATGTAGAAAGCTGAAACTGGATCCCTTCCTTACACCTTATATAAAAATTAATTCAAGATGTATTAAAGACTTAAATGTTATACCTAAAAACATAAAAACCCTAGAAGAAAACCTAGGCAATACCATTCAGGACATTGGCATGGGCAAGGACTTCATGTCTAAAACACTGAAAGCAATGGCAACAAAAGCCAAAATTGACAAATGGGATCTAATTAAACTGAAGAGCTTCTGCAGAGCAAAAGAAACTACCATTAGAGTGAACGGGCAACCTACAGAATGGGAGAAAATTTTTGCAATCTACCCATCTGACAAAGGGCTAATATCCAGAATCTACAAAAACTCAAACAAATTTACAAGAAAAAAACAAACAACCCCATTAAAAAGTGGGCAAAGGATATGAACATACACTTCTCAAAAGAAGACATTTATGCAGCCAATAGACACATGAAAAAATGCTCATCATCACTGGCCATCAGAGAAATGCAAATCAAAACCACAATGAGATACCATCTCACACCAGTTAGAATGGAGATCATTAAAAAGTCAGGAAACAACAGGTGCTGGAGAGGATGTGGAGAAATAGGAATACTTTTACACTGTTGGTGGGACTGTAAACTAGTTCAACCATTGTGGAAAACAGTGTGGCGATTCCTCTAGGATCTAGAACTAGAAATATCATTTGACCCAGCCATCCCATTACTGGGTATATACCCCAAGGATTATAAATCATGCTGCTATAAAGACACATGCACACGTATGTTTACTGCAGCACCATTCACGATAGCAAAGACTTGGAACCAACCCAAATGTCCATCGATGAGAGACTGGATTAAGAAAATGTGGCACATATACACCATGGAATACTACGCAGCCATAAAAAAGGATGAGTTCATGTCCTTTGGAGGGACATGGCTGAAGCTGGAAACCATCTTTCTCAGCAAACTATCGAAAGGGCAGAAAAATTGAACACCGCATCTTCTCACTTATAGGTGGAAATTGAATAATGAGATCACTTGGACACAGGAAGGGGAACATCACACACCGGGGCCTATCGTGGGGTTGGGGGAGTGGGCAGGGATAGCATTAGGAGATATACCTAATGTAAATGATGAGTTAATGGGTGCAGCACACCAACATGGCACACATATACATATGTAACAAACTTGCATGTTGTGCACATGTACCCTAGAACTTAAATTATAATAAAAAATAAATAAATAAATAAATTGTGTTGGGAAAACTGGCTAGCCATGTGCAGAAAACTGAAACTGGATCCCTTTGTTACACCGTATAAAAAAATTAATTCAAGATGGATTGAAGACTTAAACATAAGACCTAAAACCATAAAAAACCTAGAAGAAAACCTAGGCAATACCATTCAGCACATAGGCTTGGACAAAGACCTCATGACTAAAACACCGAAAGCAATGGCAACAAAAGCCAAAATAGACAAATCAGATCTAATTAAAGAGCTTCTGTACAACAAAAGAAACTATCACCAGAGTGAACAGGCAGCCTAGAGAATGGGAGAAAATTTTTGCAATCTATCCATTTGGCAAAGGGCTAATATCCAGAATCTGCAAAGAACTTCAGCAAATTTACAAGAAAAAAACAACCCCACCACAAAGTGGGCGAAGGATATGAACAGACACTTCTGAAAAGAAGACATTTATGCAGCCAACAAACATATGAAAAAAAGCTCATCTTCACTGCTCATTAGAGAAATGCCAATAAAACCACAATGAGATACCATCTCACTCCAATTAGAATA
>NW_012102843.1:2157662-2161174 GCF_000951045.1 Mandrillus leucophaeus
AAAAAAAAAAAAGCAGGGGTTGCAATCCTAGTCTCTGATAAAACAGACTTTAAACTAACAAAAATCAAAAGAGACAAAGAAGGGCATTACATAATGGTAAAGGGATCAATGCAATAAAAAGAGCTAACTATCCTAAATATATCTGCACCCAATACAGGAGCACCCAGATCCATATAGCAAATTCTTGGAGACCTACAAAGATACTTAGACTCCCACACAGTAATAGTGGGAGAATTTAACACCCCACTGTCAATTTTAGACAGATCAAGGAGACAGAAAATTAACAGGGATATCCAGGACTTCAACTCCGCTCTGGACCAAGCAGATCTAATAGACGTCTACAAAACTCTCCATCCCAAATCAACAGAATATACATTCCTCTTAGCACCATATCACACTTATTCTAAAATTGACCACATAATTGGAAGTAAAACACCCCTCAGCAAATGCAAAACAATGGAAATCATAACAGTCTCTCAGACCACAGTGCAATCAAATTATAACTCAGGATTAAGAAACTCCCTCAAAAAAAAAAAAAGAAACTCCCTCAAAACTGCACAACTACATGGAAACTGAACAACCTGCTCTTAAATGACTACTGGGTAAATAATGAAATTAGGCAGAAATAAGTAAGTTCTTTGAAGCCAATGAGAACAAACACACAATGTATCAGAATCTCCGGGACACAGCTAAAGCAGTACTTTGAGGGAAACACATAGCACTAAATGCCTACAAGAGAAAGCAGGAAAGATCTAAAATTGACACCCTAACATCACAATTAAAAGATCTAGAGAAGCAAGAGCAAACAAATTCAAAAGCTAGCAGAAGACAAGAAATAACTAAGATCAGAGCAGAACTGAAGGAGATAGAGACATGAAAAATCCTTCAAAAAAATCAATGAATCCAGAAGCTGGTTTTTTTTGAAAAGATCAACAAAATAGCTAGACCACTAGCATGACTAATAAAGAAGGAAACAGAGAAGAATCAAATATGCACAATAAAAAATGATAAAGGGGATGTCACCACTGATCCCACAGAAATACAAACTACCATCAGAGAATACTATAAATACCTCTATGCAAATAAACTAGAAAATCTAGAAGAAATGCATAAATTCCTGGACACCTATACCCTCCCAAGTCTAAACCAGGAAGAAGTCGAATCCCTGAATAGACCAATAACAAGTTCTGAAATTGAGGTAGTAATTAATAGCCTACCAACAACAACAACAAAAAACTCCAGGACCAGATGGATTCATAGCTTTCTACCAGAGGTACAACGATGAGCTGGTACTATTCCTTCTGAAAGCATTCCAATCAATAGAAAAAGAGGGACTCCTCCCTAACTCATTTTATGAGACCAGCATAATCCAAATACCAAAACCTGGCAGAGACACCACAAAGAAAGAAAATTTCAGGCCAGTATCCTTGATGAACATCAATGTGAAAATCCTCAATAAAATACTGGCAAACTGAATCAGCAGCACATCAAAAAGCTTATCCACCATGATCAAGTGGGCTTCATCCCTGGGATGCAAGGCTGGTTCAACATATGCAAATCAATAAACGTAATCCATCACTTAAACAGAATCAATGACAAAAACCACATGATTATCTCAATAGATGCAGAAAAGGCCTTCAATAAAATTCAACACCCCTTGATGCTGAAAACTCTCAAAAAACTAGGTATTGATCGATTGTATCTCAAAATAATAGCTATTTATGACAAATACACAGCCAATATCATACTGAATGGGCAAAAACTGGAGGCATTCCCTTTGAAAACTGGCATAAGACAAGGATGCTCTCTCTCACCACTCCTATTCATCATGGTATTGGAAGTTCTGCCCAGGGTAATCAGGCAAGAGACAGAAATAAAGCATATTCAAATAGGAAGAAAGGAAGTCAAATTGTCTCTGTTTGCAGATAACATAATTGTATAT
This sequence comes from Mandrillus leucophaeus, assembly GCF_000951045.1. NCBI lineage: Eukaryota > Metazoa > Chordata > Mammalia > Primates > Cercopithecidae > Mandrillus > Mandrillus leucophaeus. Next base: position 2,159,605 of record NW_012102843.1, read on the forward strand.
TTAGGGAACTCCATCATCTCAGCCCAAAATCTCCTTAAGCAGACAAACAACTTCAGCAAATTCTCAGGATACAAAATCAAAGTGCAAAAATCACAGGCATTCCTATACACCAATAACAGACAAACAGAGAGTCAAATCATGAGTGAACTCCCATTCACAATTGCTACAAAGAGAATAAAATACCTAGGAATCCAACTTATAAGGGATGTGAAGGACCCCTTCAAGGAGAACTACAAACCACTGTTCAAGGAAATAAGAGAGGACGCAAACAAATGGAAAAACATTCCATGCTCATGGATAGGAAGAATCAATACCACAAAAATGGCCATACTGCCAAGATAATTTATAGATGCAATGCCATCCCCATCAAGTTACCATGGACTTTCTTCATAGAATTGGAAAAAACTACTTTAAAGTTCATGTGGAACAAAAAAAGAGCCTGCATAGTGAAGACAATCCTAAGCAAAAAGAACAAAACTGGAGGCATCACACTACCTGACTTCAAACTATACTACAAGGCTACAGTAACCAAAACAACATGGTACTGGTACCAAAACAGATATATAGACCAATGGAACATAACAGAGGCCTCAGAAATAACACCACACATCTACAACCATCTGATCTTTGACAAACCTGACAAAAACAAGCAATGGGGAAAGGGTTCCCTATTTAATAAATGGTGTTGGGGCAAAAAACCCTTCAAAAAATCAAGGAATCCAGGAGTTGGTTTTTTGAAAAGATCAAAAAAATTGATAGACCACTAGCAAGACTAAAAAAGAAGAAAAGAGAGAAGAATCAAATAGACACAATAAAAAACGATAAAGGGGATATCACCACTGATCCCACAGAAATACAAACTACCATCAGAGAATACTATAAACACCTCTATGCAAATAAACTAGAAAATCTAGAAGAAATGGACAAATTCCTGGACACATACACCCTCCCAAGACTAAACCAAGAAGAAGTTGAATCCCTGACTAGACCAATAACAGGCTCTGATAGGCAATAATTAATAGCCTACCAACAAAAAAAGTCCAGGACCAGACAGATTCACAGCTGAATTCTACCATAGGTACAAGGAGGAGCTGGTACCATTCCTTCTGAAACTATTCCAATCAATAGACAAAGAGGGATTCCTCCCTACCTCATTTTATGAGGCCAACATCATCCTGATACAAAAGCCTGGCAGCCACACAACAACAAAAGAGAATTTTAGACCAATATCCCTGATGAAAATCGATGCAAAAATCCTCAATAAAATACTGGCAAACCAAATCCAGCAGCACATCAAAAAGCTTATCCACCATGATCAAGTGGGCTTCATCCCTGGGATGCAAGGCAGGTTCAACATATGCAAATAAATAAATGTAACCCATCACTTAAACAGAACCAAAGACAAAAACCACATGATTATCTCAATAGATGCAGAAAAGGCCTTCAATAAAATTCAACACCCCTTCATGCTAAAAACTCTTAATAAATTCGGTACTGATGGGATGTATCTCAAAATAATAAGACCTATTTATGACAAACCCACAGCCAATATCATACTGAATGGGCAAAA
>NW_012102843.1:2161224-2307952 GCF_000951045.1 Mandrillus leucophaeus
TATAGTGTGTGTATATAAAGTATATATATATAGTGTGTGTATATATATAAAGTATATATAGTGTGTGTATATATATAAAGTATATATATATAGTGTGCGTATATATATAAAGAATGTGGGTACATGTCTAAAGGACACAGAAACCAACTTGAAAGGGCTCTCACTGGCCTAACCTGGACCAATTTGAGGATCAAAATACTGATAACTAATTTTTATGCCACTGAACAAAAACAGGAATCCACTGAGAAATTATGAATCCATATTATATAAAAATAAATAACTTGAAAATTTGGTACATAATTTACATAGTTTCAAATAACCAACTTCACAAAATACTTATTAATTATAGAAGGAAAAGAGGTACTTTACAGCAGAGAAGTTTGGCAAATGCCACTTCATTTAAACGATCAGAATTAACACCACCAGTAATGGAACAAATAGAAATTATGAGCTACCCAACAGGATGCAGTAAGACCACCTCACTTCTGTGATAGTCCTGCTTAAGAGGCCTAACTTGAATTTAATCACAAAAGAACCTCCGACAAACCGAGCTGAGTGACATTCTATAACACAACTATCCTGCAATCTTCTTGAAACTTTTGTAGTTAATTGTGATCATCTGACCTATTTCTGGATCATAAGATTTAAATGAAAGAAACTGAACTAGGTTTTAGGAAAAGCCATCATTTTTCTAATAAAAAATGAGGCCACCTTAGCTAGGATTCACTGTTTACCCTTTGTCCTTTCTCTTTATTCTTGTTTATCAGATGCCATGAACGGATGTGAAAGAACGTGATACTCTGCTTGTGACAACATAGACTTAAGTCACAGACTGCAACAAAGCAAAAAAGGAGAAACAATTTGGCTCCTTCAGCAATTGCACCAAACCTGGACCAGCTACTTTAGGCTCCTTGTTACATTATCCTTTATTTGATTAAGCCATGTGACTGGATTTGCATTAGGTGGGGCCAAATGCAAAACTAGCCAAAATAACCTGCTTTTTCTTTCTTTTCTTTTCTTTTTTTTTCTATTTTAACATATCTAGTTCCCCTCTCTAACCCCAACATTTTTTGGGGGCAATTTTATTTGTACTGCATGATATTTACAAATTAATTTATAGAGAAATGATTTTTTATGATGTTGTCTTCTTTAAGCACATAGCATACCTCTCCATTTATTCTAGTCTTTTTGGGGAGCTTATGCAAAATTTTAAAGTTTTCTTCATATAACTCTGCACGTTGCTCTAGACTGAATGCTTGTTTCCCCAAAATTCTTATGTTGAAACCTAATTCCCAATGTGTTGGTGTATGGAAGTAGGGACTCTGGGAGGTGATTAGGTCATGAGGGCAGCACCCTCATGAATTCCTATAAAAAGAAGTTCTAGAGAGATCCCTCTCCCTTTCCGCCATATGAGACACAGCAAAAGTACTGCCCTCTAGGAACCAGGACACACCTTCACCAGGCAGCAAATCGCCCAACACCTTGATATTTTCCAGCCTCTGAAACTGTGAGAATTACTTGTTTGTTATTTATAAGCCATCCATTCTATAATATTTTTGTTATAGCAGCCTGAACTGATTAAAATACACGTTTCTAATATAATCAGTTTATTTTTATTGAATTAATGCAAAACAGTGAAATGGTTTTTCTGCATTCCAAGAGAATCTGAAAAGACGTTGATGCTAGTTATGACAAAAATCAGTTAATGTAGTCCGTTGATTAAATATTACAAGGTCAATTAGTAAATTACATTTTAAAATAAAATGAATACTTTCTATTGCATATCAAACAAGTAAGCATTGGGTGCTCAAGATTCAGACTGTCATAGAATGGTAGTGAATGTGAAACTCTTGGAAAGCTTCTTGCAAACACACATTAAATTTTATGAAACCTGAAGAGAAAGAGTATTCACCTTAACCTGGTTTATGTTACCTATTTTTAGCGTCTTTAAGGTACCGTTTATAATTAATTCCCCAGCCCTCTTCTTTATAATTATAAATGTAAGCTTAGTGTCTTTTTTTTTTTTTTTGGAGACGGAGTTTTGCTCTCCTTGCCCAGGCTGGAGTGCAATGGCACCATCTCAGCTCACCGCAACCTCCGCCTCCCGGGTTGTAGCGATTCTCCTGCCTCAGCCCCCCTAAGTAGCAGGGATTACAGGTGCCCGCCACCACGCCCAGTTAATTTTTGTATTTTTAGTAGAGAAGGGGTTTCACCATGTTGGTCAGACTGGTCTCGAACTCCCGACCTTAGGTGATCCGCCCGCCATGGCCTCCCAAAGTGCTGGGATTACAGGTGTGAGCCACCACGCCCGGCCAAGCTTAGTGTCTTTTATTCTCAAAGCATTTCATCACTTTAGGATGTCTTATTCTTCTGAACTTAGAAGTTTCATGTTTGAGCAATACATCCGTAAAACAAAACAAAGAAATCCCCACACAAATAAGTAATTGCCCATCGTAATGAAAAATGCTTGGACGGATAAGTATGAGTAAATAATATCAGGTCAGAGGAAAAAATATAATGTAAACTTCTAACAACTTAAGTGAGCACGGATAAATTGTGAAGTGCAATGCAAAATTCACGAGTGTTTCATACATTAAATAAAACCCACGAAAACAAAACACTGAATCTTCAAAACAATTCTGCCCTTCCTGCCCGCTTCCACTACGTTTTTGGTAGCCTCCCTTCATTCCATTCCTCCAGCACAGGGAAACGATGCTATGGCGACAAAGGGTACTTCGACAGAAAACTTTGGAGAGGTACCAACTTAACTTCCAGGAGCTTGCAACTTAGGCGATTTAAAGACGAAATCGGTGAGAAAGCTGTTAATATAGTGCAAAGTACATAATAAATGTATTCGGGTATTAATCCTGCTCACAGTCGAACCCAGCACCCGAAAGAATTAAACCCTCCACGATTCTTGGGGTCTTTAAAACCCGGGGGGCAGTAATCCTAACCCTAAAAGCCCTCAGATGTGCGCATGCCCCGTCGGTGGAGCAGTGCTCCTCCTTCCTCGGGTCCGGAAGTCCCGGTTTGTTTATTAAATTACGACCGTCGTAAACTGGAATTTCCCTACGGCTTCTTAGCTTTACGATGGCAACAAGTATGGCGGCTGCTAGTGGTAGATTTGAAAGTGCGAAGAGTATCGAAGAGCGGAAGGAACAGACCCGAAATGCCAGGGCCGAGGTGTTGCGCCAGGTACCTCTGTTTTGAGGCCTTTGTAGTTATTTAGCGTTGTGGGAGTTGAGGGTTCCCTTAAGCTAGCCCACCCATCCCTTCCCTCACCTCGTCAGTACGGAATCTCACCTTAATTTGGGTGAGGTCTCCCTTTGCAATTCCGGTAAACCCTTTTGTAGCTACCGGTTTTTTAGATGTTCTGGCAGGTGCTAGATGCTCATTCTCTTTTCAGGGAGATCTTTTTTTCCCCAAGTTTCTTTACCTTTTAAGTTATCCATTCTTTATATTTCTATCACTCGGACTGCACACTTTATAGGTCCCCTGCGGCTTTTAAGGACTCTGCCAGCATGTCTCGCAGCCTCAGCCATTGCTGCTACCGTATCTGAAATGAAATTTTCCTTTTTCAGGAACACATACAAGGCACACTTAAATAGACTCAGTTTGACATTTGCTTCTCCTGTCTCTATTAGTATCAATTCCAGACTTACTGTAAGCTCTTACCAATCCAAACAAAAGTTAATACGAATCTCAGTATATTTAGCCTCTCACAAAAGATCGCGAAACATTGTATTTCTCTCTAAACTTCAGATACATAGAGGTAACATACAAAGAATGGAGAAAGTAAACTACTGAATTATCTGACAATCTATTCAGTATGTAAGAAATGTGGCAATGAAAGAGAAAAGTTGTAGTTGGAGATCAAGAGAGAGTTCAGTGAGGGTTTTTTTTTTTCAAATTTAAGTTGGAAGAGTTTTAAACCAGCTTAAATGCAAATGAGTAGGAGCCAGCAGAGAGGAGGGAGAGGAGACTCTAAAGAGAAAATGACTACAGCCAGATTTTAAAGCGGAAGAATGGGCGATTAATCTTGGATAGGTAAAATGTTGGTATTGTTTCCTAATTTCAACATATGTAATGTGTGTATATATACACACACACACACATATATATACACACACACATATATATTTATAAGTCATCCTTTTTGGTATTTCAAGCAGTTTTTGGAGGGAGTAAGGTTCGTAAGCTGAGATAAATCTTATAGTAGAGGTATGCGTATAATTTGAAAAGGATCAAATTCAGCTTTGGAATTACAGGGAAAGAAAGAGAGGGTAGGAATGATTTCCTAGGAAAAACTTGCTTTGTTTGACTGTCATTGAAGAATGAATAAAAATTACCAGTATGATCTTTTTTTTCTACAAAGATGATTCTTCCTGAAGCATTTTGGGGGCTGAGTATTGGGGTACAGGCATTGCATATTGAAGGCATGGAGGTCTAACTGTTGCAAAAGTGCAAGTGTAAGGCATGGGAATGGTGAAGGAAAAAGGGATTCCAAGTCATATTGAGGTAGGGAGCTTAGAGAGAGGGGAGGACATGAACTCAGTCCCTCGATTCTCTCTGCTTGGTAACTCAAATCACTGGAGATTGGAAATGCAGAAGGAGAGATTTTTGCTTTGTTTTGTTTTTTAATTTTTTTTTTCACACTGGAGAAGCAAATTCCTGGCAAGGAATAGACATTCATTCATGAGTTAATGTTTTTATATAAAAATGCCAGAGGTTTTTGTTTTCCTTTTTTTGTGAAAGGCAGTTGGATCAATTGCTAGTTTGTCTTTTTTTTTTTTTTGGTTGTAGGCCAAAGCCAATTTTGAAAAAGAAGAAAGGCGTAAAGAACTTAAGCGACTTCGGGGTGAGGATACATGGATGCTACCTGATGTGAATGAGCGACTCGAACAGTTCTCACAGGTGAATACTAACAGGTTTACTTGATGTAAGGGTATCTGTCCTTTTTTGCACTTATTCAAGTTAATATTGGAGGAATAATTTTATAGAATGTTTTCATGAGTTACAGAATATCAATCACATAGTTGGCATTGCTGAATAGTTTCATTTCTTTGGCAGAAGGAAGATATTGTAATATTTTGGACATTATGACTCAAAATTTGTTTGAGTTGGCTAGTAGAAGACTTAGCTTCAAATTTCTGGCCCACTATAGCAAGCTTATAGGCCTAAAAATTTATGCATTTTAAGCTTTATGTATTTATTGTATCTTATTTTTTTAGGTCTCAAGTCTGTTTTCCTATAATTTTTTAAAAAATTATTTTTAATTGACAAATAATTGTGTAAATTTATGGGGTACATGTGATGGTTTGATCTATGTATACATTATAGAAAGATTCAGTCAAGCTAATGAACACATCCATCACCTCATCAACTTATTTTTTTGTGGTGAGAACATTAAAAGTCTATTCTGCAATGGTTTTGAAGTAGACAATACATTATTATTAACTGGTCATCAGTAATAGATCACTAAAACTTATTTCTAGTGTCATGAAAACTTTGTATCCTTTGATCAACATCTTCCCTTTCCCTATCCCTGCTCCTTCCCCTTGCCTCTTACTATAATTTTAGTTTGTGCTATCTTGTTATATTTTTTATGACCTAATAGTCTTGTGTAAAATTTTGGGGGGACCATAGAGGGATATTATATGTATATGTGTTTGTGTGTATATAGATGCATATGTATACATGTTTGTGTATATATGTGTTTATTTGATTATATTTGTCACATAAATCTACAAATAAAGCCAAAATTTTCCCAGTATTTTTCTGGTAAGAAGGCTCAGTTATATGATTTATTGATAGTGCATATATTATAGAAGGTGTGTTAAGATTTCCTGAAATATTTTATTTATTTAGACATATTCTTGGTCTTATTTCATCAAAGATTTAAAGTTTTTTAGAATGTGGATTTTTTTCTCTCAAAATACATCCTTTTAAATTAAGATGAAATTAAATTCTTTTCTTGCCTGTTCAAAATGATTGTAGGAACACTCTGTGAAGAAAAAGAAGAAAAACAAGCATTTAAAAAAAGCAAAGAAAGAGAAGAAAAAAAAGAGCAAGAAACAGAAGTATGAAAAAAACAATGAGTCATCTGATAGCTCATCAGTAAGTATGTACTAAAATTAATCAAAGCAGTTATTTGAGAACATTGTATTTGAATGTATAACTTATGGGAACTTAAAATACAAGAAAACTTAAAAAAGATAATTACTAGTTATGATATGAAAATATCTGGGAGACATCTACTTGGAGATGTCCAGGAAATATTGGAAATACTGATCTTGAATTTCAGAGAAAGCTTAAGAGGATAGGGATGTGATTTGGGAATTATTGCTAAGCACAGCACTGGATCTTGCCCAAGGCCTGCTATAACAATTACCTGGCTACAGCCTGTGTTCACTGAAGGCCCTGGGGCTCTGCAATGAGCAGGTGGTGAAGCCAGCCAGGCCTGTGTCTTTTCCTTCAGGGTGGCAAGTTCCCCCAGGCCTGAGGTGGGTACAGAGGTGCCATCAGGGACCCAGGTACTGGTGTCAAAAACCTTAGAAGTGTGCCTGGTGTTCCGTTGAACTGTGGCTGAGCTGACATTCAACCCATGAATGGCAGTTCTTCCCACTCTTCCCTCCCCTTTTCACAGGCAGAGGGGGTAGCCATCGCCATAGACCCACAGGTAGTACTGGCTGGCTACCACTGATGTTCCCGTAAGGCCCGAGAACTCTTCAGTCAGCTGCCTGGCCTGGGACTCAGCCTTTAGGGCAGTGGGTCGCCCCTGGGCAGATCCAGAAATGCCATCCAAGAACCAAGGACTCGGGCTGGGGACCCCAAGATCCCTCTTGGTGTTCTACCACCCTATGGCTGAGCTGGTACCTAAGGTGCAAGACAAAGCCCGCTTTACTTTTCTCAAGCAGAAGGAGGCTCTCCCCATAGCCTTCACCGCTGGGAATGTGCTGAGTCTCACCTGAATCCAGCAAGTCTCATGTTCACAGTGAAGGCCACAATGTAGTACTTGGTTATTGGTGCTGGTTATTCAGGACCTAAGGTCTCTTTAGTGGATGCCAGCTATGGCTGAGCTAGTATCTAAGATGCAAGACGGAGTCCTCTATTTACTCTTCTGTCTCCTCTCCTCAAGCAGAAGGACAGGGTCTCTTTTGGAGCTGCACTTTGTGCAGCCTGGGGTTGGGGGAGAGGTGGTGCAAACACTCCCTTAGCTACCCCAGTTGCCCCTCCCCACCGCCTGTCCATTTGCTCTGAGGCCGTTGTAGCACTAGGAGTCACCGAGGAATTCCACATCCTTGCTAGTACTTGGTATTGTCAGTCTTAGTAATTTTTAGCTGTTCTACTGTGTGTTACATCGTGTGGTATTTCCCTGAAGAAAAAGGATGTAGAGCATCATTTTAAGTCCCCATGGGGCATTCTGTGTCTTCCTTTATGAAATCTGATTTATTAAATATTTTCTTTTTTGTTTTTCATCATTTTTTCTTAGTGCTTCTGGTATCCTAATTTTTACACACCTGAAGATTGTGATTTCTCCTGTGTTTATGCTATTACTAAATTTAAAAAAAAAATTTTTTTTTATTTTAGAGATAGAGCCTCACTGTGTTGCACACATTGGAGTGCAGTGGCACCATCATGGCTCACTGCAGCCTCAAACTCGTGGGCTCAAGCAGTCCTGCTGCCTTAGCAGCCCAATTAGCTAAGACTACAGATGTAGTACAAAAAGTTGTTTTTGTAGACATAGAGTCTTATGATGTTGCCAAGGCTGGTCTCGAACCCCTGGGCTCTAGTGATCTCCTGCCTCAGTCTTCCAAAGTGCTGGGATTACAGGTGTGAACCACCCTGCTTGGCCTCCTATTTTTTTTCCCTCAAAGTTTTATAGCTTTGGCTTTTTTGCTTATTTAGAATCCATTAATATTGTTAATTTATGTTATGTAGTGTCAGTTTATTTTTTTCCCACATGGATTTCCAGTTTTACTAGCATCATTTGTTGAAAAGGCTGAATTTTCCCTTTTGGAAGGAATTTTGGGAGATAGATATGTTAAAATATTCTTTCAATCCATTATGCACATTGGTACATCTCTCTATCCATTTATGTCTTCTTTGATTTTTCTCAAAATATTCTGAAGTTTTTAGTGTAGAGGTCTTAATTTCGTTTGTTGTATTTCTTTCTATTTTGTTTTCTGGAAGTGCTATTGTAAATGGAATTTTAAAATAAATGTGTTTACAGCTAGTATATAATTATAGAAGTGATTTTGAAACATTAGGGTCAGAAAAAAAAGAAAAATGAAAAAAACTGCTTTTGATGTATTTACCTTGCGTCTTGTCACCTTGTTAATATTACTAATACTAGTGTTAGCAGCTTTTTTAGATTTCTTAGGATTTCTAGGTAAATGGTATGTCATGTGTGAAGAAGACTTTTACTTTTTTCTTTTCAATCTCTGTGCCTGTTTTGTTAATTTTTGTTGCCTTATTTCAGTAGCTAGGACTTAAAAATAGTGTTGAATGGAAGTGGTGAGAGTGGACATGATTGCCTTGTTCCTTATCTTAGGTGGAAAGCATTCAGGTTTTTACATTTAAGCGTGATGTCTGCTGTGGGACTTTCATGCATGCCCTTTCAGATTAAGGAAATGCCATTCTATTTCTAGTTTTCTGAGAGTTTGTATCTTGAATGAGTGTTGAATTCAGTAAGTGCTTTTTTCGCATCTGTAAGTGTTAAAATTCGCCAGTGAAACTGGTCCTGGAGTTTCTTTGTGGAATGGGTTTAACCACAGAGTTAATTCCTTTAATAGGTGTGTTAAATGTTTTCTATTTATTCTTGAGTTAGTTTTAGTAATTTCAGTTTTTCTGGGAATTTATTCCATAGAAATTGTCGAATTTATTGTCATAAAGTTGTTTGTAGTATTTCCTTTGTTCTTTTAATGTTTACGGAATCCACAGTGACATCCCCTGTTTCATTACTGATTTTGGTAATTTCTATTTTCTCTTTGTTTCCTCCATCAGTCTATCTTGAGGCTTATCAGTTCTATTAATCTTTATTTATTGCCTTTTAGTTTCCTTGAATTTTCTCTGGTTGTGTTTTCTATTTCATTGATTTAAACTATATTTATTCTTTGTGGATACTCATTTTGTGTTTAATTTGCTCTTTTTTTTCTAACTTTCTAAGATGAATGCATCGCCATTGATTCGAAATCTTCTTTTCTAATGTGTGTTTATTTTATGAATTTTTCTCTTAGCATTGTTGTATCTCTATGAAACTTTGATGTTATATTTTCATTGCTGTCCCATCCAGAATATTTTTTACTTCACTTTTTCTTACTCATGGATATATTTGAGTTTTTAAACTTCCAACTATTTGATTTTACTAGTCTTCTTTTGGGTTATTGACTTTGAATTTAATTATTTTATTATACTCTGTATAATTTCAGTTTTTAAAAAGTTTTTTGAGACATTTTATTTTCTAGCCTATTATCTTTCTTGGTGAAAATTCCGTATGTATTTGAAATGAGTATGTATTCTGCCGTTGTTAGGTATAGTGTTTTATAAATGTCAATTAGGGAAAGTTGATTTATACTAGTAAGTTTAGTGTTAATGATTTTCTGTGCACCTGTTCAGTCAGTTACTGAGAAAATAGTATTGAAATCTCTTAATTGTTTTGTGGGTTTTACCTACTTCTGCTTTCAGTTTTGTCAGTTTTTGCCTTACGTATTTTGAAGCTTTGTTAGGTACATAGACGGCTCCTTGACGAATTGACTATTGTGATGAAGTTTTCCTCTATCTTTGGTAATACTCTTGTCTGAAGTCTGTTGTGTCTCATATTAATAAAGCCTCTTCAGTTTTCTTTCTTTGTGTGTTTTCATCGTCTTTTCAAAATTTTTTTAGTTTTAATGTATGTTTTTTATATATTGAAAGTGTATTTCTTGTAAGCAGTGTGTAATTGGGTCTTGCTTTTTTTAGCTAGCCTATCAATTTCTTCTTTTTTATTTTATTGGTTGATTAACAGAGTCTTGCTTTGTTGCCCAGGCTGGAGTGCAGTAGATCACTGCAGCTTCAACCCCTCAGGCTGAAGTGACCCTCCCACCTCAGCCTGGTGAAAGCTGGGACTACAGGGGTGCACTACCACGTCCGGAATATGAGTTTTAAGTATATATGAGTTTTAACATTTCCAGATATTTGTGGATTTTATTAGGTTTTTTTGGTTATTGACTTTGGATTTCATTATTATTTTGTTATACTCTGTATAATTTCAGTTTTTAAAACGTTTTTGAGACATTTTATATTTTAGCCTATGATCTATATATATTTTGTAGAGAGATGGTTTTGCCATGTTGCCCAGGCTGGTCTCAAATTCTTGGCCTTAAGCAATCCTCCCACCTTGGGCTCCCAAAGTGCTGGGATTACAAATGTGAGCCACTGCACCTGGCCTCTTTTTTTTTTTTTTTTTGAGATGGTGTCTCACATTATCACCCAGGCTGAAGTGCAGTGGTGCAGTCTCGGCTCACAGCTCTTACTTTTCAATTAGGTGTTTTTTGTGCTCTCTAATCTGGTAGCTGTATATGGCTTTTAAATTTTTAATTAAAATTCATTAAAATTATATCAGCCAAATTTATGTGGCTACTATATTGGACAGTATAGGTATAGAAAAATTCTGTTGAATAGTACTGGTTTGGATTATTTATGTTTAATGTAATAATTGATATGGATGAGTTTAAGTCTACCATCTTGTTATTCCATATCTATTTTTTGTTTGTTCTTTTTTCCTTTGTTCCTTCCTTTTCCTGCCTTCTTTTGGAGTGTCTTTTAGCATTCCATTTCATCTCTGCTATAGGCTTATTAGATATACCTTATTTATTTTTAATGACTGCTTTAAGTCTTATGCATATTTTAACTTACCATACTCAACTTTCAAATAATATATAATTTTACTTTTATAATTAGACCTTCTCCAAAATATATTCCATTTTCTCCTACTATATTTTTTGCTATTGTTGTCATATATTTTACTTCCACATTTGTTATAAACTCACATTGTTTATAATTTTTAATGTCATTCTTCTTATTTTTACTTTAGTCAGTTATCTTTTAAATAAGTTACACACGTGAAAAAAGTCTTTTATATTTACCCACAGATTTATCATCTCTGATATTCTTTATTATTTTATGTAGGTCTGAATTTCTGTCTAATACCATTTTCCTTTTGTCTGTAGAACTTCCATTAATGTGTATTATAATATAGATTTGCAGACATTGAATTCTCTCAGCTTTTGTTTGAAGATTTCTTTTATTTCATCTTCATTCTTTATTTTTTTCTTTTACCACAAACTCAGAAGTTCTTACTAGCAATCTTCATTTTTTCAGATACTTTGCTAGACACAGAATTTTAAGTTTATAGTGTTGTCTTTTTTTTTTTTTTTTTTGCACTGTAAAATGTCATCCCATTGTCTTCTGGTTTGCATTGTACATATTGAGAATTCTGTAGTCATTTTAATCTTTTTTTCTGTGTATATAATGTGCCTTTTTATTCTGGATGCTTTTAGGGCTTTTTTTTCATCATTATTTTTCAGTGACTCAATTGTGATATGTCTTGGTGTTGATTTCTTTGTGTTTATTCTGCTGTCTTAGTTCATTTGCGCTGCTATTCCAAAACAAACTGGGTGGATTATAAGTGACAGAAACTTACGTCTCACAGTTTGGGAGGCTAGAAAGTCTAAAATCAAGGTGCTGGCAGATGTGTCTGTTGAGGGTTCAGTTCCCCATAGATGGCTGTCTTCTCAGTCTAACCTCATGTGGCAGAGTGCTCTTGGGCTATGTTTTATAAGGGCACTAATCCCATTCCCAGTCATCTCCCAAAGGCCTTACCTCCTACTGTCATCGTCTTGGGGGTCAGGATCTCAACATAAGAATTTGGTGGGGGACACAAACATTCAGAGTGTAGCATCTGCCTTAGGTTCATTGTGCTGCTTTGATTTGTGAGTTTACAGTTTCCATCAAATATGAAATTTTCAGGGTATTTTTTTCGAAGTATTTTTTTCTGTTCCTTCTGATTTAGGTAGTCTCCTTAAAATAATGTCTCACAGGTTGATGAGCCTGTGTTCACTTTCTTTTTAGCCTTTTTCCTTTCTGTGCTTTGGGTTGGGTATATTTTATTGCTATGTCATGAGCTTCAGGTTCACTGGGCTTTTTTTTCTTTTCTTTTCTTTTCTTTTTTTTTTTTTTGAGATGGAGTCTCACTCTGTTGCCAGGCTGGAGTATAGTGGCACGATCTCAGCTCACTGCAACCTCCACGTCCTGGGTTGAAGCGATTCTCATCCCTCAGCTTCCCAAGTAGCTGGGATTACAGGTGCCCGCCACAATGCCCAGCTAATTTTTTGTATTTTTGGTAGAGACGGGGTTTCACCATGTTGACCAGGATGGTCTCCATCTTCTGATCTCGTGATCTGCCTGCCTCAGCCTCCCAGAGTGCTGGGATTACAGGCGTGAGCCACTGTGCCTGGCCCACTGGCCTTTTCTTTTGCTGTGTCTAGCTTACTGTTATCGCTATCCAGTGACATTTTCATTTCAGGCACTGTTATTTTATTTTATCTTTTTTTGTCATTAGGAGTTTCGTTTGGATCTTTTTAATGTTTTTCGGTTTATCTCCTCATTATGTTTACATTTTCCCTTTCCTGAACATATTTATGATAGCTGTGTTATAGTCTTGGTTTGCTATTTTATTCTCTCTTGTTTTTTCCTGTTCTGTTTCAATTATCTCTTCAATCATTTCAAGAGAATGATTTTTCTCTTGAATATGGGTCACATTTGCTTGCTTCTTTGAATGTCTAGTAACTTTTAATTGGATGCTGAACCTTATGAAAGTTATATTGTGACTGCTGGATTTTGTTGACCTCTTTAGAGGGTATTGAGTTTTCTTTTGGCAGACAGTTAATGACTTGTGAATTAGCTTAATCCTTTTCAAGGCTTGTTTTTAAGTTTTGTTCATGTGCATCTAGAATAGCTTTACTGTAGGGCTGGTTTAACCTTTCTACTAAGGCATGACTCTTGTGGGTTCTCTGCTGATTGTCATGGATATTCAGCGAGGTTTCTTTATTCTGGATGGTAGGAACTAGAATGTCTTCAAGCCCTTTGTAAGCTCTGGGGATTGTTCTGCTTACAGCTCTTTGGTAATTGTTTTCTCCATGGTAATTTTTCTTTGCCTGACCTTGTGGACTCTCATCCTCAGCATGTTCAGCTTGGCCTTTCTTTAAAGACTCCACGCGTCCTTCAAGTAGATTTCTGGCACTCTTTCTCTGTGTAGCTTCCCAACTGTACTTTGTCTCAGCCTTCACAGAGTTCGAATTCTGTTTCCTTGGCTCAGTGATGTTTTCATGTTCTGCTTGGGTTACCCCACTATGCCACAGTCTGGAATGTGCCTTTAGACAAACAGCTGTAGAGATTGTAGTGTTCATTTTTATTCCAATTTGTATCTATTTCTAGTCTGATGCCATTCACTTTGTCATGGACAGAAGCAGAAGTCCTCAGGGTCCCTTGATTTTTGCTGGTAGCACTTTTCTGTCTTAGTTCCACCTTCTAGGTTTTGACCACTAGATAGAATTAGGGGTGTGGTTAATTCTGAAGGCTGCACAAGAGAAGGAGAGCCCTGAAGGCTGTGTTAGGTCAGGAGGCATATTAAACTTGATCGTTAATGAGTTCAAGGTAAAATGGAGATAGAAGCTAAAATTAGCAAGAGAACTAAAGTCGTAGCATGGGGAGCATTAATTTTGCTGAAGTGGTAAGGTGAGTGAGTGCATAATTATGAAAATGAGTGTAGGTTACTGCTTAAAGTTTCTGACTAGTGCTATTGAAAGAGTAGAAAAAGGCATTTCATTTAATTTCAGCTTGCATTTATCAAATGCTTTTTATTTGCCAGACACTGTTCTAGACATGGGGAATATAAAAACATTTTTTTAAAACCTTTGGGAAACTCATTTCCTAATTGAATAAATAGATACATAATGTTAATAATGTGATTTTGTAGTAGATTTTGTAGAAGATGATGATGGCTTTATTTTCTATTGTTACTGAGTTTAGCATGCCATCCAACATGATGCCATGGTAGTACAGGGTATTAAGAGGGATTTCATTTGCTAACTTGTTGACAAAATGATGCTTGAATTGAGACTAGATAGATTAGTAAGCATTAGGCAAATAAAGGTGTGCTTGGCATTTCATGCATAAGGAATTGTGAGAGCAGAGACATGGAAGTATGAAATAATATGAAAGTGAGTATGTGTGTATGTATGTAAATATAACTATAAGCAATTTGATAGTACTAAATTATAAAACAAGAGGAGGGGGTGAATGGAGATGAAACTGTAAGAATTGATAGGGCCTTGTAAAACAAGAGCTTTGACTTTATTCAGTAGGGAATGTATCATCTAATTAGGTTCAGCTGCATTTATTAGAAAATCTCAGAATAGCCATTGATTATACAATATAGAAGTTCATTTTTCTCTCGTATGAAATAAGTCAGGTAGAAAGTCTAGGGCTAGTATGGTCTTCTGGAACCCAGGCTTCTGTTGTCTTGCTTTTCCATCATCCTTACAATGTTGCATCTTAGTTCAGATAACAGGAAAGAGGATGCTCTTTTTTTCTTAACTTGACTTCCAGAAAGTCCCATAAAATACTTTTGTTTACATCTAAATGGACACTTGATCATAAGGCCTCACTTTCTAGCATGGGAAGTATATTACTTCTCCAAATAAAATGAGATTCTGTTGGTAGGAAAGAAGAGGAATAACTAGCAGTCTTTGTGCTGGGAAACCCTAGAAGAGAAGTACAGTGGTCAGGTGTTCCCTTTATATTACTCCAAATGTATTTGGAGTGAGGGGTTGGAGAACGAAGGGGAGCAGGAAAGACTGGAGTCCAGACGACTAATTTGGTCTCCTGGAATCAGTTGTCTAGGTGAGAGATAAGATCTGATCTAGGGCTGCTACTTTAAGGATCAAAGAAGAGAATATTGGTTGGTATTTTGGTTGCAGGTAACAGAAACTAAATTTAAACTGGCTTTTGCAAAAAGGAGGGTTTATTATTAGAGTACAAAATTCTCATAGGACATATAGATGCAGGAATGCAGCTAGGCTTCGAGAATAGCTGGAATTAGAATTGTGAATGGTTTTTGCAATTTTCTTGCCATTTTTCATTTCCCCTACACTGAGTTCTAGTTTAAAAAAATTTTTTTGCTGATTTCTATTTCTCATGACAGAAATGGCATCTTCCAGTGCCTTTCCAGTTCTTAGTTTTAGATAAGCCCATTCAGACCTGATTTCAGATTCCTGAGGAATGGCTCGGGTTGATATGAATCGGGTCGGTTGCCTACCTTTGAACTAATCAGTAGTGGCCGGGGATAGAGGTAGGCTTCTGTGGTAATCATGTATTCACTGTATGGTATATTCGATAAATATTTTAGAAATGAAAATGGTAGGCTTGAATGTGTGAGGTAACATGATCCTGAGTTTCTGACTTGGTTAAGTGGGTGGTTGTTCCAGATAACTCAGTTCAATAATATACAAGGAGGAGTAGATTTTGTAGAGGAAGATGATGGCTTTATTTTCTATTCTTACTGAGTTTAGCATGCCTTCCAACTACAGTAGATAGTCAGTGAAACTTTGATTAGACAAATTTGAAAGATATCAGCACAACTGATTGTAGTTCAGGCCATCAGAATGGATTTAACGACCCAAAGGGAATATTTAGAGATTAAAAAATCTCATGGGCAAAGAATGGAACCCCAAATAACATGGATATTTAAGGGCTGAGCAAAGGAGGAAGAGTTCATGAAGGAAATGGAGAAGAAACAAAGAGTGGGAGAGCTGAGAGGTGTCATGGAAGCCAGGAAAGTGAGTCATCAACAGAGTTGTATTGAGCAGAGAGGTCTAGAGAGCTGAAGACTGAAATGTTTTGTTGAATTTGGCACAGTGGAAGCCATTGGTGAGTTTGGAGATGTTTCAGTAGATTAATGGGGACAGTAGATATATTGTACGGTTTTGAGAAAATGTATGACAGTGAGAGTGTGAAGGCAGTGCATGTAGGCCACTCTTTCAAGAAATTCATCTTAGAATGGAAGCTGGAAGATTAATTCCTGCTAGAGGAGGAATATATATGGTCAAGGAAGGTCCCTTTTCCCTCCTTAAAAAAAAAAAAAAAGGATGGGAAATGCTTGAGCATATTTCTAGACCATTAGGGATCTTTGGTTGATGCTGTGAGAGGAGAAGATAATGGATGGAGCAAGGTCCTGGAGGAACAGAAAGAGTTGATATCAAAATCTTTAGAGCAGGATCTGCCTTAAACGGGAGGAGTTAACTGGAAATAAGGATAGGCACAGCCATAAATGTGTTGGGGGTGGGTAGGAAGATAAGGTGGCCCCAGTTTTCTTGATGAGGTAAGAGAAGACATCATTTGCTGAGAATATAGGAATTGGTATAAAGCTCCAGGAGGGTGTTGAAGAAGATAATGTTATCTGCAGTTTTAGATCAAGGGAAATCTCAAAATGTGAAACTTAGGGGCAAACAGCAAACTCATTTACCTGGGTGTTGTTTCCCCTGTTCTAGTGAAGCAGAGATGTGAGTAACTATTTGATGTTGGTAGTCTCTGAAGCTCTGTGCTGAAGTGTGTTCTCTACTTGGCGGTTCCCATCTTTGGTTTTTGTTTTTTTGTTTTTTTTTTTTTGCCTTCTCTTGTCTTGATAATAAATGGATAAGAAAATAAAAATAATTTGGTTGTGTTTTGTGGGTTTAACTCAAACTAGTGGGTTTATATGCTTTTTTCCTTTAAAATTTCTTTTTTTTTTTTTTTGAGACGGAGTCTCTGTGGCCCAGGCTGGAGTGCAGTGGCACGATCTCAGCTCACTGCAACCTCCGCCTCCTGGGTTCAGGTGATTCTCCTGCCTCAGCCTCCTGAGTATCTGGGATTACAGGCGTGCGCCACCATGCTTGGCTAACTTTTTTGTATTTTTAGTAGAGATGGGTTTCACCATGTTGGCCAGGCTGGTCTTGTACTCCTGACCTCAAGTAATACGCCTGCCTCAGCCTTTCAAAGTGCTGAGATAACAGGTGTGAGCCACCGCACCTGGCTCTTTAAACTTTCAATGTCATTTTGTAAAGGGGAAATACAGTGTAAGAATTTTTTTCTAGGATGTTGAATTTCTACCACTTAACAGCACAGAATTTTTATATCAAAGTATGCAAATTTGAGATTTTCACTTACATGCTAAATGTTCTTAGAGCTCTGAAGATGAGTGGGTTGAGGCTGTTCCATCCCAGACTCCTGACAAGGAAAGGGCCTGGAAAGTGAAAGATGAAAAGTCAGAAAAAGATGACACCCAAATTATCAAGGTAAGCAAGCCACTTGATTCCCTTTCCCTTTTCCTTTTCCCTTTCCCTTTTCCGCTTTGCTTTGCTTTCCTTTCCTTTCCTTTCCTTTTTCCTTTCCTCTTTTCTTAACTTTCCCCTTTCCTTAACTTTCCTCTTTCCTTAACTTTCCTTCCCTCTCCCTCTCTCCCTCTCTCCCTCTTTCCCTGTCTCCCTGTTTCCCTGTCTCCCTCTCTCCCTTCCTATTTTAGAGACAGGGTCTCACTCTGTTGCCCAGGCTGGGCTGCAGTGGCACAATCAGAGCTCTCTGCAACCTCAACCTCCCAGGCTCAAGTAATCCTCCCACGTTGACCTCCCTGGTAGCTGGGTCCACAAGTGTGTGCCACCACCCCTGGCTAATTTTTTATTTTGTGTAGAGATGGGGTCTCCCTTTGTTCCTAGACTGGTCACGAACTCCTGAGCTCAAGCAGTCCTCCCACCTCAGCCTCCCAAAGTGCTAGCATTAGAGATGTGAGCCACCACACCTAGCATACCACTTGATTTTAAAGAAAGAAGTATCAACTTTTGAGAATAAATGAATATGAAAATGAAAGATGATTAAAATTTCTTCAGGAGAACAATTAGATTTTGAAAACAATATACTTTATGAATAATTTTGGCAGTAATGCTGTTTGCTGAATGTTTAGAACCCCCTTTCCCTTCTGCTGTGAGAAAGTCAGTGCTTCTCTCTATTCTTGTACTTTAGAGTCTTTCATGCTTTTGATTGTTGATAAGAAGTGGCACTTTCCCCTTATATCTCTGAAGCCTTATACTGTTATCTCTGTCTGACCCTTCCATAGTGAGTAGAGTTCCATCACAGTTTTTCTTTCCCTTCACCTCATGCCTTAATTTTCTTAACAATACTTAACAGTTGAATAGTTCACAAATTTTGGGTTGTAGTTCATCTGCCTAAGGAAGAATGTAATTTGTCCACTGTTAGCTACAGGTGAAGGAAGAAAGGTGAACAGGAACTAAGTTTGATTGCTGTGTGCCAGGCCTTGGTTGGATGCTTTAGATCTGTTATCTGGTTTACTCTTTAAAACAATCCTGAAAGGTAGGGATTTTATACCTTTTTATAGAGGCGAGACTAAAGTATAGAGAGATTAAGAAACTTGCTTCAAGTTATATAGGCATGTAGGACTTGATTCAGATTTGATTGCCTCCAAAATCCCTGCCCTTATTACCAAGTGTTTATTAAATTCTAATCAGTTTGGATTGAAATGGCTGCCTTTTTTTTTTAAACAGAGGGATGAGTGGATGACTGTTGATTTTATGTGTGTTAAAACTGTGTCGTCATCATCACTCAAAGCTGAAAAGGAAACTATGAGGAAAATAGAGCAAGAGAAAACCCAAGCACTTAAACAGGTAAGAGAATATTTGAAATGCTTTAACTATCTAATTTCCCTTTAATAAACTTATAAGACATTTATATAAATGCAGTTTAACTTGTAAAATAATATTTTATTTTTTATACTATTTAATACAATTAGTGAGAAGAACTATGAAATATATCAGTTTAAGAAAAATAAATTTCCTATAGGAAGTGAGTTTCAAGGTTTACTAGATTTATACATCTAGGGCATATATAAAGTTGAGTGAACATTGAATTTAGGTTAATATCATTAAATTGAAAGTGAACTTACTCAACTTTTGTTTCAGTGTACATACTGAATTAGATACCATAAAAATACTTCCATTTCAAGACATCTAGAAGTTTGGTTGTCACCTTGCTTGTAAGGAAGCAATAGGAAATCTGTAGAGACCAAAAAATGAGGCAAAAGCATGAATCCAGAGAAGTAAGGAAGTGCCGTAGCTGATGACTTTCCCAGGTGCATCACACAATCCTGGTAATCTGGAATCCAGTTTATACTGTAGCAGGAGCATATGTTTCTTTTCCGATACTCAATATCTGTAATTGTCAAACTTTATTTTTTTATCAGCCTAATAAATGGGCAAGAAATGGTATTTCATTGTTTTTGAATGCATTTATCTGATTGCTATCAGAGAGGTCTTTTCATGTTTTTTGGTCATTCAGATTTCTTATACTATGAGCTGCTCATTTATGTTTTTTGCTTACTTTTCAACTAGGGTTGTTTGTCTTTTTCTAACTGATTTATAGAAGTTCTTTATGTTTTAAATCCTTTATCTTTTGTACATTTTCAGATAGTATCTCATAATTTGTTTAGCCTCTTGTCAATTGTCCTCCTCAGTATGCAATTCTAGCCTTTTTTGTCCTGTTGAGTATCTTATGTGTATGTTTTTGAGAGTCTAAGACCATTGGAAGAATCCTTGACTATAGATTGAAAGATTTTGTGGTAAACTAACAAGGGAGGTGACAGAACCCTTTTTGATACAGACTAAGAAATCAAATCCTTATGGTTTTGCATATCCCTTTAGGTTAAACTTTAACTTAAATTTTGTCCTTTGAAGCTTCTTTACTTTTTCGTCAGCTCATGGATACATTTAAAAAAGCCCTTTTAAAAACAAATTTTACACAGCATTTTAATTTTCAGTAGTATATTGTATTCCTGGAAGCTAAAGTTCCTGACATTTAGCTCGCTCCATTTCTTGCCATCCTCTTGCCATTATTACTTCTTGTAGGAAGGATTTTCTAACCCCCTACTCCCCAGGGTCAACTTAGGTATCATTAGTATGTAGTTCTTTAGCACCCTTTACGTTGATCTCACTTACCTATATTTATGTAGCTTGATTGTCTTTCCCCCTTCTCTAGACCATAATTTATTTAATGGCAAGGACCATGGCCACCTTACACATTACAGTCCCAGTGCCTGGCATTGTGCTTAGAACACAGGAGGCACTTGCATTGTGATTAGGCTACTATCATCTCTTGCCTGGATTACTGCCACAACCTTCTGACTGGACTTGTGCCTCTAATCTTGTTCTCCAGACTTTCCTGCATGCTGAGAGCCCAGTTTGCTCTTTTTGATATAAAGCTTTTCACGTTCATGAGTCTCTTTTGGCCCCAGCATGAAACCCTCACAGCAGTTCAGAATGGCTCACATGGCCCAGTCCCTGATTGTTCTGCAACGTAATCTCTTGTGATTAGTCACAGTTCTAAGTTTTAGCCAGTTAGAATTACTTTAAGTTTGCTGAAAGTGCTGCACTTTCTCTGTTGTTTTAAGAACATGCTGCTATTCTTTCTACCTGAAACATCTTTATGTTCCCTCCCCCCACAAAAAAAGAAAATGCAGTTAATTTCTGCTCATCCTTAGGCCTAAGACTGCACATATTACTTCCTATAGGAAATTTTTGATCCTTCAGTGTGAGAGGGATTTGAATTCTTTGTGCATCCTCAGTACTGTATATTTCTGTCTTCAAAGCACATGTCTGTTTTTATTGCCTGTATTCCATACTATAGTAAAAGCTAGCAAGGGCTGACCAGGATTTTTGACAGTTAAATCTTCTACAACTAGCACAATTTTGAGATACAGTAGGCAGTAAATGAAAACATTGAATGAATGTGAATTTAGACATTTCCTGTAAATTACAGAATAGCATGTCTTAAATGTTTTAAATGTTTTAAATGATTTGTCCAGGGTTATGACTATTAACTGGGTCTCAGATTCATTATTTGTTAATTTTTAATAATTTTTTAATTTTTTGAAATTTCACCTCTGAAAATAATTTGTTCTAGTCCAAACTGATGGAAAGAGAATTGAATCCGTACTGGAAGGATGGTGGGACAGGTCTTCCACCCGAAGACTGTAGTGTGTCGTCGATTACTAAAGGTATTTCTACATTTTGATTATAGACACACAGGGTTTTTTTTTTTTTTTGAGACAGAATCTCGCTCTGTCACCCAGGGAATACAGTGGCACAGTCACGGCTCACTGCAGCCTCCACCTCCCACTCAAGTGATCCTCCCACCTCAGCCTCCCAAGTAGCTGGGACTACAGGTGCACGTCACCACTCCCAGATAATTTTTTGTATTTTTTGTAGAGATGGGGTTTCACCATGTTGCCCAGACTAGTCTTGAACTCCTGGACTTAAGCGTTGACCTAACTGCCTTGGCCTCCCAAAGTGCAAGGATTACAGGCGTGAGCTACCGCACCCGGCCTCAGGCATTTCTTTGATATTATAATGAGTTTACATATGAGAAAGCGTTGATAAAAATTTGCAGTCTTTGGAAGCCTAGTTTAAATTATTCGTACTTTGGAAGATTGTCTTAATTATGTATTTGGGAGCAAGTTAATTAAATACATAGTTTTGTGCTTGAAAATATTCTCATATATGAGTTTCTACTTAAAATGGATTAATATAAAGTATGATTCTGTGAGTACATAATAATGCATTTGGTTTGTTATATTCTATAACAAAATGTAAAAGTATTGTCTGAAATTTCATGAAAATAATGTATAAAAACTAAAGATGTGGTTTATATATTCAGAATTTCCTACTTTTCTAGAATTCTTAAAATTTGTATTGACCTTAGGAGAGTGCTATTATTTTCCAGCAGATGGAGACAAAATATTTAAATGTCACATAAGCATACTTGATAACAAAATTTTAAAAATACTTATATTCCCATTAAGTGTTGTGTTGACACTTCAAAAGTTTATTACAATTAATCCAGCATACAGATGGTAGTATTATAAATTATGATGTTCTCTTTTTGTCTTAATGATTTATCAGTAGGATGTTTTCCTGCTTTTTATACATAGTGGATTTTTATTTTGGTTATTTGTTAAAATTCTTCTGTATTTTATGTAGAGATGACAAGTAGAGTCACCTCACACGTCCCTTCTTAATTTAGCAATTTTACTAACGTTATTGGTAATAGTTAACAGTTTTTTTGTCTTTCAACTTCAGACAGAAGTGTCCCTGCTGAGTTATGTGATAGTAACTGTAGTCATACAAGGTTCTCTTTGAAATACTGTTTCATAGAAACCTAAAAGTTTGGGGAGTGATAAGTTAGCTCACTCAACCATGACTATGTAGGGCTGTTTTTATGATCTAGGCTTTTACCATCCCTAATGTCAGAGGACAGTCAATAAATTTCTTTGAGGAAAACCTAGAATTGACAAACCCAATCTTTGGATCTTGCCAGTTGACAGGTTCTTTACTGAGTGGAGAAGATCCGGAATTTTACTTTAGATGGTATCTTTTAGCAGACTGAAACAGCAGAATCAAAGATTCTAGGAGAAAATGACCTTACATAAAGCTTTTAGAGAGCCCTTCTCCCTTCCTCTTCATATCATGCTTTTACCACTTCTCTTTCCCATCTTATGTTTATTCAGAAGGAGAAAAAATGACAGAAAGCTTCTCTCTGTCAGAGGCTAAGATCCCAGAGTTGAAATTAAGTTTTAAAAAAGGATTGACAGGTTTTACTGCATGTGTAGATAGTGTCGTCATTCTATGTAGACCAATGGTAGGAGTGGAACTGTTAGGCATCTAAAAGTATTACAATATCTGTATTAAGAAGGTGGAGGTGACATAGGGTTATTGTTAAAGGACTAGACTTTGGAGTCAGTGTACTTGGGATTAGAATGCTGGCATTTCCACTAATTAGCTTCATAATTTTGGCGACATTTTCTGGCCTCTCAGAGCCCGATTTATTAATATGTAATAGGGAATAATGATATTACCTATCTTATATAGTTAATGTGAAGATTAAATTAGAAAATGTTTTGGCACAGTGTCTGGAATATGGTGACTACTCAATAATGATGATAATGTCAAATACTTTTATGATTAAATCTTTTGGGAAGGCTTTATCAACAGGTTTTTGTAATGATTGAAGTGACATATTTTCAATAATTAATGTGTTAATCTTGATTTTTTTTCTTAGAATTCAGTGGAAAAGTAGGTTAATCATTTTCAGAGCCCATACAAAATTATTTTAAGTCATATTTTAGTAATGGGAATATTTGTACAATTTTAGAGTTTATATGGCACAGTTATATATCAGCTTTTTTCTTGGCAGCCATGTAAAGGAGAGCAGTGTAGATGTTATTTTAATATTATAGCTCAATAAACCAAGGCTTAGAGTGACTAGGTAATTTTTCCTGTAGTCATGTTAGTACTAGAACCTAGGTCTTCTGATTGCTAGTCTAGCATTGGTTACTCTAGATTCTTTAGTGGAAGACTGTTTTTATTACCATGTAGTTAGTAGGAATTCTTGCTTACAGACTCCTTCGATGTGATTTTGTTCTTCCTATTGATTTCTTCCCCCTCTTTATTTTTTGGCTTTTTCTGCTAGAATCTGAGTTGAAAAGACTTTGAAAGGTGGTTTAAATCGGCTGCCTTATCTTAGAGATGAGGGAGCAAAGGTCCAGAGAAGTTAATGACATACATAAGATTTTACAAATATTTAATAGTAGCAGCAAGACTAAAATCTAGGTTTCCTGTTAGTTAGTTTATCACTATTTTTATGTTAATCTGGTTTCTGAGAGAATTGGGGAATATAGCCCAGATTCATTTGGTTGTATTAATATTTTGTCTGTAACAGTATAACTTTGAGTTATGATGGAAGCATATGATGGAAGTTTCTTAATTTTTTTTTACTTATAAATAACAGATTTGAAATCTAGGTGTAAAGTGCCACATATCAGTGAATTTATATAATTATTTGATATATCTTTTTCTCAGCATAGAGGACCTGAACCATGTTACATTCATGTTTGTACTTCCTATTATACATTCATGTGTGTGTTTTTTTTCTTGTTTCGGGAGGGGGGCATGTGGAGTCTCGCTGTCTCACCAGGCTGGAGTGCAGTGGCGTGATCTCGGCTCACTGCAACCTCCGCCTCCTAGGTACAAGCGATTCTCCTGCCTCAGCCTCCCGAGTAGTGGGGATTACAGGCACACGCCACCACGCCCAGCTCATTTTTGTATTTTTAGTAGAGACGCGGTTTCACCATGTTGACCAGGCTGGCCTCGATCTCTTGACCTGATCCACCCACCTTGGCCTCCCAAAGTGCTGGGATTACAGGTGTGAGCCACTGCACCCGGCCTTGTACATTCTTGTTTGTGCTTCCTATTGTAGGAGGGTTTTTATATTCATAATAAATATTCACTAAATTTTTTTAATTGAATTTCGGGATGGTACTGCAAGTTGGTATTTTTTGTTCCCTTTTTAAATATTAAATTTGGTGATTTTTTTCTTACCAAAAGACTTCATTATTGCCATCTCTGATTATAAGATTGATAGGACTATTGAAATAGAACATATTGTCAACTGAAGGTGAAGTTATTATATAAATATTTCTAAAATTGTATGGCTTTAACTAGTGAAGGAATTGGCTGAAAATTTGTACTGCCATTGGATTTCCTTCATAAATGTCAACATAGAGGAATAAAAACAGTCTTACTTTTTTCTCTGATTTTTTTTTTCTCTGTACTATTATATTTTGGTGATTGTTCAGGAAATTTTTACTATGTCCATCAGCATTTTATCAGTTTCACATATAATTCTATGGAATAAACAATTTAGTTATGTAGCTGAGACATTCATATAGGTATTTATTACTGTGGATTTCTTTTACTTATCACTGTGTAGATTGCAGATTTAGACTAACTTCTTCAAGTGGTTACATAGTTATTTTTGAACTCATCAACTATAAATAGCAACAAAAAAGCAAGAGTAAAATAAGCTTTTGAATAAAAAGTGAAAATCGTTGCATTAGTTAGAGATCTAGGTTTTGAAGTACAAAATATTTTAGGCCTATAAAGAAAAGTCATATTAGGAGAGATTGCTTAGTAAAGATAAACTTTTGAGATCTGAATGGGGGAATGGAATTAATTTGAATGCAATTAATTTGAGTCTTGAAAAATCTGTCTTTTCTTTAAGTAAACATTTATTGAAATGTGACACGTATATAAAAACATTCAAAAATATTTAGTGAATATTTACTATGAATTGAAAAACCTTCCTACAATATATGTAAAAACCATCCTACAATTATATGTAATATATTACATATATATTATATGTGTACATAATATATACAAACCATAAGTGTATAGCAGCAGACTGATTATTTTCATAAAATGAAAACATTTGTGTACTCAGCACACAGTTTGAAAAATCTTGTTAGCATCCCAGAAACCCCCTTTGTGACTCTTCTGGTCACTACCTTGCCACCAGAAGGGTAACCATTATTCTGTTTTCTAGCACCAGAAATCAGTTTGTCCTCCTTTGTTTCCAGCACCTTTTGCCCACATTTTGAGATTCATCCATATTGTTGTATATAGTTGTAGTTTTTCCATTATTTTTGCTGTATAATATTAAATAGTATATTTTAGAAATATGTCACAATGTGGGTGTCCTGTGTACTGATGGTAGATATTTCCTGGGTTGTTTCCAGGCTGGGATTATTGCAATGTTCTGCTATGAATATTCTTGTATATGTCTTGGGGTTAATGTGTGTGCATTTTTGTTGGTTATAGAGCTGGGGTGATCTTAAAAGCAGTCGTGTTCTGGGGCAAGGAAAATCAGCAACAGAATTTTTATTTAAGTAATTGATTTGATTTCCTCTTTACACTATCCAAAGTGTGATGTGTAAAGAAGAAAATAAAGCCAGCTTAATAAATTTGTTGAAGGCCTTCAGATGTTCATGGTTGGTAATTATGACTAAAGTAAAATAATTTGTTTTAACATCCACTTTGGCATTATCTTCCATAGCTTCCTTATTTGTTCTTTGTTCTGCAGCTGAGGTAGCTTTTTTTCTTCTCCCTTTCTCTGTGTGTCCTTTGTTTTTTGAGATGGAGTCTAGCTCTATCACCCAGGCTGGAGTGCAGTTGCACGATCTTGGCTCACTGCAAGCTCTGCCTCCCGTGTTCATGCCATTCTCCCATCTCAGCCTCTCGAGTAGCTGGGACTACAGGCGCCCGCCACCATGCCTGGCTAATTTTTTTTGTATTTTTAGTAGAGACGGGGTTTCAGCGTGTTAGGCAGGATGGTCTCAATCTCCTGACCTCGTGATCCGCCTGCCTCGGCCTCCCAAAGTGCTGGGATTACAGACGTGAACCACCACGCCCTGTCCCTCTGTGTGTCCTTTTATTCCTTAATTATTTCTTGGAATGTTCTCTCTACTCTTACCTTTTTGAAATAGAAACCCAACTCATTTTTTTGAGCCCGGTTTGTGAAATTTTCCCTGACCTCCACTTAGAAATAAACCTTTACTTTTTTCATTTTCTAAAACCCGTTATATCTTTTTATAATAGCGGTCACATTATTTTTATTGTAATTAATTATGTCCTTTTATTCTTATTCTCTTAGATTGCAGTTTTCTTATAGATAGTTTTATTTATCTGTTCCTTCTTCCTAGTGGCAAAACTCTGTGACTTACATATATAGGCACTCAAATATATATATGTTGAGTTCCAAATGCACTTATATATTTAAAGAAAAATATTTATTTTTGTATTTTAGAAGTCGTTATAGAAGCGATACATATTAATTGTATGATAACCACATTAAAAGTGTAACTAATATTTAGTATTGGAATTTAGTTTCAGTGGTAGAAGATGGTGGATTAAGCTGGCTAAGGAAGTCTTATCTAAGAATGAAGGAACAAGCTGAGAAACAAAATAGAAACTTTGAGGACATTGTAGCCGAAAGATATGGGGTGAGTATCTGTATTAAGGAGATGCCTCTTATTTTCAGACTTAGGTGAAAAATTAAGTGCCTTTAACTTTGTTTTGTGCCATGAAGAATTGAATTAATATTAAATTTCATGTCTTTATACTAAAGTAATTTTCTGTTTTTCGTTATTAAACATGTGTCATATTTTTATTGACATAATGAATGTAAAACTTAAGTATATAAAACTTAAATGTGGGTGTATTTAATGTAAAAATAACATTTTCTCATTGTGAGAAAATTTAAACAATGCTGGAAATCTGCATGGTACACTTCTGGAGGTAACCACCATTGAAAGGTTTGTATATTCCAGAGTTAGGTGTATTCTACAGTTTGGGTACTTTATGGAATTTTTTTAAAGAGTGTATATATACTCTTAGTGAAACTGTGCAACAGTATATATTTTAGAAACAGTTTCCCCATTTTTCTGGACAATCTTTCTATTGCAATAATTATTGATGTTCTTTCTTTTTTTCTCTTCAATTGCTGGAGGAAAGCAGGTTTAGAAAGTAGTAAGATTTCTGGAATATATTTTTCCAGATATTTTCCCCAGAGTTTTATTTATTTTTTTTATTTTATTTATTTATTTTTTTTGAGAGGGAGTCTCGCTCTGTCGCCCAGGCTGGAGTGCAGTGGCCGGATCTCAGTTCACTGCAAGCTCCGCCTCCCGGGTTCACGCCATTCTCCTGCCTCAGCCTCCCGAGTAGCTGGGACTACAGGCGCCCGCCACCTCGCCTAGCTAGTTTTTTTGTATTTTTTAGTAGAGACAGTGTTTCACTGTGTTAGCCAGGATGGTCTCGATCTCCTGACCTCGTGATCTGCCCGTCTGGGCCTCCCGAAGTGCTGGGATTACGGGCTTGAGCCACCACGCCCGGCCTCCCCGAATTTTAAAGTAGACTCATGGAATATGCTCTGGCTTTTTAAACTTAATAATGTACACATAGTTGGTTGCCAGTAAATACAGACATTTTAATGACCTCTTAATATTTTCTTATATATTTACAGGCTTTTCCTTTATCTATCAGTTTGTCAGTAGATGGACATTTATATGCTTTCCCTTTCCCCTGTTAAATAGCGCTGTGCTATGCCCAATGCATTTTGCATATTTTTCTTGGTGAATTACCAAAAATGACATTGCCTGTTTAAAGGATATAGACATTTAAACCAAGGTACATATTCCCAGATTTCTCTACAGAAAGAATGAACAAATTATACTTATAAATATCTGTTTATCACATAATTTTCAACAGTAAGATGCTTCCTTTTAGTTTATGCTGTTGTGATTGGCAAAGTTTTAAGTTTTGCTTTTGTTTTTATACATTTGTTTACTGGTGAATTGGAATTTTTTTTCCTTTTCTTTCTTTTTTTTTTTTTTTTTGAGATGGAGTCTCACTCTATTGCCCAGGCTGGAGTGCAGTGGCACGATCTCAGCTCACTGCAACCTCCACCTCCTCGGTTCAAGCGATTCTCCTGCCTCAGCCTCCCAAGTAACTGGGACTACAGGAGCATGCCACCATGACTGGCTAATTTTTGTATTTTTAGCTTTTAGTAGAGGTTGTGTTTCACCATATTGGTCAGGTTGGTCTTGAACTCCTGACCTCGAGATCTGCCCGCCTCGGCCTCCCACAGTTCTGGGATTACAGGCATGAGCCATTGCTCCCGGTCGAATTGGAATTTTTTTTTACATTTATTTTGGCCATTTGTACTTTTTAGTGAATTGACTATTGATATTATTTGCCCATTTTTCTTTTGGGATAATGATTTAAGACTTTTTAATAAATCTGTTCAGATTTCTCCCCCTCAATTTCATGTTTGTTTTTTACTTTATTGGTAATTTGCTATGGATAAATTTTGAATATTTTTACCTATCAAAATCCCTCATATTATTTTTTCATGAATTAATACTCTTGGTATAATTCATTGACAGGCCTTCCCCACTCTACAATCGTAAAAATGTGCAGCTGTACTTACTTGAGTACTTGTTCAGTTTTATTTTTTATGTTTTATCTTTAATTTTTCTGAAATATGTATTTGTGTATGATATGAAATAGGCATCAAACTTTTTATAAGTCTTATATAGTTGTTTACTATATATTGAATGAATTTTTTTCTCACTAATTTGAAATGACACATTTGTTATACATTAAATTTTCTTATATACATGGGTCTGTTCCTTTACTCTCAAGTCTGTTTCATTGATTTTTCTATCTTTTCCTGGAATTTGTATCATACTGTTCTAATTATTGTGGTTTTCAGTAAATTATTCAGATAGCAAATAATATACACCTACTATGTGGTAGTCACTATGTGACTAATAAGTCTCTTATTAGTCACTAAAATATTAGCTTTGCTTTCCTATGTGTTTATTTTTCTTAGTAAATTTAGTTTAAGCTCTACAGAAATTAACATTTTTCCAAAATTTGTTACAAATTTACAACTTTTTGGAATTTTGATTTAAATTTAACTAAATGTATAGATAAATTAAGGACAACTAGTATCTTTATAATATAGAGTCATCTCATCCCAAAACACTGAGTATTTATTTATGCTCTTCAGTATTTTTCTCTGTGCATTTATTATGCATATGCCATTGAGGTTAATTGAATTTTAAAAACGTTTTCTGACTTGGTGTTGGTGCTGTTCAGCCCTTCTTTTAAACTTTTATTATTCTAATTTTTAAAATTTTGGGTTATGTGGGAAGGTAGTTATATGCAAATAATTATTTTGCTTTTTTCCTCTCTGTTAATATTTAAACTTTCTTTTCTTGAAATAGTTATAATTTTAGAACTTTGGTAACAGGATTGGAAGCCAGTATTCTTGTCTTTTTGTCTTTAAATAATGACTTTTGCATTTAAGATTAAGAGTATCATGTTTAAGTATCCTTGTATTCAAAGTTGAGTAAAAGGTGCTTGTTTTTTTAATTTTTATTGTTTTAATTTATGTTGTATATGTTTAAGGTATGTATTCCATGATGTTTTGATATACGTAGGGAAATAATTACTAGAATTAAGCAAATTGGTGTATCATTTATCTCACATAGTTATTCTCCTTTTTTGTGTGTGGTAAAAGTACCTAAAATCTACTCTTTTAGCAAATTTTTAGTATATAATGTGATATTATTAACTGTAGTCCTCATGGTGTACATCATATCTCTGGACTTAGTTATCCTAAATAATGGAAACTTCTCACTCTTTGACCTCCATCTTCCCATCCCCTCTCCTTCCAGTAACTACCTTCCTACTTTCTGTTTCTATGTATGATGCATCTTTTCCTTGAAAATTGTTTTAAAGTTTGCAACTACAAGAACAATTATTTAAACTTGACCAGTGCATTTGCCATTTGGTTTTTAGCATCTGTTCTTTTTTTCAGAGATCTTTGCGCTAATTCATTTATGGTGTGACTTAATCATCTTGAGTAATTTTTTCCCTCAGAATTGCTAGTGATATGCCCCCTGATTCCCTGCATTTTTGAAGATGATTTTCTTTTGCCCATACCAAAGAAGGATAATTTGACTGTGAATTGAATTCTCTATATAGAATTATAGCTTAATTTTGTTTTCAAAATTTAATCTTCATTCTAATATTTATTATTATAGATGAACAGCTGTAAGTCTGTCTTTCCTTTGTAGATAATTTGTTGTTTATCTACCCCTATCCATATACAGGTTCACACTTATTCACTCCTTCTCCAATCTAGTCCTTGTAGTCCTTGTAAAGGTTTTTTTTTTTTTTTTCCCCTTGAGTTTTGAGATTCTGGTGTTAGGGTTTTTTTCTGTGTTTTTCTTCTTTCTCTCCCCCACCCAAGGCTATTGGATGAGTCCTTCTGAGAAATTGGCTGGGGAAATTTTCTTATATATTTTTAAAATTAATGCTTTTTCTCCCATCATCTTTGCTCTATCTTTCTGGAAGTACTAATAAATGCATATTAGATTTTCTAGAATCAATTGTTCATGTGTCTTTTTTTCTTATAACTTACATTTATTTACTACCTTTTCCTAAAATGTAAAGAATTTCCAGGTTAATTTAGTTTTCAGCACTTTCTTTTCTTCCTTTTGGTGTATCTGTACAGCTTTTTGGGACACATGATTTTTTATTTCCAAGTCTTTCTTGTTCTTGAACTATTCTTTTTTTTTTTCTGTGAGAGAGTGTTTTAGCAGTTTAACCTCTTGAATCTCACAACCAGTAGGAATTAATTATTTTTTGAAAAGTTTGTTTCTACTGTTTTCTGTGTTATACTTTGTGTTAGTGCAGAGCATTTGGTCTAACTGGCCATCCTTTTGGAATCTTTTTTGTTATTTAATAATTTTTAATTGTTTACACAAGGTTTTTAAAAGTATTCGTTTCAGTGTAGGTTGATTGTATGGGTCTTCTTTCACCCCCTTAGTGGGCTTTTCAGTGTGCCACTTGGCAGTGAGTCGTGCGGTACGTGGGGTGCAAGTCACTGAGCTGTTCCTAATTTTAGATATCTTGTTTAATTTTTCTCCTTTGTAGTCAATGGAAGTATTTCAGTCGAAATTAGAAGACGCTGAAAAAGCTGCATCCACGAAAGAAGATTATAGACGGGAGCGGTGGAGGAAACCCACATACTCAGATAAAGCACAAAATTGTCAGGAAAGTAGAAAATCAGACTTAGTAAAATATGATAACAGTTCAAGGGATAGATACGCTACAACAGATACTGCAAAAAATAGCAATAATGATAAATTTATTGGTGATGAAAAGGATAAGAGACCTGGGTCTTTAGAAACATGTGGAAGAGAATCTAACCCAAGGCAAAATCAAGAGTTTTCTTTTGGCAATTTGAGAGCTAAATTCTTAAGACCCTGTGATGATGAAGAGCTGTCATTTCACAGCAAGGGCAGAACATTTGAACCACCTAGTTCATCTTCAGCATTGGTAGCTCAGGGCTCTTTGCGTAGTGGTTTTAGAAAACCCACCGAGAACAGTGAAGAAAGATTAACATCATGGAGTCGCTCTGATGGGAGAGGAGGCAAGAAACATTCAAATCAAAAGCCACTGGAAACCAGTACTGATGAATACCAGCATGTTCCAGAAGATACAAGAGAAAAATCACAAGATGAAGACTTGAGAGGTGACCCTCCAAAAAAAGAACATCTACAGGACACAAAGTCTACATTTGCTGGGTATTTTATCATTTTTTAACCTAATAAGTGAATATTAAGATCCAGAGTTCAAAGAACAGAGCTATATTTTTAGAACATCAGTTATTAGCTATGACTATGGTCTCACATTTCTTAAAATTGATAGAAGGGGTAAGATATGCAGATTTAACAATGCAGTATTGTGTTATGGATTGCATTTTATTTCATAGGTTTTTTTTTTTTTTAAAGAGCTGAAACAATTCAGTAGCTATATTTGTTCAAAATATGTTGCTTCTTTGCGATTTAAAAAACTGAATGAGTTAATGTTTTAAATGTATGTGCTGCTGGAGATATTTTGGTAGATTTTGTTGCCAATGCTATTACTTTCTAAGGAAATTATCTTCTTGTTGAGTATAATCATGATCGTAAATACTGCATATCTACAGGAAGTCTAGGAGACAAAAGGAAAACATGCTGCCACAGCCCACATATAAAGTGACACATACATGCCAGAGATCTTGCAGAGGGGAGCATGAATTATGGTTGTTATTTTGCACAG
The DNA here is from genome assembly GCF_000951045.1 of Mandrillus leucophaeus. Classification (NCBI taxonomy): domain Eukaryota; kingdom Metazoa; phylum Chordata; class Mammalia; order Primates; family Cercopithecidae; genus Mandrillus; species Mandrillus leucophaeus. Next base: position 2,193,876 of record NW_012102843.1, read on the forward strand.
AGAAAGAAATAATCCACTTTGGGCAATTGACAGATTTTAAAGATAATGTTAGAGTTTTAAATGTAAAATATATGTTGCACTTACGTAGGGCTGGGTCAGAAGATGGGGAAACCCAGGTTGAACGGGACTAAACCTTAGAGAATTTGCTTTAGAAATTTGCTGGTCCTGTTGGAGATAGCCAGAAAAAACAAAACAAAACAAAACAAAAATAAAAACAAGTGTCCAAAGGGTAATAACTTACACTTGAATGATCATTAAAATATGTTTTAAAATAGCACCAAATGAGTGGGACACTAAAGGAAGAGGTTTTAGGAAATAATAGAAACCCGTGGTTGTAGTAGATAAAAGCACTGTGGTTTGGGGTTGTGAGTCTGATAAATCACTTTTGTTAATGACTCCATCTGAAGCAGTGGATTAGAAAACTCAGTGTGTAATTTTCAGTGGGAGGAAGCTGGCAAAATCTGAACTGGGTGATTAAGCCCCAGTCAAATGGACTCTGGTTCACGTCAGGGCTTTCCTCCCAGGAAATGGAAGGAGAAATCCAATTGTATTGACTAAACAAACATGGCAGGGATTAGTGTCTAAGGCTGTGTGCATATATAATTGTCCAGTCTTCACTCCAGGTACCCTGGGTGGTAGACTGTTTCCAGTTCCCAGTCGCTACGGGAATGAGGCTGTTATTTCCTGATACCATTAGGATTGGATTAGAGTTTGGATGATCTGAAGGCTGCCTTCTGTGATTCTAGCTAAGCAACATGTCTGCAAAGTAATACCACACAATTAGTATTCCAACTGGTTGTCTGATTGCTGCATATTTGTATGTCTTATTTAAGTTGTAAGCTTCTGATAGATACACTATAATATAGGCACTCACTGAAAGCTGTGTATGTACGTGTGTGTGTATATATATATAATTTTTTGGTTTGAAGACAGCACTCATGAAAAGCTATATATGTATGTGTATATATGTATGTATATATGTAATTTTTCCTTTGAAGACAGTATTTTCTGTTCGCTGTGTTGATTTGATAGTACAGAGGGTTTGAAGCTTTCTATGAATTCTGCGATGGGCTAGAGAGGGGAAAAAAGTCTAGGAATCATCCAAAAAAAAAAAAAAAAAAGATTCCTGAGAATGTAGAGTGGTTGTAAAGTAGGAGACCAAGACGACAGGACCTTGAAGAATGCCTAGAAAGATCCAGTGAAAGATTGGTAGAAGTTATTCATTTGTCTGAACATTATCCTGGGAATATGTTGCATTTTTAATAAAATGCTAGAATTCTAGAGAGTTTTAGGACTAATGAGTTTTAGAACTAGAAAAAAAATCATAGAAATGATTAAGAACTAGAAGAAATAGACTGAGCCCCTGTATTTTGCAGATGCAGAAACTGAGGGGAACTCAGGTTATGACTTACACAGTGTTTATGTAACTAGGGTTTCCAGATTTTTTTAAAATAAAAAATAAATTCCTTGTAATATTTGGATATATGTATGCAAAAAAAAATTATTTACCTGAAATTCAAATTTAGCCAAGTGTCATATATTTTATCTAGCAATCCTGTGTGTAACACTTAAGCATTTCCTGGTCTATCACCTTTCGTAAGAGTTGACACTTGACCTTGCTGTGCTTCAGTTTCCTTATCTTAAACCAGGATACCAACGGGATCTATTTCATGGGGTTGTCGTGTGAGTTAATGTGTATGAAAAACTTAGCATAATATCTGGCACTTAGTAAGGGCTCCATAAATTTTAGCTGTTATTGTTACTATTGATATTATTATGTAATTAGTTATTTGCAGAACTTAGGCTCTGTATTCTGATGTCTATTTAGCTTGCTTTCAGATAAGGTTAAAAATGGAGAACCTTGAATTTGCTTGAAAAGAAAAATCTTTTTCTTTTATACATTGATTATGGAAAAGTTACTGATACGCTCCATGAGAGTAATTTTGTTAGAATACAAGAAAAGTTGATCAGTTTAGAGGCATAGGAGAGAGGAAAAAAGATAAGCTGCAAGAAGGAAGAATTTTCAGTGAGGGACTAGAAAACAACTTTGTGTCTTGTAAAATGGATATTACCATATATCATGGGTCAGTCTACCAGACTGTAAGTTGTTACAAATCATCTTTATCTTACATGAATGGTCATGATTGGAAAAATTAGTTGAATTGGTTTTTACTTACTTATATGTATTGTTTATATATCTTTAACTTTCTTGCTATATACACCAGTATTATTTTTTAGAACATGCCGTTTGTAATCTTAATAAATATATATGTATAAAATTTAAACAATGTAGACAGAAGAGTATAAAACAAGAATATAAAACATAGATGAGTATAAAATGAAAATGTAAATCTACCTTTCATGTCACTTCTAACCCTAATCCCATTTGCCAGGTTAACAGTGTTAGTAGTGTCTTTCTAAATTTTTTAGTGTATTTGAAAATGTGTAATATATATATTTAACTTAATGTATAAAATTTTATAAAAAACATATAAAAACTTACATATGATGTATTTAGTATATGTGTTAAATAGCTATACAATGCATATACCATTCAAAAATCTTGGGTTTTTTTTCCAATATCTTAAAGATCTTTTTACTTTAGCCCATATGTACCTACATTTTTTATTTTAAAGGCTCTTTAATACTCCATTGTAAAACTTAGGCATAACCTAATATTTTTCACCAGTTTCCTATTGATGGAATTTTAGGTTGTTTCCAGTTTGTTGCTCTAAGAAACAATTCCGCATTTAATTTTTTGTGTGTATCTTTGCATGCTATTTAAATATAGCTGTAACATACATTCCAAGGAGTGGAACTGTCAGGTCAAAGAGTACATGCATTTTACTTTTTACATATTTTGCAGTATTAACCAATTTAAACTCTTATAGTCATATATGGGAATGACTTTTCTCCTACTTCCTGCTGATAGCATTATTGAACTTTTAAAATGTTTGCCATATGTGTAATTGAGAAACAGACTATTTCTTTGATTTTTATTTCTTTAAATATGAGTAAAGTTTGCCATACTTTCATGTGTTGTTTATTTGTAGTTTTTTTGTTAACTAGTCATATGTTTCGCCCTCTTTTTGAGTTATTGTTTGTTTGTGAGAGCTCTTTATATTTGTCATGTAATGCAAATAGATTTTTCATCATTTGTAATTTCCTATTTTTCTTTTTTCATTCATTCATTCTTTCTTAAATATGTTCAAATTTGTCACTCTTTCCTTTATTCATTTTAGGCCCTGCGATTATGTTAACTAGCAGAAAAACATCCACTGTAGTGGCCTATGCAATTAAGAACCTTAAACTTTTTATTAGAAATGAAATGTGCTTTTGCATATATTTTTCTTTTGTTAGAAAATATATTGGCTAAGTATTTCGAGGAATTTCAAACTTAGAGTAGTATGTAATGTGAACAAAAATTAATGAGAAGTCTTTAATTTTGATTTTACAAGTTTAATATCAGAAACTAACCCTTTTTATATAATATTTTAACCTTTGGATGTCATTCTTGGCAATTTGTTACTGTAGCCCAGAAGGGCAAGCAAAGGACGCTAGATTCTGAAGACTTTGAGTATAGTTGTGAGATCTTTAAGCAAGGAAGCAAATATGAGGGCAATTGGTAAGAAAATAATAAGGGGGATCTGTGAACACTGCCGGCACAAGAATAATAAAATCATATGTGGCTTAACAGTGGGGATATATTCTGAGAAATTGTTGTTAGGCAGATTCATTATTACGTGATTTTGTCATTGTGTGGACAGCATAGTGTGTACTTACACAAACCTAGATGGTATAGCTTAGTACATACCTTCACTATATAGTACAGCCTATTGCCTCTAGGCTACAAAGTAGAGCAGGTTACTGTACTGAGCACTGTTGGCAGTTGTAACACAATGATAAGTATTTGTGTGTCTAAACATGACATAGAATAGGTACAGTAATAATACAGCATTATAATCTTATGGGATCACTGTCGTATGTGGTCTGTCATTGACTGAAATGTCGTTATACTATGCATGACTAATTGCAGGTTTTAAAAATGTTACTGGGCTAGAGCTCTTTTAATTACTTATTTCTCAAAGGTTTTCAACCTCTGTCTCTGTGTGTGTTTCAAAGAGTACATTTTAATGTGAAAATAGGGTTTGCTTTTTGGAAATTAATTATAAAAAGGACTTCAGAAATATAGCAGTAATTCTCGAAATTGAGACATGTTTGGGCTTTTTTTTTTTTTTCTTTCTTTTTGCAGGATAATTGCAGGTGTCATGGTGATATTTCTTTCAAAGCATTTGCTCATCATTATAAATGCTTAGGGAAAGAAAGGAAGAGCCCATTCCCTGATTTTTGCTGTAGAACCGTGTCTTTGCTGTGGTGTTCACAAAATAAAATAGAATAATATTTTCTTCAGTTACTTTGTGCTCAACAACATTCATTTAAATGTCTTTACTTGACAACTATTACTGTTATATTGTGTAGAAGTAACTGTTAATGTTAAAATTACTAGTATAAAAGATGTTCAGAATTCTTGTATATTTTTTGTCATTTATCCTCATCTGCTAATAAACAATTTAATTCTTGTTAGAAAATACTAAAAAAACTTGTGTGGAGTATTCCATTTCATGACAATGGAAATCACCACTTTTAAAGATCCATTGAGATTCTCGTTATCGTCTGGAAATGTGTGGGCTTTAAATGGACTTCAGCTACCTTCATTGGCCTTCCTTGATTGAATCTCTAAACTTGCATCCTGGGAAGTGAGGGGAAGAGGAAAGTAAAATGACAAAGATGTGCCCCTTGGATGGATAATAACAAACTTCTTTGGCTACTTAATCTGGGATTTTTTTTTTTTTTTTTTTTTTTTTTTTTTACATAAAAGAGGGTATAGAAGCCAGATTTTAGTAGACTAAATTATTAAGAGTTATGGAATGGCAGAGATGGAAAGTGTATTTATACTAGAACATGTTTAATGGAAAAGAGTCAGTATCCATTTTAGAAGAAGCAAGACAGATAGGCAGATGATAGATGGGGCAACTGAGCAAGATCCCTGAGGTTAATGCGGGTGAATGTGGGGTCCAGTTTACTTATAAAAGTAGAAGGATTAGCTTTGGGTGGAAATAGTTAAAACAAAAGGAAAAGTGTGGCTACAGATTGTAGGTGGCAAGGGAGAAAATTTAGGAATTCTTTCTTAATGACTTAATGCCAGTGTTTTTTTTTTTTTTTGACACATGATTCCCAGAATATCTGTGATCCTCTTGAGCTATATATGGAGTGTCAGTTATGATTGGTGTTGGTATTATAAAGAAACAACTTTTAGGTCTTCATGAGAAGCTTGCATTAGAAACTGAGAATTTGATTAGTACCCTGTTTTTAGGTATTTATACTTTTATTTTTGGTCATATCTATTAGTAGGCGTGAATCTATTGCCATATTGACATTTGATATAGTAGTTTGTGTTGATAGTCCTGAAACATTTCTCCTTGAGAGAAGGAGATGGATTGATGGATGTCTTGGTCTTTGATTCTTCTGATCCTATCAGACTTAAGGTTGCTTGCAAGGTGACTTATTTCTGGATATGGAGCTCAATAGAAGATTATGTGTGAACTTGTTCTACATCTGGATTATAGTAAGCATCTACTGGAATAACAGAAAAGATTGTAGAAATACTGGGTAAATCGCTTCCTTATCCTAAAGAACCTTTCTTCGATTCTTTGGTTTCTCAGTTGGCTGATATTGAGATGAGAAATGGAGGAACTAGACATAACTTTAGTTGGAAAGAAAAACCTGGTTAGGTACAAATAGCAGAAGAAAAAGAAGCCAAGAAGTTTCTCACTTAGGAAACAAGAATTTGAGAGACGGACCCTGGAGAAAGCGACTTCATAGGGGAATAATTGCACTGGTGCTCTTTAGAAAGGGCACGAACTGTGGTTATTTAATTTGCATTATACATACATGTAAAAATATAATATCTATAATTCCACATAATAAACATAAGTTTTTAAAGCAGGGAATGTTGGAAAGTTGAATGGGAAAGAATGCAAATTGAGAAAAGTTGTTTTGATTAGTAAGTAAAAGAGAGATATGATTAGATTGCCAGAAATTCTGGTAAATTACATTTGCAATACAATGAAAATGACATGTACCTTAGCATTTAATTTGAAAAAGTACTGAAAAATATTTTCCATACAAAAAAGTACAACTAATAAAAGAAGCAATAACTCAGCCCACGGATGCTTATAAAAAGCAATAATGTTCTCCTGCTTACATGAATGCAGTGTCCCTACTGTTCATTTTAATTGTTTTTTAAAATGTAGACTGAAAGAATATGAGGGGAATGAAAATATGTTACTTTCTAGTGTTGTTTTACCTCACATATTTTAGATTTTTTAAACACCAGAGTATTGTCTTTCCTTTCAACAATATGGGAAGAAATGGCTACTATAGATTTTCTGTAGAGATTGTTTTTTTTTATTCCAATGCTGTCTATCTGTTAAAAGATTCCCCTCCCAGAGGAATTAATTATTTAAAAATAATTTCCATATATTGTTAGTAGATCATGTTTTGATTTGGAAAACCAAATTTGTAGAAAATATGATTAAGGTTAATTTTCATAGAGTATTATGGAATCTGGGAATTCAGGAAAACTAATAATGTCAGATATATCCTTTATATTTAAGATTATGACAAATTAGTTATACTCTAGTTTTAAAATGTATTACTCCCTTTGAGGGTTAAAAAACTTTGAAGTATGATTGACATATAGTAAACTGCAAATATACAAAAGTGTACATTTTGGTATATTTTGAAATGCATGTATTCTCATTAAACCATCACCCCCCCAAAAGCCTTTGTGCCCTTTTATCATCTCTCTCTCCTGCTTTCCCACACCCCTGCTCTCCACTCCTAGGCAACCACATCTGCTTTCTTTTATTATAGACTACATTTGTCCCTTGGAATTCGTGGGAGTTGGTTCTAGGACCACTCAAGTATACCAAAGTCGTACATACTCAAGTTGGAACCCACACGTATGAAAATGTCACTCTGTAGTTTTTGCATCACATGAATGCTGTATTTTTGATTAACGTTTGCCTGAAAAAAATCTGTGTATAAGTGGACCAGGGCAGTTCACCCCTGTGTTGTTCAAGGGTCAGCTGTAGTTTGCATTTTCTAGAGTTTGATGTAAATGGGATCATACGTTATGCACTCTTATTTTGGTCTGTCTTCTTTCACTCAGCATAATTATTGTGAGCTTCATTTATGTTGCATATGTCAGTAGTCCATTCCTTTTTGTTGATGGGTAATATACTATTGGTGGGTACATCACAATTTGTTTTTCCATTCTCCCGTTGGTGAATATTGAGATTGTTTCCAGGTTTTGGCTATTATAAATTATGTACAATTCTGAACTTTCATGTACGAGTCTTTGTATTGACATATGCTTTCCTTTCTCTTGGACAAATATACCTAGGAGAGCAGCAGCTAGATCATATGGTAACTGTATGTTTAAATACTAAGAAACTGCTAAACTGTTTTCCAAAGTGATTGTACCATTTTACATGATCAGCAACAGTGTATAAGAGTTGCAGTTTCTCCAGATCCTTGTAAGAACTTGAAATGGTCAGTCTTTTAAATTTTGGCTCTTCTAGTGGACGTGTGGTGGTAGCTCATTGTGGTTTTAATTTTTATTCCCCTAATGGCTAATGACTACTGATGCCAAACATCTCTTATGTGCTTATTTGCCATCTGGATATCTTTTTGTAAAGTGCTTACAACGTGTAGTGCTGTTACCTCTCTATTAGTAATTTAGGTGTCTTTGTTTTATGATCAGTCAGGCTGTAGGTTTATCAATTTTATTGCCTTAAATATCAGCTTTTGGTTTCATTGAATTTATTGTTTTTCTATTTTCTATTTATTTTACTCTGATTTTTATTGTTTTTTGAATTTATTTGTACTTTGTTTTAATTTGCTCTTTTTCTGCTTTCTTAAGGTGTAAGATGAGGTCATTGATTTGAGATCTTTTCTAATATAAATATTTAGTGCTATGAATTTCCCCCTAAATTAGCAGCATTCCACCAGTTCGGACATGTGTTGTATAGTTTTCCTTTGGTCTTATTTTTGACCGATGGGTTATTTACGGGTGTGTTAGTTTCCAAATATTGTAGTTGAGAATTTTCCAGAGACTTTTGTTAATGATTTCTAATTAATTTCATTGTGATAAAAGAATATAGTTTATATAACTTGAATTCCTTTAAATTTATTGAGACTGTCTTTATAGCTTAGAACATGGTGTATATTGGAAATATTTTGTATGTACTTGGAAAGAATGTGTTTTCTACTCTTGTTGGGTGGTGTGTTCTATGAATGTCCATTTGGGCGTGTTAGTTGATGGTATTATTCAAGTCTTCCATGTGCTTGCCGATTCTGTTTATAGTAGTCCCCTTTTATCCATGATTTTGCTGTCTGAGGTTTCAGTTACCCATGGTCAACCATGCTTTGAAAATATTACAGTATTTTGCAAGAGGCACCACCTTCATATAACTTTTATTACAGTATAATGTTGTAATTGTACTATTTTGCTATTAGTTGTTGTTGTTAGTGTCTTACTGTGTCTTATTTATAAGTCAAACTTTAACATAGGTATGTATATATAGGAAAAAAAATGCTATAGATAGGGTTTGGTACTATCCAAGATTTCAGGCTTCCACTGAGGGTCTTGGAACATAACTCCTGCAGATAAGGGAGGACTGTTATATTTATCCTATCAAATATTGATAGAGAGGTATTGAAATTTATAGCTGTAATTGTGGATTTGTTTATTTCTCTTCTTTCAGTTTTTGCTCATGTATTCAAACGCTCTTGCTGGATTGACTCCTTTTTCATATGAAATGACCTTTGTCCCTGGTAATACTTTTTCTCCATAATCTTGTTTGTTTGATATTAATGTAGCCATTTCAAGTTTCTTTTGACTAGCATTAACATGGTATATCTTTTTCCATCCTTTTATGTTTAACATACTTATGTCTGTGTGTTTATAGAACATTTCTTGTAGTTGAGTTTTGCTTTTATATCAATCTGATAATTTCTGCCTTTTAATTTAGGTATTTGGACCATTTATATGTAATGTTATTGATATAATTAGGTTCAAATATGTAACTTTGCTGTTCGTTCTCTACTTTTCCCATCTGTTCTTTGTTCGCTTCGTCCTCTTTTTGTCACTTGTTTTGGATTATTTTTATGATTCCTTTTCATTTCTTTGGTTGCTGTAATTTTTTTAAAAAAGCATAGTGGTTGCTTTGTCTTTGATGGTGTACTACACCTTTAACTTACCATAGTCTATCTTCAAGTGATATGCCGTTCCTGAATGGTGTGAGAACTTTATCATTGTTTATTTACATTTCTCTCTTTCTTTCCTGTTAGTGTTGTCATACATTTTACTTATACTTTTTATAAACCTCAAATATATTTTTAAAATAGTTATCTTCAGTTACATGTATGGTGGGATACTTAAGATTGCCCCACAGCCCTCTGATGCTGTTTTCATTTTTACAGATTCTTTTCTGTGTTCCATTTTTCATGGAGAAAATTGCTTCAAGTTCACCAAACTCTACTTCTGCAGTTTAATTTTCCATTAATCTTATGCAGTATATTTTTTATCTCACACATTGTCGTTTTCATCTGTAAAAGTTTATTTTGGATCTTTTTTATATCTTTGTTGTGTCTGACTTTTTGAACATATGGAACACAGTTATAATAATCACTTTTAGTATCCTTGTCTGCTGTTTTTTACATCTGTGTCAATTCTGGGTTGATTTTGACTGATAGCATTGTGTTCTAATTATGGGTGTTTTTCTACTTATTTGCCTGTCTGATCATCGTTGATTAGATACTAAGTTTTACAGACTACCTTGTTGAGTGCTAGACATTTCTGAATTTCTATAAATACTCCTGAACTCTGTTCTGGAATATGGTTAATTGGAAACCATTTGATCCTTTTAACTTTCGTTTTAACATTTTTTTAGGTGGGCCCAGAGCAGCATTTAGTCTAGGGCATGCGGTTTCCCACTAATGAAGCAAGACTGTTAATACTGTGTCTAGTGCTTTTTGAGTTACATGGTTTCCTAGTCTGGCTAGTGCGACTGAACATGCAGTTCCCAGGAGTGCCAAGTACTCTCCCTCCAATCCTTTCAGCTGGTTCTTTCCCTGACTGCAGGTAGTTTCTTGCTGAGTACTCAAGGGGAACCCTGTGCAGTTCTCTGGGATTTTCTTAGGGTGCAGCTTTCTCTTCTTTGGTACTCTGTTCTGTGAATTCTAGCTGCCTTGGAATTCTTGGACTCCTGGCTATGTCTCCTTTACTCAGAAGTCCTTCAGGCTCTTTACTGAGGTCACTGTCCTGCTCTGTAGCCTTGAATTATTTCTTAAGGCAGTTAGCTAGGGAAATCTGACCTTGGCTGGCGGTTTCTTTTTTTGTGTGAGACTTCCATAGTATAGGTTTGGCACATGGTATCAGTTTTAAACTAGTTTATATTATTTGACTATATGTTATTTTCTGGACTGACTTTACAAAAAAGCACATGATCATTGCTTTTATTCTTTGAATGCAGTTAAATATAGTTTCTTAGATTATTAACAACTTATCATGTCAAATGAGAAAAGTTTCCAAAGATGTATAGAATTATGGCCTGGTTTTAGTTTTTTGTTTGTTTCCTTTTTGAAATAACGAGCATGGGGATATTAAATAAGAAGAGTTGATAAATGCTATTTATCCCATTGTTATTGAGATTTTGATCAGTTGTTATAACTGCCATAGTTGATTGTGGCATTGTAACAGAGAATTTTAAACTATCAATTTTTGGAAGAACATTTAGTTTAATTTACATGTATTACAATCATGATCTCCTATTGGTGCTGAATGCTTTGTTGAGGTCAGTTAAAATAACATTTGAGTTTTGATGTTATTGCTTGCATTACACCTATATTTCATATGCTGTTAATCTGTCCTGTTCCAATAGAAGTCCAGAGCATGAGTCCATTCATATCCTGAGTGTTGATGAGAAGAACAAGTTGGGAGCCAAGATTATCAAAGCAGAGATGATGGGGAATATGGTAAGACTTTTAGATGTTGTTTTGGAGAATAGTGATCAAATATTTAACTTCTTATGAGTAATTTTAGAAGTTCCTTAGTAGTGTGGATATAGCACACTGTGAAAGTAACTGTTGATTATTGATTCCTTAAAGAAATTCTCAGGCCTGTAATCCCAGCACTTTGGGAGGCCGAGTCAGGAGAATCACTTGAGGTCAAGAGTTTGAGACTAGCCTGGCCAAAATGGTGAAACCCCATCTCTACTAAAAATACAAAAATTAGCCTGATGTGGTGGCGTGTGCCTGTAATCCCAGCCACTGGGGTGGCTGAGGCAGGAGAATCGCTTGAACCTGGGAGATGGAGATTGCAGTGAGCCAAGATCATGCCATTGCACTCCAGCCTAGGCGACGAAGTGAGACTGTGTCTCAAAAAAAACAAAAAAAAAATTCTGGAACCTTTCTATGAACAGTACTATCTGCCTACTTGTAAATAAATGATCTACTTTCTCTGTCAGATCTCTGAAATTTAAGATCCTAAGGAACTTCATGCTTTTAAATTTCTTTTTTTACTTTGTTATTTGCTTTCTTCCTGCATTTCTAACTCATTGAGCATATTTAAGGGAGATTAAAGATGTCACTTTTTCCACCTCATTTTTGTCATGTATTTTTAAGAATGTTTTTTACTTTTCCAAATTACTTAGGAACCTAAAAAAGGAGGATTAAGTCATTCAAGTTTTCAGTAAATGTGCTGTGCCTGATAGCCTGATACTGTGTTAGATGCTTTGTGTAGGCTAACTCATTTAATTCCTGTAGTAATGTTTGATTTACGACTAATTTACCTCAGAATTGTAAGAAATAGGGATGATTTGGTAAGAGCTGCATTTATCCATTCGTCCATTCATTTATTGTCACATGCATATTAAAATAATATACAGTGAGATGTATATATTAAAGTGCACATAGCAGAATAGCACAGCCAGATATTCCACATCTTGATAGAATAGATTCGGTCATGGTCATATGTATGCACTCATCTCAAACCCAAATATAAGGGATCTTTAGGTAATCTTATGTTTTGGCAAACTATTAGTACAGTACTGTAGTAGAACAAATGGTAACCAAGCAAGATATTTCTGTGTTATGTCTAATAAAGGGCATATCTTGCATATGCTGCTCTCTTTGAATCTGATCCTTGGAAACACTGAATTTCCACTCATCCTAGAAATTGATAAGGAAAATAAACAACAATAACGATAGCAAGAAAATAAAGTTTGAGCTTTGAAAGTACGGAGGAATTAGTTAAAATAGTGAAAGAGAGGTCATCTAGGTAAAAGGGTAAAATATGTGTTCTTGTGTTCAAGAAGAGCACTGTGGTGGCGCTTGCTGTTCTTTGCATGTCACATAAATCTACTTATTTAATTTATTACTTCATGGTTTATTGCTTTATATGACAGTTGTTTTATATAAATTTCTGTAAGTTTCCTAGAGTAAAAATGAAATATATTCAGAATTTTTGTCCAAATTATCAGCAATAAAGAAGGTAACATTTTAAATCTTGTGATAGCTTTTTTGTTACCAATAACTGAAGTTGAAAGTATTGAACTTTTATAATATTTAGTAATTATTAAAATGTCATTAAGGTTATGTATTTCCTTCATCTGTGTCCTCCAAAATATATGTCCTTGTAATTATTTATCTTTGAAGCATAAACACATCACAGGCATTCAAGGAGTTTGTAACTGAGATAAGTTCATTAAAAAGTAATACACTAGGCTGTGGGTTGGTAGTTGAAATTAGATGGTGGCTACATGAGTGTTGGTTATACTGTCTTTCCTTCTGTTGTATAAATTTGAACATTTTGTTGTAAAGAATTAAACTACATATTGCACATATTTTACTTGTTTTTCTTTTTGAAGGAATTAGCTGAACAACTTAAAGCTCAACTTGAAAAGGCAAATAAATTCAAAGAAACTGTAACACAGACACCAAAAAAATCTGGGGTAGAGGTAAGTAATAAAAGTTTGGAGAAAATTACCTTGTATAACACTCCTACTGGGCAGTGGTAATATTTTGTTTTATTTATTTTTTTGAGACAATGTCTTGCTCTGTTGCCCAGGCTGGAGTACAGTGGCGTGATCTTGGCTCAATGCAACCTCTGCCTCCCGGGTTCAAGCAATTTTTGTGCCTCAGCCTCCTGAGTAGCTGGTACTACAGGTGTATGCCACCATGCCTGGCTAATTTTTGTATTTTTAGTAGAGACGGATTTCACCATGTTGGTCAGGCTGGTCTTGAACTCCTGACTTCAAATGATCTACCCCCCTCGGCCTCCAAAAGTGCTGGGATTATAGATGTGAGTCACTGTGCCCAGCTGGCAGTGGTAATATTTTAATGTGAGATGTGTCTGTGTGTTTCTGTGTATGCATGCTTGTTTAAAAAAATTTAGTTTTCTATGTATTCTCTTACATTCTATCAGTGTGCCCTAGTGGAAAAAAGCCTCAGGCTGAGACCAAGGGGACCTGCTTTTATTCTGGACTGTGCTGCTTACTGATTGCTTCTGTATGAGTCAGACTGCTCCTTAACTTGTCTCCTTCAGAATGAGGAACTTGAATTAGATACTCATTTCATATAAAACAAATTACTGGCTGGGTGTGGTGGCTCAAGCCTGTAATCTCAGCTCTTTGGGAGGCTGAGGTAGGTGGATCATGAGGTCAGGAGATCGAGACCATCCTGGCTAACATGGTGAAACCTCGTCTCTACTAAAAATAAAAAATAATTAGCTGGGTGTGGTGGCGGGCGTCAGTAGTCCCAGCTACTCAGGAGGCTGAGGCAGGAGAATGGCATGAACCTGGGAGGCGGGGCTTGCAGTGAGCTGAGATTGAGCCACTGCAGTCCAGCCTGGGCGACAGAGCGAGACTCTGTCTCAAAAAAAAAAAAAAAAAAAAATTACTTTGGTCTATGATTAATTCATCTATCTGTTAGTGAACAAAACAAATAAAAACACCTACCTGCATGGAACTTTCATTTGGGTAGGGAGGGAAACAAATTATAAAAATGATAAGCAAGTTAAAAAATAATACAGTATATCAGAAAGTTACTCTATGGCAAGGTAGTGGCAATTTTGAGTGACAGGTGGGTTGGTGGCTTGGGATGCACAGGCCAATTCTCTTGAAAAAGTGTAAGGACTTTATGTAAGGACTTGTAGTTAGTGGAAGAGTGAATTTCTGTGTAGTTGAGTGAAGAGTGCTGTAGTCATAGGGAACAGATTTAAAGGCCCAAAGATGGAAATATGTCTGATGTGTAGGAAGAATAGCAAGGAGACCAGTGTTGCTGGAGTGGAGTAAATGAGAGAGGTTAAGTAGGAGATACAGGTTAGAGAGACTATACGTGGCCAGATCATGTTAAGCTTTGAAAGTCATAGTAAGGAGGTGGGCTTTTTTTTTTTTTTTTTTTTTCTGACTGAGATGGTGAGAAACTATGAAATGGTTTTAAGCAGAAAACATATTTTGACAGGACCGTTCTGGATTCTCTATTAAGAACGGTTTGCAGAATCTGAAGTAGAGGTGGGCTTTTGTAATAATGCAGATAAGAAATGATAGTGGCTTTGACCAAGATAGATAGTAGCTATGGAGATGGTTAGAAGTGATTGCATTTTGTATTTTATAAATACTTGCCGTATATATTTTGAAAGAAAAGCTGACAGGATTTTTATGGTGGTTTAGGTGGGGGGTGGGTAATGGGATAAAGAGAGGAGGCAAAGAGGACTCCAAGGTTTTTCGCTTGAGCAGCTGAAATAGCCGTTATTTGAGTCGTGGAAGAAAGAGGAAGAATAGGTTTTGGGACAAATCAGAGGTTCTGTTTTGGATATGAGTTTGGATGCCTGTTAGATATGGAACAAGTAGAGATGTCAAGTAGGCAGTTGGATGGTTGGGAGTAGGGAGAAGATAGAATTGGGTAGTTGGGGAAAAGTCCTTTGTACTGGAGATAGAAATTTGGGAGTTATTAACATATAGGTGATATTTAAATCTATGATACCGCATGAAATAATCACAGGCATAAATGTAGATAGAAGTTGAACAGCTGAGTTCAGCTTCTGCATGACAGATTTGGATGTATATGAATAACTCTAGCTGGGTGTGGTGATGTGCTCCTGTAGTCCCAGTTACTTGGGAGGCTGAGGTGGAGGATTGTTTGAGACCAGGAGGTCCAGGCTGCAGTGAGCCATGATTGCACCACTGCACTCCAGTCTAGATGACAGAGTGAGACCCTGTCTCTAAAAAATGAATGAATGAATAAATAAATAAAAATAAAAACACTAAAAACAAAATCCTCCCCCTTCCCCCAAAATAACTCATGCAATTTTCACAGTATCCTTTGAGATAGTCCATGTCATTATTATAGATTTATAGATCAAGAAACTGAGACACAGAAGGTTAAGTAACTTGTCCAGGTATACAACTAATAAGTGCAGGGCAAGGATTTAAACCCACGAAAATACTTCTGTTTACATGATACCTCTTTTTGATGGTTAAGGACAAAGTCAGCAGCTCTTTTGAGAATCAGGTTTGGGATATAATGAAGTTTGTAAATGATTTTAAAGGTCTGTTCTCAAAGATTAATTTACATAATTTACTGTCAGTGTGGGAGGAGATGAGAATGTATCAAGTCAACTTTCCTAGAATTTTCTTCAGGCTGAAGTCATTCATGACTTAGATAACATTATACAGAGTATGTTTATGAAAATGGCTGTTTACACTGAGTTGTGGTACCTAAAAAGTTTCTCACACAGATTAAATGGAGAGTGAGAAATTACTGGTAGGATTAAAAAGTAGGGACTGGGAGAATAGCTAGAACTAGGTATACTGTGAAGCTGATCTTACATGCTTTTGCCAAATTATTGTTTTCAGGTGTCCTTGTGGTTAACTAATTTTGTACTCTGAAACTTTAAGTGGTTTATTGGTGCTAACCGTGAGTACCAGGTCTTCCTGCAGCATAGCCTTCCACAGTATGGCCCCATTTTCCAGTCCTACCTCCAAGACTGTCTTACACATAACCAGTGTCTCTTTCACATTTACCTGTGCTATTTATTATTTGTGCCAGACATCACCCTTCTTCATTATGGCTGCTTTCTAATCCTCTCATGTAGTTGCAACATTTTCCATTTTTGAAACCTCAAAGACATTTTTATTTTTAAGATTTTATTTTTTAGAGCAGTGCTAGGTTCACAGCAAAATTGAGAGGAAGGTACACAGATTTCCCATATACTTCCTGCTCCTACATAAGCACAGCCTCCCCCATTATCAATAGCCCCTAACGGAGGAGTACATTTGTTACAATTGATGAACCTGCATTGACACATTATATCACCCAAAGTCTATAGTTAACATTAAGGTCCTCTCTTGGTATTGTACATTCTCTGGGTTTGAATAAATGTGTAATGACATGTATCCACCATTGTAGTATCATACAGAGTAGTTTCACTGTACTAAATCCTCTGTGTTCCACCTGTTCATGCCTTCCTATCCCTTAACCCCTGGCAACCTCGGATCTTTTTATTCTCCATAGTTTTGCCTTTTCCAGAATGTCACGTAATTGAAATCATACAGTATGTAGCATTTTCAGATTGGTTTCTAATATATATTTAAGATTCCTCTCTGTCATTCCACGGTTTGATAGCTCTTTTCTTTTTAGTGCTGAATAATATTTCGTGGTCTGTAGGTGGCACATTTTACTTTTTCATTCACCTGTTGGAGGACATCTTGGTGCATCCAAGTTTTTGCAGTTATAAATAAAACTGCTATAAACATCTGTGTGCAGTTTTTTTGTGTGGATAGACGTTTTCAACTCCTTTGGGTAGGCTGGGCGCGCTGGCTCATGCCTGTAATCCCAGCACTTTGGGAGGCTGAGATGGGCAGATTGCTTGAGGTCAGGAGTTCGAGACCAGCCTGGCCAACATGGTGAAACCTTGTCTCTACTAAAAATACAAAAATTAGCTGGGCATGGTGGTAGGCACCTGTAATCCCAACTACTGGGGAGGCTGAGGCAGGAGAATTCCTTGAACCTGGGAGGCGGAGGTTGCAGTGAGCTGCAATTATGCCACTGCACTCTAGCCTGGGCAGCAGTGAGGGACTCTGTCTCAAAAAACAAAAAAACAAGAAGACAAAAAACTCCTTTGCGTAAATATCAAGGAATGCAGTTGCTGGATCATTTGGTAAGAGTATGTTTGTCAGAAACCTCGAAGAATCTTAAAGTATCCTCTATGGCATGTATCTTTTCAAATTATATATATGTGTGTACACTTGTTACCACCTTCTCATTTATTTCTGTTTCTTTCCTGGCACTTGTCAGTTTTATTAAAGGTTCTAAAGCTGTGGCTGGACTTCAGGGGATTCCTGAACAGGCATTTTTTTTTCCCTTTGATTTGGTTGGTTGAAAAATTATCTTTGTAGGAAAAATTTCTTTATATCAAATGCTGTTCGTTTCAGACAACTGTAGTGACGTGACTGTTCCACAGCCTGGTAGCACAAGCTTCATGGGAGCAGTGCTGAGGCCGCTAGAATGACTTCCAGTTGATGGGACTAAGAGACCATTGTGCCATTTTGATCTTTTGACAGTCCATCTCTGCCTTTGTCCCTCTCTTTAAATATTAGGCCTATTGAAGAAAATATGAATCATAAATACTCTTCTATTTTACTTTGATTATCATATATTCTAGAATAGAAAAAACAGTATTTTTTGATAATCAGATTTTTAAAATATCTGAAGGGCATTAAATATGTGTGAGTATAGGAAGGAATACTTAATTTTAATTAGCATATTTATTAAATTTATTAGCTTAAATAACCTGCCCTTCCTTAAGCATTAAATACTCTTGGTAAATTTAGCAAATTACTCAATTATTTTAATAAATATATCAGACTAAAATTCTTTACCATTTTCATGGTTAGCTTAATTAAATTATAAAATTTTAAGCTGTTACTAGCTTTGTATAGCTTGTTCACTTAAGGTTTCAAATACCTTCAAAAAGACAAACACACATTCTTAAAAAGTTATAATGAACAAGTCATAAATGAATGTGAGTGCCATTAAAAATGTGTTTCCTGTGTTAAAGTGAAATAAATTTTATATCAAAAAAGGTTGTAGAGCTATTACTATACTTTTACCTAAACGCATTATAAGGTTAAGTTTGATTTATTTCTTAATCTCAGAGTTGCAAAGTTACTTAACCATCTAAGGGAAATTAACTGTTTTAGGCAGGTTAAGGTCCCTCCATAGCAGGAGGGATCTTTGTACAATTAACAGAATAATGGATCAGAAAGTGTGGGACCCTAACCAGTAAGAATATACCTTGCTGTTATATGATAGTATATATGTGTGTGTGTGTGCGCGCACACATGCGTGCACACACACACACACCACACTCTTGTAAAAGAATAGACCTAAGCCTGAGATTTTTGTGTTACTTCTTGTAGTCAAGCTTTGCTGACCCTATGAAATGAAATGACCATTTTCTTCTTATCTTTTGACTAAGGTTGGCCATGTCCCACAAGATTTTATTCCATACACCTCCTAACGTGAAGTGCTTTTTCCATTATCCTGTGCAGTTGTTTAATGTAAAATCAGTTTTCAAAGTATCTCAGGCAAGCAAAAGGAGCCACATAGGGAAACCTTCCTTGAAATGTTTGAGCTGGTTTGCGGCTTGGAACAGAAGGAAAAAATTTGAAGCCGATATTCTGTTAAATAACATTTCTCCTACGGTTTTGAGGATATGACACAATAATTGACAGGCTATATCTCATCTCTTGTGCACATGACTCTGATATTACTCATGTTTTTAAAATTTCTAGCTCCTCCTGTCTTTGAGCAGTGGACTTCAGTACTCAGTAGATTAGTATTTGAAGTATCATACAAAATATAATTTCTGTTTGTTAGTCTCTTTGGGGAACTGTTTAGCCCTTTGAGACTTCAAATAGAAAGTTTTTTTTTCCTAAGGATTCTTTGACCAGAAAGGTATGTTTTCATCTTCTCTGCAGAGAAGGTTCAAGCACATTTGCACATCTGGTTCAAGCTTTACTAAGTATATATATATATAAAAAACAAATCTTTGCCAACAATTCTGAAAGAATTCTCTACTGCAACTAAAGTAATTTATTCCATCAGATCCAGGGCCTTGATTACCTTTCGAAGTGGTTTTTTTAGAAATTAGAATGGAATACAAAGTTGTTTACTACTTTGGAGATTTGTTGGTGTTCTAGAGGAAAATCATGTAATACTTCTGATGGAAATTTTGCTCTTTGAGAGAAAAGAAAACCCCATGCATAGAATGCTTGAACAGGGAAGAATTCTTTCATTGCTTAGCTCGTTTGTTGGAAGTATTAGGTTACAGGAATAAGGTAAATCTCTTCATTCGTATATCTATGAATATAATTTTGGCTTTAGTGAAAAACCATCAGCACTTTTAATTATTAGTTTGCTTATCCCTCTTCTCCTTTAGAGGGTGAACTGTTTAGTATTTAGGACGAGAGTTATTCTTTCAGTTCATATCTAGTACGTAGAGTAATATTTGGCATCTTGTAGACAACCAAGACATACTGAAATACCTGTTTCATCAATGTCTTTATTTTATTCTCTATAATATTTTATTGTAAATCTTAAAAATGATCCATGATCTTTGACATCATCTAGTCTGGCCATCACACAAGTGCAGCTTCTTTATTTTAACATTAAGCCAACCACATAGCTTCTCCATCTAACTTGTGCTTGAACACTGAGGTATGAGGTCTCACTGAGTTTTGGATATTGCTAGTTTTATATCAGGAAAAATCTAATCCTAATTCTTTAATATGTTAGTCCTAATCTTCCCTTCCATAACTTGGGCCTGTTAATAATTCTTCAACAGAGTCACATTATGTATACATTTAATCTAAAGGAATTTAGCTCTGTACTTTATAAGAAAAGATAATGCAGGAAATTAAGCTCAACATTTGTAACAAAGAATGAAATAATCTTTGCCTAATGGTGTAGTAGCTTTAAAATTTTGTCTACACTGCTGGTAAGGAAGGAAAATGCATTTTGATCCCTGTTCATGTACGTAGAGAGGATTTACGGACATTCTCTTTAAAGAAATTGAAGAGTTAACTAAGGGCCATAGAGAAACATTAATAAATAGATACGTTCATTTTGTATATAAATCAGGTACTTGACTAGTTATTTGAAGTATTTCTAGTAGTAGTTTGACCATATTCAATTACTGCTTTAACACTGTCTTTTAGATCTGATTCTTGGGTGCATCATTCACTGTGTTCACAAGTTCACTTGTCATTGCTGTGATTCCCAGAATATGTGAACTCTTAGACTGTGTCTTTTAAAAAATGTTTTAGCTTTCCAATCTCTGCAGTCGATCCCGTAAGCATAGTACAACAGAAAAAAAGTTACAAGACTATAAAAAACTTGCTTGTGGTTTACTTTTAATATTTAAACAGTGAGATTTGACCTTTACTCAACGAATACTTTGCAGTTCCTTCTTTGTAGAAGGCCTTTGCACTCTCAATTTTCTAGGTCAAATATTTTAAATCTGAAGTAAACATTATTGTAGCTTTGCATTTATTCTATTTACCTTGCCGTGTTACTGTAGGCACACTTTACTTGAGGTATAGTCTTGCTTGACACAGAGTAGGTGTACAAAAGTATTATTTCCTTTTAGTCATTTAGCTAGTTTTTCCCCAGCCACGTAAATGTGGTCAATAGATGTACCTCTTTTCTATACAGTTCAGCTTGTATTTTTTAACCCTCCTTAAAGTATCGCTCATTTCTGTGCTGTGCAGTTAGAAATATCATCTTAGGCGTTACTAGAGGGCTTATTTCTTGAAATAGAGTATTACTATAGGAGCAAATATTTTAAGCAAAAATGAATGAAAGCAAATGATGTATAAATAAAAACTAGTATTAGCATACAGAATCTATCTGTTCTCTAGTCTCATACCTCACATAAAATTCATCGTGAGATGGTGTCAATTTTACCTGCTAAATATTTCTTAACTCTGCTCTTTGTTTTTTGTATCTACCACACTAAGATGACCATCATCTCTTGTCTTGACGTCCTAAGTAGCTGTTTTCCCTCCTGCCTCAGTGCCTTTACACAGTCTTTCTTTGCCTAGAATATTTTTCTTGTAGTTACCTTCTGTATATCCTTGAGATCTTAATTCAGACATCATATACTCCTTATAAAAGCTTTCTGTCAGGAAAGAGAACATACAAATAAGATTAATTATACAAATATATAATTACAGTCCTTTGACGGTGCTTCAAAGGAAAAGTATAGAAATATGGAGGTATTGAATAGGGCCTAGTGCAATCTAGGCATCCAGAGAACGTTCTGAGGCTATAGCCATTATTTTGGGATCCTATTACCATTTGTAACTTTGCCAAAGAAAAAGCTATACTATTTATGACTACTATCTGTAAGCCTTATTTGTTTACCACAAAAATAATCTTTAGCATGGTATTATCCTAGCTAGGAGTGTTGACCTGTAGGCTTCAGTCATGGAATAGGAAACACCCACTCGTATGACTATAGGATGTGTTTAATTCTCAATGCTTTCTGGGGTAGTTAAAAATTTTTTTTATTGTTTTATGAACAGTATTTTCTCAAGTATAATAATTTAGAGAAATTGTAAAGTTGTTTTGGATAGTTATGATTGTATATTTATTAATGATCTAATTTTGGGATGAAGAATTATGTCATAGACTATCTCAAACTTTGAACAGGGCTCTGTAACAGATACTGAAGCCACAACTAATTGATTTCCTTAGAGAGGGAAGAATGACCCAGCAGCAGCCTCTCTCCTTCCCCAGTTTGCTTCTATTCCCTCAAATGCTCATTATTTTTTTTTCTCACTAACTCTACTATTAGCATTTAATTCCCTTTTCTGTTGTTAAATTTAAGGGGAAAATGAAATATTACTGCATATGAAAAATATTGAGTCCTTATGCTGTTCAGTAGCATTTGAGACTTAGGTTTTGTCTTGGAGGGATGGATTCATACATGTTCTGTTTCCAGATTTTTTTTTTTTGTAGGGGGAAGGGTTAGATGGAGGGACAACATCACACAATTATATATTTTCAGTTTAAAGGGAAAACATTTTAAGTGGAAAAAATACAAACCCAAAGTAAATTTTCTCCTTGTACATATTTTAAAATTAACCATATTGTAGAATGCATAACAAATTGTTGAAGATAGAAATCAAATTTAATGTGATTTTAGAAAAACTGAAAATACAGTTTTCAATTTCATAGTGTGTAAATATGCAGGTACCAAAGAGGTTCTGAGTAGAATAATTATAGTAGACAGTTGTTAATGAAGATTGATGAGGAAGAGAAATAAAATTAGTTGAGTGAAACTCCACAGTACTGAAAAAAAGGAAAGAAAAGAAAAACACTTGCTATATCACAGTGAATCATAGAAAAATCTTATAGTATTTATTATGTTCCTATCTACTCCAAAATAGTAAATAATCTGTGTGTCATTCTTTGATTTAACAGAAAATTAAGTTATAATTAGTATAGCTATTTATTAATAATTAGTAATGTCTGTGGCATTAGCCAATAGTAACACAAAAGAGATAAGAGAGAACATAACATAGAGTAGATACGGTATACAAAGGATAGATTAAAAAAACTGAAATTACTAAAATAGAAAATAAAAAATAAATAGAAATGATTTAAGAAAAAACCCAAGAATTTATTCTTTGAAAAAAGTTAATAGGTAGCCTCTAGGAAGGCCAATCTAAAAAGAAGGGAAAGCACAATAGTATATTAAGAATTTTAAAAGTGGGACAGTATGGACAAAATTGAGAATTTAAAAACATTTTTAAAAGGGCTGCATTGAGCCTGTATGATGCCTTCGTGGAGTTAGAAAAAGATGTCTCCTTCGGGCAGATGCAGTCCTGTTAATGCTTTTGTACAAATTAAATAGTAGCCTTGGGTTAGGACATTCATCTCAGTGATCAGAGTGTAGCTTGGTGTTCAGTCCACCCACTGCCTTGGCCAGGTACTTGTGTGTAGGGAACAACTTGTGAACATAATTAGAGATAAAATAGAAATTATTCAAAAGCCATGAAAATACTAAGAATAGTAATAAGTGATTATGGAAATTTTAAAAGATAAAAGTTGAAACATGCTTTATGGCATTCAGTGATAACAAACTTGCAGGCTACCATCATGAACTCTGGAAGTTTGTAGACTACTGATAGGAAAATCTGATTTAGTAGGAGAGTTTTGCTTTATTTCCCAATGCTAGAAAGGCTTTCAAACATTTACACTTTTTAATAATAGCTTTGAATCAAAGCAGTGTATGCTTTTTCCTTTTCTTTTTAATCAACGTATTACATACAAGTAGCGCTAGGCCTGCCTATACCAAATAATAACAATGTCGTGAGCTCTTTCCAGACCTTCTTCCAATCCTGGTGGAAGCCACTTTGGTTCTTAGTTGTTTCTTTGCTTTACTTCTGTATTTTTAAATTAAGTTATCTCTTGATCCAGTAAATAGATACTGTTAGGCCAAATAGTATTTTATAATTGCCTTTCTTTTATGTAAATAAATAAAATTTCTTAATTTGCATTGTTTTCTTCTTCTTCTTCTTCTTTCTTCTTTCTTCTTTTTCTTCTTGTTTTTCTTCGTTTGCTTCATATTCTTTGCTAGTTTTTCTCTTACTTCCAGCAGCTTGTTAAAATATATCCCAATTCAGTCAGCAAGGAAGCTGAGGTCTGATTAGATTCCTTTGTACTGCAGTCTATAAACTGCCTCTTAGTAGAAAGCTGTGGCCATCCTAGGGCTCATCTCATTTGTTTCCCTTCTTTTAGGGATTACACTCCTCTAGAGGTCAATGTCTAAAAATGGTTGTTTCATGTATTTGTCCTGTTGTCTAGTTTTTTTAAACAGCAACAAGTTATACTGTTTTTGTTAGTCCATCATGGCCTGAAATGAAAGTCAAGCATAGATATTTTAACAAAATAAGAGTACCAGGTCCTATTTTCTTCCCCTCATTGTTACCAACATGGATCTTGTGTAATACTATTAAGTAATTGCAAGTTTTAATCTTGTTTGTTATTAGGTAGTAGGAAAAATCAATAAAGTGATTTTGAATTAGTTTTGTTAGCTAGATAATAATATAGAACCAAGACTGGCAGACTTTTGTAGAGATCAAATAGTAAATGTTTTAGATTTTATGTGCTGTACAATCTGTGCCGCAACGATTCAACTGTTATTGTATCATGAAGGCAGCCACAGATAACACATAAATGAATGAGCATGGTTGTGTTCCAATAAAACCTTATTTATGGACACTAAAATTAGAATTGCATAGAATTTTAATTTGTCATGAAATACTCTTGTTTTGATTTCCCCCCAGTCATTTAATAATGTAAAGACCATCCTCAGCTTATGGGCTGACAGAAAACCAGCACAAGACTGGAGTTGACCTGTGGCCCATAGTTTTTTGACATTGATACAGATTCTGTATTCATATTCTGTATTTTTTCTAATTCTGTGAAGACTGATGGTGGTATTCTGATGGGGATTGTGTTGAATTTGTAGATTGCTTTTGGCAGTATGGTCATTTTCACAGTATTGATTCTACTCACCCATGAGCGAGGAATGTGATTCCATTTCTTTGTGCCATCTGTGATTTCTTTCAGCGGTGTTTTGTAGTTTTCCTTGTAGAGGCCATTCGACTCTTTTGTTAGGTGTATTCGTAAGTATTGTATTTTTATTTTAATTTTTGCAGCTATTGTAAAAGGAGTTGAGTTCTTGATTTGATTCTCTGCTTGTTCACTGTTGGTGTGTAGAAGAGCTACTAATTTGTGTACATTAATCTTGTATCCAGAAACTTTGCTGAATTCATTTATCAGTTCTAGGAGCTTTCTGGAGGAGTCCTTAGGGTTTTCAAGGTAAACAATCATATTGTCAGCAAACAGTGACAGTTTGACTTCCTCTTTACCGATTTGGATGCCCTTTGTTTCTTTCTCTTGTCTGATTGCTCTGGCTAGGGCTTCCAGTACTGTGTTGAAGAGGAGTTGTGAGAGTGGGCATCCTTGTCTTGCTCCAGTTCTCAGAGGGAATGATTTCAACTTTTCGCCTTTCAGTATTATGTTGGCTGTGGGTTTGTCATAGATGGCTTTTATTACATTAAGGTATGTCCCTTGTATGCCGATTTTGCTGAGAGTTTTAATAATATAGGGATGCTGGATTTTGTCAAATGCTTTTTCTGCATCTATTGAGATGATCATGTGATATTTGTTGGTGAATCACATTTATTGACTTGCGTATGTTAAACCATCCCTGCATCCCTGATATGAAACCCACTTGATCATGGTGGATTATCTTTTTGATATGTCATTGGATTCGGTTAGCTAGTATTTTGAATGTTAAGGATTTTAACTTTTGTGTTCATCAAGGATATCAGTCTGTAGTTTTCTTTTTTGGTTATGTCCTTTCCTGGTTTTGGTATTAGGGTGATGCTGGCTTCACAGAATGAATTAGAGAGGGTTCCTTCTTTCTCTGTCTTGTGGAATAGTGTCAAAAGGATTGGTACCAATTCTTCTTTGAATGTCTGGTAGAATTAATCTGTGAATCCATCTGTTCCTGGACTTTTCTTTTGTTGTTAATTTTTAAATTACCATTTCAATCTCTGCTTGTTACTGGTCTGTTCAGGGTGTCTAATTCTTCCTGATTAAAGCTAGGAGGGTTGTATTTTTCCAGGAATTTATCCATCTCTTCTATGTACGTAAAAGTGTTCATAGTAGCTTTGAATGATCTTTTGTATTTCAGTGGTGTCAGTTGTAATGTCTCCTTTTTTGTTTCTTAGCAAGGTTATTTGGATTTTCTCTCTTCTTGGTTAATCTTGTAATAGTGTATCAATTTCATTTATCTTTTCAAAGAACCAACTTTTTGTTTCATTTATCTTTTGTGGTTTGTTTGTTTCAATTTCATTTAGTTCTGCTCTGATCTTGGTTATTTCCTTTTTTCTGCTGGGTTTGGGTTTGGTTTGTTCTTTTTTCTCTAGTTCCTTGAGGTGTGACCTTAGAAAGTCACTTTGTGCTCTTTCAGACTTTTGATATAGGCGTTCAGGGCTATGAACTTTTCTCTTAAGCACTGCCTTTGCTGTATCCCAGAGATTTTGATAGGTTGTGTCATTATTGTCTTTCAGTTCAGAGAATTTTTAAATTTCCATCTTGATTTTGTTTTTGACCCAATGCTCATTCAGGAGCAGGTTATTTAATTTCCATATATTTGCATGGTTTTGAAGGTTCCTTTTGGAGTTGATTTCCAGTTTTATTCCCCTGTGGTCTGAAAGAGTGCTTGATATCGTTTCAATTTTCTTAAATTTATTTAGGCTCATTTTATGGCCTATCAAATGCTCTATCTTGGAGAAAGTTCCATGTGCTGTTGAATAGAATGTGTATTCTGCGTATATCTGTTAAATCCATAGTTTAAATTCGTTGTTTCTTTGTTGACTTTCTGTCTTGATGACCTATCTAGAGCTATCAGTGGAGTATTGAAGTCCCCCACTATTACTTTGTTGCTGTCTGTCTAATTTCTTAGGTCTGTTAGTAATTGTTTTATAAATTTGGGAGCGCCACTGTTGGGCACATATATGTCTGGGATTGTGATATTTTCCTGTTGGACAAGGCCTTTTACCATTATGTACTGTCCCTGTTTGTCTCTTTTAACTGCTGTTGCTTTAAATTTTGTTTTGTCTGATGTAAGAATAGCTACCCCCCCTCACTTTTGGTGTCATTTGCATTTCCCACCCCTTTTTTTTAAGAGTATGTGAGTCCTTATGTGTTAGGTGAGTTTCCTGAAGGCAGTAGATAGTTGGTTGGTGAGTTCTTATCCATTCTGTGTTTCTGTATCTTTTAAGTGGAGCATTTAGGCCATTTACATTCATTCGATGTTAACATTGAAAGGTGAGGTACCATTGCTTTTCTCATGCTCTTTGTTGCCTGTGTACTTTTGTTTTTGTTTTTTCCTTTTAACTTGTATTTTTTTTATAGGTCCTGTGTGATTTATGCTTTAAAGAGGTTATGTTTTGATGTAAAAGATTTGTTTCAGGATTTAGAGCTCTTTTTAGCAAAAGGAACCTTCAAAACCATGCAAAAGGTAGTTTGGTAATGGTGTATTCTGTCAGCATTTGTTTGTCTGAAAACGGCTCTATCTTTCCTTCATATATCTTGCTTAGTTTTGCTGGATATGAAATTCTTGGCTGATAAATTTTTTGTTTCAGGAGACTGAAGATAGGTCTCAAATCCCTTCTAGCTTATAAGGTTTCTGCTGAGAAATCTGCTGTTGTTCTGATGGGTTTTCCTTTATAGGTTACCTGGTGCTTCTGTCTCACAGCTCTTAAGATTCTTTCCTTCGTCTTAACTTGGGATAACCCGATGACAGTGTGTCTAGGCAAAGATGTTTTTGTGATTAATTTCCCAGTATTCCTTGTGCTTCTTGTATTTGACTGTCTTCGTCTCTCACAAGGCCGGGAAGGTTTTCCTTGATTATTCCACCAAACATATTTTCCGGGTTTTTAGAATTCTCTTCTTCCTCAGGTATACCGATTATTCTTAGGTTTGGTTGATTAACATAATCCCAGACTTTGGAGGCTTTGTTCATATTTTCTAATTTTTTTGTCTTTGTCTTAGTTGAATTGGGTTAATTTGAAGACCTTGTCTTCGAGCTCTGGATTTCTTTCTTTACTTGTTCAGTTTTATTGTTGAGACTTTCCAGAGCATTTCGCATTTCTAAAAGTGTGTCCAAAGTTTCCTGAATTTTTTATTGTGTTTTGTTTAAGCTGTCTATTTCCTTGAATATTTTTTCCTTCACTTCTTGTATCATTTTTCGAATTTTCTTGCATTGGGCTTCGCCTTTCTCAGGTCCCTCCCTGATTAGCTTAATAACTAACCTCCTGAATTCTTTTCCAGGAGGTTAGAAATCAGGGATTTCTTCTTGATTTGGATCCATTGCTGGTGAACTAGTGTGATTTTTGGGAGGCGTTGAAGAGCCTTGTTTTGTCATATTGCCAGGGTTGGTTTTCTGGTTCCTTCTCATTTGGGTAGGCTGTGTCAAAGGGAAGGTCTAGGGCTGAAGGCTATTTGAAGGCTATTGTTCAGATTCTTTTGTCCCATGGGGTATTCCCTTGATGTGGTACTCTCCACCTTTTCCTGTGGGTGTGGCTTCCTATGACCCGGACTGCAGTGTTTGTTGTCTGTCTTCTGAGTCTAGCCACCCAGCAAGTCTACCAGGCTCGGGGCTGGTACAGGGGGTTTTCTGCACAGAGTCCTGTGATGTGAACTGTCTATGGGTCTCTCAGCCATGGGTACCAGTGGTTGTTCTGGTGAATGTGACGGAGTGTGCAGTGAATTCCATGAGTGTTGTTAGCTTTGGTAGTTTAATGCTCCATTTTTGTGCTGGTTGGCCTCCTACCAGGAGGTGGCACTTTCCCGAGAGCATCAGCTGTAGTAGGGTGGAGAGGGACTAGTGGTGGTTGAGGCCCTAGAACTCCCAAAATATGCCCTTTGTCTTCCACTACCAGAGTGGATAGGGAAGGACCATCAGGTCGGGGTGGGGCTAGGCCTGAGCTCAGACTGTCCGTGGGCACGTCTTGCTGGACTGCTGTCGGGGATGGGATGAGATTCCCAGGTCACTGGAGCTGTGTTACCTAGGAGGATTATGGCTGCCTCTGCTGAGTCATGCAGGTTGTCAGCGAAGTTGGGGAAAGCTGGCAGTCACAGGCCTCACCCAGCTCCCACGCACACTGAAGGGCCGGTCTCACCCGCACTGTGCTCCCACCCGCACTGTGCTCCCACCAACAGCGCGGAGTCTGTTTCCAGGCTGAGGGCAAGATGGTCTTGAAAACTTACCCGAGGATATCTGCCTCCCAGCTGCGAGAGAAAAGGGCTTTAGTTCTTCCCCTGCCTGTGAAGTCTGTACACAAGATTTGTGCCCTCCCGAGTTCTGGCCAGGAGGCTTCTCACCCTGTTCAAATGGTTACACAGTTCAGCTAGATACTTCCTTTTCCCTGTGGAGTTTTACCCCCTGCTCCTCTGGCCACCCTCCTGTTGGATGCCTGTGGTGCTAGGCAGGAACGGGCTGTTTGGGGACCCAGCGAGCTCCCAGGGCCTTTCTGCTCCTTCCTCTACCCCTGTATTTTGCTTGGCCTCTGACTTGACTTAGCTCCAAGTAAAGTCGAAAACTTATCCTGAAAACAACTTCAGCTTCTCCAGTGGGGTGTGTGTTCAGGAGGAAGTGTGTTCCCACTTCCACAGTTGGAGCACTCACAGTATTTGGGGTGTCTCTCAGGTCCTGCAGGAGCAGTCTGCTTCCTTCAGAGGGTCTGTGGGTCCTCTTGGGATTGCTGGTTTGTTCTGCAGTCGATCTGGAGCTAAAATTCACAGTGCAAGCCCCTACATGCTGCTCTGTCCAGAGCTACAATCTAGTCTTGCCTGTGACTGCCACGATCTCCTGAATCCTCAATTTTTTATTACTGTAAAAATGATATGCACTTGTGGGAGAAATTTATGATCTCACAAATATGATAGATCCAACAGGGAAGGTTTATTCTGGTTATGTTAGCAAATTGATTTTGTAGCTTTATATGAAGTGTTTTGTTTTCTCCTTTCTTCCTTTAAAATAAGAATCCATGATTTTTGTCAGCCAGAAGGCTCTTTTATGGATTAATGAGTAAATGATCCCAGAGCATTTTGGGATTTGTTAATTAAAGTGTTCGTATAAAATGCTTTAATAAATTATCAGTTTTGATGTTTTTAAAATATAAAGTCCTCCAGAGCAAACTGTAATTGTTGGGGATAATTTAAAAACCTGGAGCATTTGGCATTCTTATGAAAATGGAAAGAGTTTATAAATGCTTTTTAGTTATATCAAGAAGTGCTTCTGGTTTCTTTTGAGATAAATTGCAAAATTACATGGATGATGAAAATGTTTTTGCATATTTTCTGTGTAGAGTGAACTTCTCATTTCTGTCTTGTATTTTAATGCCATGTAGATGGTTAGATGCACTCTGTCTTGGGTACCCAAAATAGAACAACTTGGGGTCTTACGTATTGGCAGTCCTAAGGAACAGAAAGTTTGCAAAGGGAGGAAAGAAGGAGCTCACTGAAGGGGAGAGTGGGTTAGTTTTGGGGTGCAGTTAATCTGTCTGAGGCGCCAGCTTGTTAGTGACATTTATCAAGCATTTATTGAATTCCCATTATTGTTTGACACTGTGACAGGTCCTATAGGTACCAAGTAGTGTATAGCTTAGTCTTTGTCCTGCAAAGAGAGATAAATATAAGTAGACAAATAGTTACTGAAAATATTACAGTCTAGGAACATACATGTGCCGAAAATTATTGGGAACAGAGCATTGGCTGTGATTAAATTCTTAATTTCCTAGTTGAACAAGAAGAGGTAATTGTTCTGTGCAGAGGAAATACAATTTACAGTATGTTTACAAAAATTACAAGGAACTAGAAAAGTCTAGGGCCAGAATTTGAAGGCTTTGTATACTGTGTGAAAATGCTTTACCTTTATTTCACTATTTAGACTGTGATGTAGGATCAGGGTTGTTTATATATATTTTAAAATTTTACAGACCATGATAGATTAATAGTTTTATAAAATACAATAAAAAGTAATCATAGAAAAATGAAATATTTTCTATGAAATAAAGTCCCAAGTTTTTATTTAGATTGAACCAACATAAAATGATTCTTACGATTCTTGTATTTGTCTGTTTTCATGCTGCTGATAAAGACATACTTGAGACTGGGCAATTTGCAAAAGAAAGAGGTTTAATTGAACTTACAGTTCCACATGGCTGGGGAGGCCTCACAATCATGGCTGAAGGCAAGGAGGAGCAAGTCACATCTTATGTGGATGGCAGCAGGGAAAGAGAGAGCTTGTGCAGAGAAACTACCGTTTTTAAAACCATCAGATCTCGTGAGATCCATTCACTATCACAAGAACAGCACAGGAAAGACTTGCCCCCATGATTCAATCATCTCCCACCCGGCCCCTCGTACAACACGTGGAAATAATGGGAGCTACAAGAAGAGATTTGGGTGGGGACATGGAGACAAACCGTATCACTTCTATACAGTTTTTATAAAACACTCACTTTCTGTAGTTACCTCATCATGGATTAGTAACAAATATTTAATGTCTAGTAACTCTTGGACTTGTGATGGCCTGTGGGCCATACTTGCAGTGGTGTTGATCTTCCGGTGATAAATGGTCCCTGCAGAGTTTTAAGCAAAGAATAGCATGATTGTATTTGTTTTTCACACGGTGAATTATTTTGCAATATGGGTGATGATCAGGTTTCAGGCTGAAGGGCTGGAAACCAAGGAACCCTGGAATCATCAGTATTTGAGGGATAGCTGGAAATGGAGGAGACAGTGAAGGTGACTTTGTTTATATTAATAATTCACCTGGGGAGTAGTTTCACCACTAGGCCATAAGCTTATAGAAGGCAGGGGTTATATTTCTTTTAGCTCCTAAGATTAAATAGACATTTCAGAAATATTTGATGAATGAATGGATAAATGGATGAATTAATAAATGAATGAATGTGTCCGAGAGGTAAAGGCAGAACCAGGAGGGAGCAGAGTGTTTAAAACTGGAATAAGAGGAATTTCAGGAGAGAGAATGTAACAAACAGAACCAAATGCTTTCAAATCAGGGAAGATGACAATTTAATAATTATGTATTAGACTTAGTAATTTGAAAGTCCTTAGGGAAGAGACCAGCTTTATCAGTGGGGTAAAGTTAGAAGCCACATTATAATGTGTTACCTATCTCTACTATCTGGTAAGGGAGTGAGTAGAAAGATCTTTTAAAAGATGGCACTTCATTAATTAATGTTCATTTATTTATTGAGGAAGAAAAGTAAGGATAATCTTTTGTATCAGTTTAGTATTGTGTGTGAATGTAAGATCAGTAATAGGTATATATTATTTTTCTTCTATTTCAGCAGGGAAACTAACATCTATTAAATGGAATTGGGTTTGATTTTTTCTATATTTGATTCCGATTGAGAAGAAAACTAAAATGTGAATAGTTTGCTTGGTCTTGTTTCCAATGGATTTTTAATGAATTCATTCCTTAATATTATTTTTGTTTTTAATTTTTTAAAAATAGATTCAGGGGTTGCCTATGCAGGTTTGTTGCAGGGATATATTGCATAATGGTGAGGTTTGGGCTTCTGTTTTACCCATCACCTGAATAGTAAACATTGTTCCCAATAAGTAATTTTTTCTATCATTACTCCCTTTCCATCCTCCCTGCTTTTGGAGACTGCAGTGTCTCTTATTTCCCTCTTTATGTCCATGTGTACCCATTGTTTAGTTCCCACTTTTAAGTGAGAACATACAGTATTTGATCACTTAGGATAATTGCCTGTAGCTCCATCCATGCTGCTGTGCCAGACGTTTCTTTTTTTTGTGATTGTGTAGTATTCCATGGCATATATACACCACATTTTCTCTATTCAATCATCCGTTAATGGACACTTTAGTTGATTCCATGACTTGGCTATTGTGAATAGTGCTGTGATAAACATACAAGTGCAGGTGTCTTTTTGATATAACAATTTCTTTACCTTTGTCATTCTCTAATATTCTTTATTGATTATTAGAATCCCTCCAATCAGATTCCATTTCCATCAGAGAATAAAATTTACTCTTATTCTGTACTGTGCAAGGCTTATATTTGTCCAAAAGTTTGTAGGGAAAATATTATGGCTTGAAAGTATGTGGGATATAATTCCTTCTGAAGAGTCAGAAAACTGAATAGCATTTGAAGGCTGTTAATAGAAAGAATAGAAGTTACGGGTAGTGTCATTATATATGCTAATTTAGCAAGTTTGTCTTTAGTTGCTTTATTCTTATAATCAAATTTTAATAGGATCTTTAAATTTAAAAAACATTACATCTGCTGTATAAGTGATGGGCATTCTCATACAATGCTGCATGGACTATTGATACTTCGTCATCTTTTAACATTGTCTAGATGAAAACTTTATTTGAAATTTTCTTCTCTTGGTTACTTTTTAAAAAATTCTAAAATAAACATTGGGTATTTTTCACTCTTTCCCCAAACGATTATGTTCATTTTATAGTATAGAGAGGAATGAAAATCCGGGAGATTTAAGGCAATCCACAGTATTATGTGAAAATGTTAATCATTTTAATGCTTTTTTTTGTTATTAAATAAAAACGTTCAGCATTCTTCACAATAATTTCAATAGTTATCTCTAAATCTTTTTATAGAATGAAGACCAGCAAGAAGTAATCCTTGTCAGAACAGATCAGTCTGGAAGAGTATGGCCTGTGAACACACCCGGAAAATCTCTGGAATCACAAGGAGGAAGAAGAAAGAGACAGATGGTATGTTTAACATATGTCTTTGTTTATTAATTCAGAATTCCTTCTTTCCCTTGGGGCTTTCTTCATATCAGATTACAAAATATTTTCTGAAAAGTAACTTTTAAATGCCAATATTGGAAGGTAGTAAATGATGTTGTTCTTACTTTTATTCTTAGTTATATCTTTTTGCCTTTTACAGAATGGAAAGTAATCCAACTGTGTTTTTTCAAATAGTTGTTAACATTAAATGTTTAAGGCAATTTTAATTTTAGTTTACATTTCTTTGATGTTGTTTTCAGCTGCTTTTGGCATACTTGCTATAGCTCTTAGGGAAAACTTTGGTCTCCCAGAGCTGTTACTAGTATTAGACAGCTAACTTGAGACCTGGTGATGGGGTATCCATACACAATAATGGCTTAATTATGTAGGTGCCATAATCCTTTATAAAGCTAATTTTCTTTTCCATTTTCCAACTCTAGTAATTAGTTTTTAGCACTACCTTGAGGCTCTTGAGATGGCAAAAACAACATATTCAGCTTTCCCAAATTAGGTTTTTTATTTTAAATTTGGAAGATCAGACAAGTGATAATTGCATATACAAAAGAACTGTTCATTCAGAATATTTCTGTCAAATGTTTATTTTTTGCCTGTTCAGTGCCTGTGTTGCTAGAGATTCTAATTAATTCATTCAACAGATAGAAGTGGGATAGATATGTCTTCTAATGTAATGGGAGGAATTTGGTGGTTGGAGAGGAGGTACAGGAGGAGAATAGTAAAGGTTTGAATTATATGAAATGGTGGAACTGACTAGGGATCCATAAATGCATTGTCAGAAGGCATCGAGGGCCCTTTTTGAGTTGCATATTACTTAACAATTTAGGTATAGGAGTAAAGAAGGTAGAGACTTTCACAAGTAAAGTTTGTTCTTTGAGTATGATGAAAAGACAAGAGGGCCAGAAATTAAGTGTCTGGAGCCAGGGGGTGATTGAAGTCAAGGGATATGAGGTTTAAGCTAGTAAAGACAAGTATAGTAATGTTGGGAAATGTAGTTGCACCCCTGTTCCAAAGATCTCAAAGAAGTTAAAGATGAGGTTTTATTTGGATAAGGGAATGTGAGAGCAGCATTAGAAAGATTTGATTTGGGAGGAAATAAATAGTATTTTTCTATTCTACACCAGGGTATGGAACCAACTGATAGGAACATCTGGGACTGAATTAGATGGAGACCAGAATATCAGCTTTGCTTTTGATAAAGCTGTTTACAGAACAAGGGTTTAATAATTAGAAGTTGGTGTCTTAGTTCGGGCTACTATAACATAAACTGGATGACTTAAACAACAGAAATTTGTTTCTCACAGTTCTGGAGACTGAGAAGTCCAAGATTAGGGTGCTGGCAGCTTCATTGTCTGATTAGGGCATGCTTCTGGGTTTGTAGATGATAGTCTTCTTGTATAATCAAATGACAGAAAAGAGAGAGAGAGAGAACAAACGCTCATGTCTTTTAATAGAGGTACTGTATTAGTCAGGGTTCCCTAGAGGGACAGAACTAAGAGGATAGATGCATATATGAAGGGGAGTTTATTAAGGAGTGTTGACTCACATAATCACAAGGTAAAGTCCTACATAGGCCATCTGCAAGCTGAGGAGCAAAGAAGATAGTCCAAGTCCCAAAACCTCAAAAGTAGGGAAGCCAACAGTGCAGCCTTCAGTCTGTGGCCAAAGGCCCGAGAATCCCTGGCAAACCATTGGTGTAAGTCCAAGAGTCCAAAAACTGAAGAACTTTGAGTCTGATGTTTGAGGGCAGGAAGCATCCAGCATGAGAGAAAGATGAAGGCCAGAAGACTCAGCGAGTCAAGTTCTTTCAGCGTCTTCTGGCCACCCTGGCAGCTGATTAGATGGTCACCCACGCTGAGGGTGGGTCTGCCTCTCCACTAACTGCCAGTCCACTAACTCAAATGTTAATCTCCTTTGGCAACACCCTCACAGACACACCCAGGAACAATACTTTGCATCCTTCAGTCCAATCAAGTTGACACTCAGTATTAACCATCACAGGTTCTGATCCCATTTCTGAGTACTTCATGCTCATAGCCCAGTTACTTCCCAAAGACCAGTTACTTCCCAAAGACCTTGCGTCTTAATACCTTCTTATTGAGATTTCAACATGTGAATTTTGGGGCAACATCATCATTAAATTCATAGCAGTGGATTTGCTAATACTTCACCTCTGTTTTTGATATACTTACTCCATCTCTGGATAACTTCAGTCTTCCCACCACAGTGGTAAAGAATTTTAGCTATAAGGAGAAGAAGAGCAGAAAAGAGAGAAGAAGGGGTAAAGCAGTGTTGCTCTTTCATCAAAACTCATAAAGCAGTTAATATCATGCTTCCATCCCCAGGGAAGAAGAGAGTAAAGAGGCAGAAGTAGGGAGTGTAATTCTAATGGAAGTTTTTTCACATGGAAGCTGGCAGACTAGGGATAAACTGGAAGGAAAGGTTGTGATTACATAGTGGAATTTTTACATTTAACATCAGATTTTTATGTAATCCATTAAATGCTTCAGAGACTCATGTTTTCATTAAATTAATAATGTTCATTTTGTCATAGGTTTCAACCCATGAGGAAAAAGAAAGGGTCAGATACTTTCATGATGATGATAATCTAAGCCTAACTGATTTGGTCAAAAATGAAAAGATGGGAACAGCAGAAAATCAAAACAAGCTCTTTATGAGAATGGCATCTAAGGTAAGATATATTCCTAGGATACCTCTGAATTTTGAGAAGCTGGTTATTCAATGTAACAGGGATCTGCTTTTTGGAGAGATCCGATTCTCTCTAATCTTGGTTCATTTTATTAAATTAAATCCTTTGTAAGACTTATTAGAAACATGCATTTTGGAATTGATCTGGTTGAGAAATAGACATTTGAAATTTTGTTTGTTTTTAAATATAGACTATGGTTTATTTCTTTAATGCATTCTGTGGAGATTTTAATTATACATTTGATCTACCATTTAAGAGAAAATTTTAAGCCAGAGTTAATGATTGACAGTGCGCTGATAGTTAGGTTACCACTCCGTCTTGTCTTAACGTTCCTCCAATTCTTCATAATTGTGCCATGAAGAGGTAGAAGAAAATATTTGCACTGGGCCGGGTGCGGTGGCTCACGCCTGTAATCCCAGCACTTTAGGAGGCTGAGGCGGGCAGATCACGAGGTCAGGAGATGAGACCATCCTGGCCAACATGGTGAAACCCCATCTCTACTAAAAATACAAAAATTAGCTGGATGTGGTGGCAGGCGCCTATAATCCCAGCTACTTGGGAGGCTGAGACAGGAGAATGGCTTGAAGCCAGGAGGTGGAGGTTGCAGTGAGCCAAGATCACGCCACTGCCCTCCAGCCTGGTGATGGAGCAAGACTCTTGTCTCAAAAAAGAAAAGAAAAAAAAGAAAGAAAGAAATTATTTGCACTAATATACAATGAATTATGGAGAGGCATCTGGGAATAATCTTAAATCTATTTATATGAAAATTATATTATTTTGGTACATCATTATGGGTAGGATGAATTTTTGTTTCAAATAGCATTATTTGTTGCAGTCTCTTCCACTGAAGTCTCTTCCAAACACTACCATTAGCATTTTTTATAAAAGAGACATTGGTATTTAAACTGTTCTGTAACAGGTTTTGGCAGACTGTGACCCCCATGGGAAAAATTCAGCCTACTGCCTATATTTGCAAATTAAGTTTTATTGAAGTACTACTCTACACATGTGTTTACATATTATCTAAGGCTGCCTTCACTCTATAATGGCTGAATTAAGTAGTTCTGACAGAGAGTGGTAGTCCATAAAGCTGCAGATATTTCCTGTGTGACTTTTTAAACAAAAAAATGGCCAACTTCCACCCTATAATAACAATGGTTACTTTTTGGTAGTGGGAGTTTGAACTGACTCACTGAGATACAGCCATGGGATGGGGAGACTTTTCACTATTTCTTTTCAGACTTACAATCTTTTATTTTTTTAACCTTTTAGATTCACACTATTATGTAAGTATGTTACCTGGTAAAAAATTAAACTTAAAACTAAAATAAAGTAACCAAGATATCTGTATGTGTATGTGTGTGTTGGGGAAGAGGGCAGTAAAGTAAAATTGAGTTTAAATGGAAATGGCTTTTGTACCTATCACCAAGAGTTACATGAGATTTTACATTTAGCCCATTAAGATAATTTTACTTCTGTTTATTTTGGAAAAAATGCCAGAAATTTCCTAGGGTCTGGAATTTTAATGCAGAAAAAAGGAAGACATATATTTATTAGAGTTTCCTTTTCAAAAGTGGTACCTCTGTGTATGAAGTCTGAATTAAATAGTTTTAGTAATCTTATAAACCATTCAAGTTTATGAATCATAAACCATTCAAGTTAAAGAAAAATCCTTCTTAAAAATTGTAATAACACTGGGCGCAGTGGCTCACCCCTGTAATCCCAGCAATTTGGGAGGCCTAGGTGGGCGGATCATGAGGTCAGGAGTTCAAGACCAGCCTGGCCAACATAGTGAAACCCTGTCTCTACTAAAAATACAAAATTAGCCAGGCATGGTGGCACACACCTGTAGTCCCAGCTGTTCGGGAGGCTGAGGCAGGAGAATCGCTTGAACTCAGGAGGTGGAGCTTGTGTTTACCTGAGATCGCACCACTGCACTCCAGCCTGGACGACAGAGCAAGACTCTGTCTCAAAAAAAAAAAAAAAAATTGTATAGCCATTTATCAATTCAGCAGTTATTATTGAACTTAATTAGTGTCAGATGCCATTTTAGTTGAGGGATACATAGAAGCAATTAAGTCAATATTTGTGCCCTCAGGTGCTTATATTTCTAGTGGATGAGAAAGTGAACAAATATGTAAACTATATAGCAATATATTATAAAATTGAAAATAGTTTTGTAGAAAATGAAGCAAAGTAGAAGGAACTGGGATGATATTTTCAACAGAGTGTTGAGGGAAAGTCTTTCTGTATAGGTGATGTTTCCTCAGACTGAAAAAAGTGAGCGAGGGGTCCTTGTGAATATCTGAGGGAAGATTATTTCAAGTAGAAGAAACAGCAAAGGATCCAAAGCAGAGACAAGCTTGAAGAACATCAAGAGACTGCAAAAAGACAAGTGTGACTGGTAGTAGAGGGAGGAAGAGAAAGAGAAGTAGAAATGAGATAGGAGACAGAAGTCAGATTACGTAAGGCAGGGAGTCCATATCCCTGGACCACAGATGGGTACTGGTCTGTGGCCTGTTAGGAACTGGGCCGCACAGCAAGAGGTGTGCGAAGCGGGCCAGCCAGCATTATTGTCTAATTTCCACCTCCTGTCAGATCAGTGGCAAGATTCTCATAGGAGCATGAACCCTATTGTGAATTACACATATGAGGGATCTAGGTTACACACCCCCTTATGAGAATCTAATGCCTGTTGATCTGAGGTGTAACAGTTTCGTCCTGAAAGCAGCCCCACCCCCACCCCCACCCCTGCTGCCCTGTCTGGGGAAAAATTGTCTTCCACGAAACTGGTCCTTGGTGCCAAAAAGGTTGGGGACTGCTGAGGTAGGGTCTTACAGGCCATGGATAACTTTCACGTTTGTTTTAATGATGGGGAGCCATTTGAAGGTTTTTTTTTTTTTTTTTTTTTCTTGCAAGGCTGTGTCATGATTTGGTTTATATTTTTGACAGAATTTTTCTGGCTGCTCTTTTGAGAAGGCAGCGTAGAGAGGCATTAGTGGAAGCAGGAGATCACTTAGGAGGAGAGTGTTATATTAGTTCAGATAGAGCCATGGATGGATTACAGTGGTAAAACTGGTGAAAAGTGTCTGGATTTGGGGCATTCCTGGTGCCATATATTGAAATGGGAAAAATTGCAGGAGGGACACATTTTGAGGGGGTGGGAAATCAAGGATACTGTTATGGATGTGTGAAGTATGAAATGCCCAGTCACATGGTAGTGTGGGGTGACTGCCCCTGGAGTTCTGGGTAGATGCTGGTTCTCCCATATAGATTTGGATGTGTTGGCTTTTTTTTTTTTTTTTTTTTTGGAGACAGAGTCTCCCTCTGTCACCAGGCTGGAGTGCAGTGGCTGAATCCTGGCTCAGTGCAACCTCCGCCTTCCGGATTCAAGCGATTCTCCTGCCTCAGCCTCCCAAGTAGCTGGGACTACAGGTGCGCATCACCATGCCCAGATAATTTTTGTATTTTTAGTAGAGATGGGGTTTCACCACATTGGACAGGCTGGCCTCCATCTCTTGACCTCGTGATCTGTCAGCCTCAGCCTCCCAAAGTGCTGGGATTACAGGCATGAGCCACTGCGCCTGGCCCTGTGTTAGCATTTAAATAGTATTTAAAGCAGTGGGATTGAAGAAATTATTAATGAGGAGAGTCTGAAGACTGTGTCCTGGAGAGGACAGAAAGGATTCAGCAAATAAAACTGAGAAGTGCAGCCAATGAGGCAGAAGGAAAACCAAGGGTGTGGTGTTCCAGAAGACACAGAGGAGGTTATGAATGACTCTGTCAGCTGCTTCTAAGAGGTGAGGAAAATCTTTGAAGATGGGAAATGGCCACTGGATTTGGCAGTGTAGAGGTTTCTGGTGACTTTAATTAAAGTATGGGTTTTTTTCTTGACCAATAAGGAAAAAAGCCTGATTATGTTGGGTTCAAGAGTGAATTTGAGAAGAATTGACCTTAGAAGGGAGCTGATTACCATCCATCAATTATATAAGGAGGAAAGGCAGAGTATTAGTATATAGATGTAGGTGGCTTCTTAAATTTGGTAGTAGAAAAATGAACAAGGGCCAGGTGTGGTGGCTCACACCTGTAATCCCAGCACTTTG
This sequence comes from Mandrillus leucophaeus, assembly GCF_000951045.1. NCBI lineage: Eukaryota > Metazoa > Chordata > Mammalia > Primates > Cercopithecidae > Mandrillus > Mandrillus leucophaeus. The sequence continues at coordinate 2,234,232 of NW_012102843.1, forward strand.
GGAGGCCAAGGTGGGAGGATCACTTGAGGCCAGGAGTTCGAGACCTGTCTGGGCAACAAAGTGAGACCCCCCATCTCTACAAAAAATAAAAAATCAGCTGGGTGTGGTGGTACGTATCTGTAGTTTCAGCTCTGTAGAAAGCTGAGTTGGGACGATCACTTGAGTTTAGGTGGATGTCCGAAACTGTGGATGGTACCAAACCATGTGTATGCTATGTTTTTTTCCTATTCATACATACCTATGATAAATTTTAACTTATAAAGTATAATTGATAGACATAGTAAGAGATTAACCACAATAATCATAAAATACAAGTATAACAATATGCCAGCATCGCTACTCTTGGAATTTAAGGCTGTTATTAAGTAAAATAAGGGTTACTTGAACACAAACTCTTTTATGCTACAACAGTCAGTCATAACTGAGATAGCTACTGAATAACTAAATGGACAGACAGGTAGCATACACAGTATAGGTGTGCAGGACAAAGGGCTGATTCATGTCCTCTGGGGGATGGAGTAGAATAGCATATTTCATCACGCTACTCAGAATACCACATAATCTAAAACTTATGGAGTGTTTATTTCTGAAATTTTCCATTTAATATTTTCGAACCACAGTTGACTGCAGGTAACTGCAGCCTCAGGAAGTGAAACCACAGATAAAGGGGGGTTACTGTATTGTATAGGATTGCTTATTTAATATTAGCTGATTTGGCAATAATTGCATCTTCATTACCTTCCCTAAACATTTTGCATCTTTGATTTTTTTTTTTTAACTGAAGTTTACTAAGCTAGAACATTATAGAAGCTAGAATATAAGAACTTACCAGTGACATCTGGCCCTTAAATTTCTATTTCTGGTCTGTATTAGCTGAAATAGAAAGTTTTGACTTACAAAATAATGTCCCAATTTTATAAGATGACTTGTTTTGGATTAAATAGTTATATGAAACCATTCCTATTAAAATGTATTTATGAGAGGTCTTACTAGGATAGACAGTAGGCACTCAAATGTTTCTTCCTCACCTTTTGTTCATTTTTTACATTATTTATAAATATATGCTTGTTTTGTTTTTTATATGATTTAGGTATTACCCGTTAATTTCAGCAGGAATCAACCAGAACTGGTAGCATTAGTAAACCTACAAATTAGATAAACTATTGAATGTGCAGCTAATAGTACACATTCAATCCACACTTTTAAAGAATTTTTTGATTGACCAATTTGTATATTATCGAATTTGTAGCAGTGTTGTTAATATGTTGACAAATGTGTTATTTTTGTCCAAGCAATTTTTCTTTGTATTATTTAATGGAGGTGTTTTTTCTAAATATACAAAACAATGCCAGTTCCTACCTATGTGCAGTGGGGCCAATGGAAGTACAGGTTGCTATGGAAATGCTGATTTTGCATTGGGATTTTTAGTTCATCCTGCCTAATAATTACAGCAGAGTAGCAATTTGTTTTGTATGTTTAATAATTAAAATCAGCTCTGCTAAAAATTTGAAATGTTACTAAAAGCATATAAAAAAAGAAAGTATTTGAAGTGTTGGCCATTTCTAAGAATACTGTGCTTAATCCTTTCACTCTTATAAGTTTATGAACTAAAGTAGCTAAGTTATTGAATTTTTGATAGTAATATTGCTGGTATATAGTTTAGTTATGTCAGATGTTTTCATGAATGACCACAAAAGCTCATTATCCTTTGTTTCTTTTTATTATTAGTTTAAAGTCATTTGTCTAGTTTAAAGTCATTAGACAGAGGTTGGCACACTTTTTACATTTCTTTTTGTTATTAGTTTAAAGTCATTAGTCTAGTTTAAGGTCATTAAATAGAGGTTGGCAAACATTTCTTGTAAAGGGCCAGATAGTAAATATTTTTAGCTTTCTGTTGGAATTACCAGCACTGCTGTTGTAGCACAAGAGCAGCCATACACAGTATGTAAATGAATGGGTTTGAGTATATTCCAACAAAACTTTATTTACAAAAACACGTGGATGGGCCGGGTGCGGTGGTGATCCCAGCACTTTGGGAGGCCAAGGTGGGCGGATCACGAGGTCAGGAGATCAAGACCATCCTTGCTCACATGGTGAAACCCCCGTCTCTACTAAAAATACAAAATAATTAGCCAGGTGTGGTGGCAGGCACCTGTAGTCCTAGCTGCTTGGGAGGCTGAGGCAGGAGAATGGTGTGAACCCGGGCTGCAGAGCTTGCAGTGAGCTGAGATTGTGCCACTGCGCTTCAGCCTGGGCAACAGAGCGAAACTCCATCTCAAAAAAAACACAAAAAAACAAAAAATATGTGGATGGCCTGATGTGGACTGGAAGTTGTTGATTTTTAGTCCCTGGACTAGGATATAAAATCTTCAATGCAAATGTATTTGAATTTGGGTACAGGTTGAACATAGCTCATCCAAAAATTAGAAATCTGAAATGCATTAAAATTCAAAATTTTGGGGGCACCAAAATAGTGACCCATTTGCTTTTTGATGGTTCAGAATATACAAACTTGGTTGCATGTACTATTTAAAACATTGTATAAAATTACCTTCAGGCTATATGTATTAGGTATATATGAATCATAAATGAATTTCAAATTTAGACTTAGGTCCCATCCCCAAGATGGAATGTGTATGTAAACATTTTAAAATCCAAAGCAATTCAACATCTGAAACCCTTCTGGTTCCAAGCATTTTGGATAAGTGATATTCAACCTGTATTTCTCTTACTTAGTAATTCCCCTGAAAATGAATCTTAGGCCTTGGGAAAAGTAGCTAGTCAGGAATAGTTGATATAAATTTATGAAACAAGACTCTGCTTATTTATTTAGTCAACAAATGTTAATTGAACTCATTCAGTGTATGAGGTGTTTGTTCTACTGGGGACATACTGGCACATGAAGAAGAAATGATCCTTGACTTTATGGAGCTTATTAGGCTAGTGGGGAAAAGGAAGCACTAAATAAATAGCTATGAAAAATAGTTCAGTAATTTTGGACGTACAAAGAACTGTGACAGACAAGTGAAAGTCTTTTGGAAGTAACACCTGGGTGACCTGATTTAAACTAGGGGCACAGGAAAGGTTTCCTGTTGAACAGAAGTCTGATACTACCCGTGCTCAGTATTCAGATCTGCCCTATTGGTTTTTGCTGTTGATGTGTATTTTACTTTTTTTTTTTGAGGTGGAGTCTCGCTCTGTCACCAGGCTGCAGTGCAGTGGCGTGATCTCGGCTCACTGCAAGTTCCGCCTCCCGGGTTCATGGCATTCTCCTACCTCAGCCTCCCGAGTAGCTGGGACTACAGGCACCCTCCACCACGCCCGGCCAATTTTTTGTATTTTTAGTAGAGACGGGGTTTCACCATGTTAGCCAGGATGGTCTCGATCTCCTGACCTCGTGATCTGCCCGCCTCGACCTCCCAAAGTGCTGGGATTACAGACGTGAGCCACCGTGCCCGCCCCTTATTTTTTATTAGTACCTTATATTTGTTTATTTAATTTTTACTGCCCATTCTTTTCTTGCAGTTCCAAAATTCAGGTTATATTTATGTTCTTTCCAGGTGTGTTTTACCATTAAAACTTTAATAGCATATCTTTCTTATAACAAAACCAAGAAAGGTATCTCATGACAAATATGAACTTAATTGTGTTTTTTCATAGGGGAATTATGATTCTTGGTTTTTTATCCTTTCTATATTTTCCAGGTTTTTTGAGTATGTACTACATAATTAATGAAAAGAGGGGAATAAAAAAATCCTGAAAAAGATGTGTAGAGAAAAATTCTCTTTTAAACTGTGTTTTTCCTTTATTCTTACATCACAATCATCAGCACAGAAGACTTCTGTGACCAAATGTGTGGGGTGTTTTTCTCCACGCACCGAGCAGTGGACACCAGCAAGATGTCCTCTCATTCAATTCCAACACTGTCTACCAGGAGATAGTGTCTGATTCCACAGGTTGGGGGCTCAGGCCCCAAGTCTGTCCCCCAGATGCCCAGACTGGTACCAGTCACAAGCCTGGGCTTCCAGAACTTCTGACCACCCGGCTTCAAGTTGGGGTTTGCATGACCCGCCCCCCCGCCACCCTTTGGGTTTGATTAATTTGCTGGAGCAGCTCACAGAATTCAGGGAAACACTTAAATTACATTTACTGGTTTATTATAAAGGTTATCACAAAGGATATAGGTGAAGAGACGTGTAGGGCGAGGTATGAGGGTGCAGAGCTTCCTTGTCATCCCTGGGAGTGCTACCCTCCAGGAACCTCCACATGTTCAGGTATCCAGAAACTCTCTAAACCCAGTCCTCTTGGGTTTTTGTGAAGGCTTCATGGCTTCAGTATTCCTTCCCCCACTGCGTAGGGTGTGACCCTCTCTGGGGATGGTCTTGAGACCCACAATAAAAAAGGTAGGAGAAGATGAGAGTCCTGCCCCAAGGAGGGCAGGAGAGAGACTCTGTTTCCTGAGGCCTGCCTCCGAGGCTTGAGATACCCAACATTATAATACAAGACTGTAACAATAGCTATGGGAGTTATGAATCAGGAACTGTGAATGAAAACCAACGCATTTCATAACACCACAGAAGTGTATGTTGGTCTAATTTTCTTACCATAGATATGCTAGTATGTTTACTATGTTATGTTACTTTATTATGTTCTAGAACTTAATAGGTATATAGTAACTTATTTTTGATAAAGAAATTTCTTCCTTTGAAATCATAGAACCAAAGAATTTTAGATTTGGACAGGGACCTTACTAATCTTGTTTCACTTTTCACTTTCACAGCTGAGGGAACTGAGACTTTGAGAGAATGAAATGACTTATGCAAGGCTGAGTAACTTTCCTAGTCTCTACAGCTAATGAGTTGCAAAAGCCAGCACCAGAAGCTTCAACTTTACTTTTCAGTCCACATTAAACAATACTGTCATTCAAATGACTCACATTAATGGCTATTTGTTGACTGTTATCTACATTTAATTGTCTTTGTCCAATTTCCATGTATCGTTTATTGGTATTTGAGAATAATGAGCTGTGTATGCTTTGCTCATTCTTAAAATACATTCTATTGACTCTAACATTCTTTAAATATAAACTCTTCCATTTAAAATTTAAGACGTCAGTGTTACCTTGGCAACGTAAACTCAGGCACATCTTCAAGAGATCTATATACATCTTTCCTCATTAATTTTGTTAGCACTGTGGGCAGTAATTTTATCCTTTTTGTACTAATAGAGCATTAATCATGGGCTGGAGGGGAGGAAAAATGAAAGGTACAAGAGAGGAATGATAAGGGAGAGAAAAAAGACTCTAATAATTAGGATTTTACCTTAATTTATAAAAAAAGATGATTTTATTGTCTAATAAAGTGTTTGTATTTTTACTGATTTATTTTCTCTGTGTTTGTAACACTTAAGGCTTAATGTATTTTCCCCTGGAAGTAATCTTTAAGATACATATTACATGTTTCTCTAATAATATACAGTTGAAATCCCCTACTTTTTTATTCCCAGTAAACTGTAATAATATCAAATTTTGAGAGATTAAGTGATATACCATTCTTAAATGTATGATTAGAATAAGGTAAGGAATATTGAAATTGCCATCTTATTGCAGCAACCCCTTGGTCATTTTAATTCTCATAGTAGTCATTTTCATTGTCACAGACTTTAATAGATACACAGTGAAATTATCTTTGGAGGAGACCAGTTCAAGAGTGTGAAATCATGTGTATGTTCCTGTGATATCCCCTAAAGGAAATTTGAAATTTGGATGTCATAAAATAATAAATGTGATATTTTGCCTTTTATAGAACCGAATAAGATAAATATTGACTTCGTTGATTCATTTTCCAAAAGATGTAAGCTTGAATCCAGTTCAAGCTGCTGAACAAAATAATATTTGTTTTTCTGAACCTCACCTGTGGGTGAGGGGAGTGGGAAGAAGGAGGGATCACGAGAAGAATTTATTTAATGTTTTTTAGTTCAGGTCCTAGTTGGGTGTTTTTATGATAAAATATACATAACATAAAATTTAACATTTTAACCATTTACAATATACAATTCAGTGGCATTAAGTATTAAGTATTAATAAATTGACAATATTTTGCAACCATCACCACTATCCATTTCCAGAACATTTTTTCATTATCTCAAACAGAAGCTCTGTACGCATTAAACAGTAGTTCTCCTTCCCACTGTCTTGCTCACTTCCATCTACCCCAACCTCCTGGTCACCTCTGTCTCTGAATTTGCCTGTTCTAGGTAATTAATGATAAGTAGAATCATATAATACGTGTCCTTTTGTATCTGATTTATTTCAGTTAACATAATGTTTTCAAGTTTTCTAAGTATTTAGCATGTTTCAGAATTTCGTTGCTTTTTAAGGCTGAATAACTCTATTATATGTATATAACACATTTAAAGACTCCGTTCATGGACACTTGGGTTGCTTCCATCTTTTGGCTATGTGAATAATGCTCTTATGAACATTGGTGTATAAATGTCTGCTTTCAATTTGTTTGGGTATATATTAATATCTAGACATGGAATTGCTAGACCGTATGGTAACCGTATGTTTAACTTTTCGAGGAACCACCAAACTATTTCCCACAGTTTGAACAATTTTACACTCCCACTAGCAATGCACGTAGGTTCCAACAGTGTCTCCACATTTTTGCCCACACTTATTTTTATTTTGTTTTGTTTTTTGTAAAAGCTATCCTTGGTGAGAAGTGGTATCAGTTGTGATCAGGTCCCAGTTCTTGACCCTGGTGAGATTTTATGAGTTCTGTTGGACAATTCTCACAGATTTTAATTAAAGTTTAAATTGTTGATAGTTGAGCATGCTGGTTTAATAGCTTCACTATCCATAGAGTTCAAAATGATATGAAGTTTATATTTAATCAACGAATTCAACTATTTCCAATGGATTTAAGGTCTTGGAGCTTGAAGGATAGTTTCACAGTTATGATTAAAATTTTGACTTAATAAACATTGTCATAAAATTTGAAATGGTTTTGTAAGAATTAGACTGCAGTCTGTTTTTCATTGTTGGTAATCCTTGTGTAATAATGCAGCACTAATTAAATAGATTCATTGCAAACCATTTTTTTTCTACAGAATGACACTAAAAAAGCTTCTAGTTTTCATAGAGTTTTTTTCAAGGATCTGAATATCTGGTTCTTAATAAAATGACAATTAATTTGTAGTATTTCAGGTTTTTCTTTATGCAGACATCAAAATGGGAAAACAAATTAGCTTTCATGATTAGAAGACATTAGTATTTTTGTATGTTTAGAATTTAGGTTATGAATTCACTTCTGGTAACTTCTTCTATAACCAGGCTTGAATTTGGAAACTGAACAGATTATCAGTAATAAATCAGTTTAACTCCCTAACTCATGTGGATGGTTGGTATCATTTAGTGGATACAAAAGAACTTTTCATGTGCAATTATCAGAATCAGAATCCTTCTGGAACATGGCTTCACAGCCTTAGCACTATTGATATTTTGGGCTGGCTAAGTCTTTGTTGTGGAATGACTGTCTGTGAACCACAGAAGGTTTAGTAGCATCCCTGGCCTCTGGCCGGTAAATACCAGTGGCAACCCCTCTCACCCTAAGTTGTGACAGCCAAAAATGTCTCCAGATATTTTGCCAGATGTGCCAAATAAGGGCCAGGAAGCAAAATTGCTTCATTTGAAAACACAATCTTGGGAGAATCTGGAGAAAATAGTAATAACTACAAATTTTTGAGGACTTGCTAGGTGCCAGACCCTTTACATACCATAATACTTATAATTGTCTCTCAGCAGTGGTATAATTATCCATATTTAATAAAAACTGATGCTCAGAGATATACAGTAACTTGCCCATGATCACGTATCTCTTTAACGAATCTGGCTTGTTTTCAGTATTTCCTACATCATTGCGTAGTACACTATCTAACCTAGATTAGAAAGCTAGTAGTTATCAGATGAGGGAGAAAGATCTCTCCTTTGTTCTTCACATCCAATCTGTCACCAGTCTTGTCTTCCTACGCCCAATCTACTTCTCTTTGTATCCATGCTATCTTTGTTTCTTATCTGGTCTATGAAATAGCCTTCTAACTAGTTTTCTAGCATTCCTTCTTATCCTCTTCCACTTCTTTCTTAACTCTTATCTCCCTGAAACCAGAATAATTTTTTGTTCAAAATGTATGTCTCATCCTTTAGTCCCTAGGTTAAAACAGTTTGAACAGTATTTTGTTGCCGTTAGGCTAAAAAGCACATTTTAAAATGTGGCCTAACAAGACCTCGAATGGCCTGGTCATTATCTCTGTAGCCTCATCTTGAATCACACCCTTTTGTTTTGCTTCTGCTGGTCCATCCATGTTGACTTTCATTCAGTTTTTCAAATTAATTTGCTTTCTCCTGCCACAAACTGCATATGCTGTTTCCACTATTTTTTTTGCCACCTTTTATCTAGTTGATTAAACAGAAGATTCATACAAATCTCATCTTCATCATAATTTTTTCAGGGAAGCCTTTTCCTCTGACTCGTTTACTTCCTCTGTTAGCATCTCAAATTGCCGTCACAGCTATAACTTGACAGTTCTTTGAGTAATGCTTTAGTTGGTGTCTTTCCCACTATTCTGTAAGTTTCATATGATTGGCTCACCAATATATCCTATCTAGTATAGTGATTAACACATAATAGCATTCAATAAATATTTGTTTTCTGGAATCTCATATTTGAGACTTGAAGTCAAGTGCATGGAATTCCAGAAACCCCCTTTTCACTATTATACAAAATTGCTTAGAAAATTTAGATACATTCTGTTGTTCCCATTGATGTCCGTGGTTTTGATTTTGCAGCAATAATATTCACAAATAAGCACAAAAAAAGGATGATGAATAAAATGTTGTCTTGGACATGGAGGTGGGGGGACTGTCTTTCATCTCTTACTTTTGTTGTCCTTTTTTGTTGACTTTCTCCACTTTTTTCGGGTAGAGATCACTTTTTAAGGATTTCAAAATGGTGGCAACAATGAGCTGTGAAGAAATTGTCATCTTCGGGTTTTATCATCTAGAACTGCGGTCACAGGGACAGTCAGATCCTGGGGCAGGTTTCCTGGAACATGTGATTAATTTGTAGTGCACAGAATCAAGAATTGAATATAAACGTTTTTAAATTTCAAAAATAATGTTATTCTTTCAGTATATTTTAGTGTACAACTAGAACCTCAGATGCTTAACAAATGGCATGAGCATATTATTAGCTTGCCTGAATAAAATTGGCAAGGTTTTAATAGCACCTTTTAAAAAAATCAGTCTGTAATTCATGCCTTACTTTAAACATTGAATACATAAAATTAAACATAAGTCAATGTCATATGGGAGAATAGTCTTGAGTCCTGCTTCTAATTCCTATCATTGTCTCTTTTCTATCAAGGAATTCAGGTAGGAATTAGGATTTTTATACATCTTGGCATAGTATGCATGACCCATTAACTCTAAAGTTAGAAACTAGAGGCCGGGCATGGGGGCTCACGCCTGTAATCCCAGCACTTTGGGAGGCCGAAGCGGGTGGATCATGAGCTTAGGAGATCAAGACCATCCTGGCTAACTTGGTGAAACCCTGTCTCTACTAAAAATCCATAAAAGTAACTGGGCATGGTGGCGGGCGCCTGTAGTCCCAGCTACTCGGGAGGCTGAGGCAGGAGAATGGTGTGAACCCGGGAGGCGGAGCTTGCAGTGAGCCAGGATTGCGACACTGCACCCCACCGTGGGCGACAGAGCAAGACTCCCATCTCAAAAAAAAAAAAAAAAAGAAAAAAAAATGAGAAACTAGAAATCTTAAAATCATGAAATAGCAATTTTCTCAAAAAAGAATAATTTTTGTTAAATAGTTTTATTAGAGGTATTGTACAGACTAAAATGAAAAAAAATAAGTACTTGTGTCTCGCAGTAGTTTAATGTTAAATTATCTATATTACAAAACAAAGATGACGGGACTTACTTATAATGCTCCCGATTCTTTTGGACATACAAATATTCTAATGAAAAACATTGCTACCTGTTTGTCAAAGCCAACATTAAAGTTTATTTTTATTTACTTAGATGATAAGAGAGTGTAGAATTAAAAACTGTCCTAGATTTTGGTCGCTAACAGGTCAGATCTCATGCTATTTATGGCATCTGAAATATCCACTTCCATTTTCAGTGTTTAAGATCAGGTTTTCTCAATTCCGTGACTCAACCTCAGTGATTTCTTCTCTTTTCCCAGGCCGTGCTGATGGGTTTTTTTTTTTTTTTCCCCTTGAAGACAATCACTTATGAAAGAATGACTCATTCTTGTGCCATAAACTTCTCTCTCTAATATGTTGGTTTTAATTCTCAAATGTTTTGTGAGGAACAAGGAAGACAAGAAGTCAACTTAAGGGACTCAGATAATCTGGAAGTGAAAGAATTTGGTTCTGATGTCATGATAACTCACAAGATTTTAATACGATTTAATGGAATTCCATTGGTGTATCTTGTCTTACTCCCCTCCCCTCTTTTTTAAACAGGCTTGGTTAGTTAGCATGATTTATTGAGCATATCTGTTTAGCTGCTGACTTTTTAGCATTGCAGTGGTACATGACTTAATGGAAGAACAACTTTTAGAAATACAGTCACCTGAGAGTTCCTGTAGTAGGATGTATTTTACTTGCGATTTTTCCCAGAACTTAAACTTAATGGTTATTTAATTATTAGTAGGCTGAGTATCAAAGGACTGTTGACTTTGTTGGCTGCTTATTTGATAGTTATGTCAATAATTGAAACATGTGGATGTATTTCTAACCATATCCAAAAGCTAGTTTTACAGTTGCATCACTGCACTCCAGCCTGGGCTACAGAGTGAGATCCTGTCTCTAAAAAAAAAGCTAACACTTGAAAGTTAGTTTTAATTATTTGTAGAAGAGCTAGGTAATATTATATTTCATGTAGTGTAAATACATAAGGTGAAGACTAACACCACAGTTTTAATTATGCTGTCTTAATACATCATTATTTGCTCTTCTGTGTCTTTATCAAGTCAGCAGTTGGCTCTAGTTCCACTCTGAAAAATAATTTCTTGTTGGAATCATTTCCTTTGGTTGGGTTTTAAATCTTAATTTTGAAAATGTATGTAATCAGTGTCCTTACTTTCTTCTAGTAATAAGTTATTGTGAATGTTTTGACATAATAATGCAATATGCAAATGAGAATTAGTAGTAAAAGGGACAGTATTCAAAAAGTTGCTTCTAGCTAGGATGTCACTGTGAGCCAGAGAATAAGACAAGCATATGTGTCTCTTTTTGTGGTTTGTCATTATGGTTTTAAAAGTGTGACATTTTGTGTTTCTTCTCGATACTAGTCAAATGTTTATGGATTGTAGACTAGCTTTTCTATTTTTGTTCCAAATGTAACAATTATTTATTGATTACCTAGAGAGGGTGCCTCTGAAGCTCTACTTTTATATTATACATAATTCTAATGTACTTGGTTATCCAGTTTTAGAAAAGAAACATGATAAAAGCATCAAATTATAAGTGAAGAAACAGACTACCACAAGGAGCTTATGGCAGTAAGAACTGACAACAGACTTTATAGAGAGCACCAATAATGAAGAAAAAAAATGGGTAACTAAAAACCATGTAACTCTTGCTGATATAGTTAGCGTAGAAGTAACTGGCGTTACATTCTGGCCAAGCTAAATTCTGATTTGGAGGAGTTGCTGGAAAGGGAAGAAAGCCCAATGGTTCAATCTCGGGAGGTTATGTTTCCAGGAATGTATCCATTTTCCCTAGGTTTTCCAGTTTGTGAGCATATAGTTCATCTTCATAGTCACTGATGCTCTTTTGTATTTCTGTGATATCAGTTGTAATGTCTTCTTTTATATTTCTGATTTTGAATGCACCTGACATTCTGAAGCACCATTCCTAAATTAAAACACATTATTATCACAGTAATTATTGTGTATTATCAGGAAAAGATTAAAGTTTCATTAATTGTATTTTAAAAGGCAGGAAAGCTTGTAACACTGGGAATATTTCCTTTCAAAATGACTACAAAAGAAATGTTTTTATACTTAAATGGTAAACTTTTAGCTATTTGGAAAATTTTGCTAATTAGAAAAACACATTCTGCCAGTTTACATTAACCAAGGTTGTATCCTGAATATCAGTCATAATTTGACACCTCAACATTATCAGTTGTCAGTTACTGTTTAATAAAATCATTATATCTTTATATCTTTCTTCTCTTCTGTATGTGATTTATTCATGAAGTTTAGTAGTTACTGTGATGGGAAGTAGATGTGTATGCCAGACAAATTTTCAAAATAGAAGAATCTTTAGCATGCTTAAATACTTAAATTCTGATTTAGAAGAGTTAAAAAGGGAAGAAAGGTCAGTGGTTCAATCTTGGAAGGTTTTATGTTTCTAGGAATTTATCCATTTCCTCTAGGTTTTCTAGTTTGTGAGCATATAGTTGATCATCGTAGTCTCTGATGCTCTTTTGTATTTCTGTGATATCAGTTGTAATGTCTGCTTTTACATTTCTGATTTTGTTTGTTTGGATCTTATCTCTTGGGTAATTTAGCTAGCAGTTTATCAATCTTGTTTATCTTTTCAGAGTCAACTTTTTATTTTATTGATCTTTAGTATTTTTGGGGGAGGTATCTCAATTTATTCTGCCCTGATCTCTCTTTTCTTCTGCTAATTTCAGGTTGGTTTCTTCTTGCTTTTCTAGTTTATTGAGGTATAGGTTATTATTCATTTGTTATTTTTCTACTTTGTTGACGTAGGCATTTAATGCTATAAAATTCTCTCTTAGCATTGCTTTTGCTGTATCTCACAGGTTTAGGTATGCTGTATTTGCATTTTCATTTGTTTAAAAAAATTCACTAAATTTTCAGGATACAAAATCAATGGACAAAAATCAGTAGTATTTCTATACATTGATAACAGTGTAGCTGAGAATGAAGTCAAGAAGGCAATCTCATTTACAATAGCTATAAAAAATAATACCTAGGAATATATTTAACCAAGGAGGTGAAAGAGCTCTACAAGGAAAACTATAAAGCACCTGTGAAAGAAATTGTTGATGACACAAATAAATGGAAAAACATCCCATGCTCATGGATCAGAAGACTTAATATCACTAAAATTACCGTACTGGGCAGAGTAATCTACAGGTTGATTGTAATCTCTATCAACATACCAACAGAGTTTTTTACAGAATTAGAACAAACAGTCTTAAAATTCATATGGAACCAAAAAGGAGCCTTAATAGCCAAAGAAATCCTAAGCAAAAACAAACAAAAAACCCAAAGCTGCAAAGCTGCAGGCATCTGATTACGTGACTTCAAATTATACTAAAAAGGCTATGGTAGCCAAAACAGCATGGTACTGACATAAAAAAATAGACATACAGATCAATGGAACAGAACAGGAAATACAGAAATAAAGCCACATATTTACAGTCAACTGATCTTTGACAAAGTTGACAAGAACATACACTGGGGAAAGGGTACCCTTTTCAGTAACTGGTGCTGGGAAAATTGGTTTGCCCTATGCAGAATAAGTATGAAACTAGACCCATATCTCTCAACATACACAAAAATCAACTTAAGATGGATTAAAGACTTAAATGTAAGACCTGAAACTATAAAATCCCTAGAAGAAAACCTAGGGAAAACTCTTCTGGACATTGATCTAGACAAAGAGTTCATTACTAAGACCTCAAAAGCCTGAGCAATAAAAACAAAGACAGATGGCAGTAAATTAAACTAAAAAGCTTCTGTGCAGCAAAAGATATAATAAACATAGTAAACAGACAATCTGTACAGTGTGAGAATTTGCAAAATATGCATTTGTCAAGGGTCTAATATGCAAGAATATACAAAGGACTCAATTCAGCAGCAACAACAAATAATCCCATTAAAAAGTGGGCAAAGGATATGAATAGATATCTTTCAAAAGAGGATGTGCAAATGGTCAACAGGTAAATGAAAAAATGTTAAACATCACTAATCATCTGAAAAATGGACATTAAAACCACAATGATATATTTTCTTACCCCAGCCAGAATGGCTACTATTAAAAATAAAATAAAAAAATAACAGATGCTTGTGAGGATGTGGAGATAAGGGAACTCTTCTGCCCTGTTGAGGGGAATGTAAATTGGTACAACCTCTATGGAAGATGGTATGGAGATTTCTCAAAGAACTAAAAGTAGAACTATCATTTGTCTCAGCAATCCCATTACTAGGCACCTACTCAAAGGGAAATAAGTCATTATAAAAAAAATACCCACACTAGGCCGGGCGCGGTGGCTCAAGCCTGTAATCCCAGCACTTTGGGAGGCCGAGAAGGGCGGATCCCGAGGTCAGGAGATCGAGACCATTCTGGCTAACATGGTGAAACCCCATCTCTACTAAAAAATCCAAAAAAAAAAAAAAAAAAAAACCTAGCCGGGCGTGGTGGCGGGCGCCTGTAGTCCCAGCTACTCAGGAGGCTGAGGCAGGAGAATGGCGTAAACCCGGGAGGCAGAGCTTGCAGTGAGCTGAGATCCGGCCACTGCACTCCAGCCTGGGCAACAGAGCGAGACTCTGTCTCGGAAAAAAAAAAAAAAAAAAACAAAACCCACACTTGTATGTCTATTGCAGCAGCGTTCACAAGAGCAAAGAGAATGGAATCAACCTGTGTCTATCAGTGGACGATTGGATAAAGAAAGTGTGGTATATATACACAATGGAATACTATTCAGCCATAAGAGAGAATGAAATCATGTTTTTTGTGTGTTTTTTTTTGTTTGTTTGTTTTTTTGTTTTTGCTGCAACATAAATGAATCTGGAAGCCATTATCTTAAGTGAAACAAGTCAGGCACAGAAAGACAAATATCACATGTTCTCACTTGTAAGTGGGAGCTAAATAATGTATACACATGGACGTAGAGTATGGAATAATAGGAAATAGAGACTCAGAAGAATAAGGGGGTGGGAGGAGGACATGATGAGAAATTGCTTAATGGGTACAATGTACATTATTTGAGTGATGGATACTTTAAATGCCCTGACTTCATCACTATACACAATCTCTGTATGCAACAGGAGAATACTAAGAGGCACCCTTGAGGATCTCCTACGTTCCAGACATATTTCCTCTTACCTCCGTTGTGTAGTCCAATCCAATTTGCCGTTGAAAGGATCAGTCGCTTCAGCCAATACGATGCCTTTTCATTCAATGGAGTGAGGAGTCAAAGTAGCCAAGTAGCAGTCTCAACTTCAAGTTCAGTGAGTCGTTGTTGTGTCCCTTGGTGGAAGCATTTCTCCTTTTTTTTTTTTCTTTTTAAAATGTAGGTGAGGTTCTGCCATGTTGCCCAGGCTGGTCTTGAACTCCTGGGTTCAAGGAATCTTCCCACCTCCTACCTTGGCCTCCCAAAGTGCTGGGATTACAGGCGTGAACCACTGTGCCTGGCCCTGTATTTCTCTGTTTGAAACTAAAACCTCTAGACCAGTAGAGTCTAAAGTCACAGGAATGGGAAGCAAAAATTTTGCTAGCTTATCCCAAAGGGTAATAGTCACTCCTATTTTTTCCCTAAGATTTCCCGACATGTGGATCCTAGTTGTGGATCATCATTGTTTGGATGCTACTTAGAGCATATACTGTATCCTGGAAGACATAACCCAGCCCTACAAGGGATGGTCACCTGGCTGGTTCTTGTAAATACACCTTCAAAAGGACAGTTCACTGTTTTGTCCAGCCAAGTACTTAAGAATGATGGGGGTTTTGGCAGAAGCATGACAAGCCAGGAAGGCAAATCCATATCCAAAGTATCTATTCCAGTAAGAAGAAAGCACTGCCTCTTCTAGGATGGAAGCGGTCTGTTGTATTCACCTTGCTGCCAGAGGGACAGTTATCATATCAGGGGCTCAGTGTTGGTCTCTGTTGGCAGACTGGGTATTGCTGATGTAGCCCAGTTGACTTTGGTGAGTTGAAGCTCATGTGGTAAGCTCATGTGTAACTTTTATCTGTGCATGGCTGTTTTGTTCACAAGCTTTGAGACAATGGTAGAAGTAGCTAATGGCATAAGTATTGTCATGTGGGATATAAGTATCCTTGCACTCTGTATCGGTTTGCATACCTCTTCCCCAGACCTCGTTGTCATCAGTTCTCTATTTGTGTTCTAAGTCCCTGACCATCCAGCCAAACATGATGTTGGGGAGTCCTCAAGACCACCTTTACTCCTGACACCAACTGCAAGTTCAGAGGCCCCTAAGGCCACTCTTGGGTTCAATATTTTACTGGAAGGAATCACAGAATTGACTAAAAGCTGTTACTCTCATGGTTAAAGTTGATTACAGTGAAAGAATGCAGATTAAAGTTAGCGAATCCTTTCAACTCTTCCTCCTTAAGCCCTAAGCAGCCACTAATCTATTTTGTCTATAGATTTTTCTGTTCTCAACGTTTCATATGAATGGAATCATAGAATAGTGTTTTTTTAAATGACTGACTTTTTTCACTTAGCATAATATTTTTATAGATCATCCGTGTTGTAACAAGTATCAGTACTTCTTTCTTTTTATGGCCAAATAATACTGCATTGTGCGTACCACATTTTGTTTATCCATTCATCACTTGATGGACATTTAGAGTGTTTCCACCTTTTGGGTATTATGAATAATGCTGCTGTGAAGATTCATGTACAGTTTTTTGTGTGGGCATGTATTTTCGTTTTCCTTGGGTGTATATATCTAGCAGTGGAGTTTCTTTGTCATGTGGTAACTCAACCTTGTCCAATCCATGGCCTGTGGGCCACATGTGGCCCAGGACGACTTTGAATGCAGTCCAACATAAATTTGTAAACTTTCTTAAAATATTATGAGCTTTTTGCGATTTTTTTTTTTCTAGCTCATCAGGTATTGGTAGTGTTAGTGTATTTTATGTGGGGCCCAAGATGGTTCTTCTTCCAGTGCGGCCCACAGAAACCAAAAGATTGGGCACCTCTGTCGTAAGCTGTATGTTTAATATTTTATTAATTAATCTATGTTGAATTTTTGACGAACTACCAGACTTTTCCAAAGCAGCTACACTATCTTACATTCCCATCAGCAGTGTATGAGGGTTCTGATTTTACCACATCCTTCACAATACTTGTTATTATCTGACTATTTGATTCTAGCCATCCTAATGAGTGTGAAATGGCTAACTCACTGTCATTTAGTTTGCGTTTATGGTGTGCCAAATTGATTTTGTATAATATAATCAGCTTTTTAAAGGATTCCGTCTGAATGATGAAGAGGCATATTTTCATGCTCCTCTTTTCTTTCTTTATCTCCTTTCATCCAGCAGTTTTGTTCACTTTTTCCATCTTACGCTTAGTACATTCTCCACTATCTTTTACCAGTCTGTTAAAAAATGTTGATTGTTACTGTCAAATAACAAGAATACAGTAGGCTGGAGGTCATAGAAGAGGTATATATGACCGATAAATTAAAATATTTTGTATCAAAGCCCAAAGAAAAGGCAATGAATAAAAATGCAAATCATTTGAGGCTGTAGGAGGAGGGAATTAATTGTTCCTGGATCAGTGGGGACCATATTTCAGTTGTATTGAGGAATCAGTCAGACTTAATTGGCAAGACTATCATTTTCAGTTCAAACACTATAAATAAATCAAGGAGGTTTGGCAACATCCGTGAAAACTAGATTTAAGGGTAGAAATACCATCTTCCATGTATAAAACATTTGACTTATTTGTTTTGAATGTGTTCTCTGATCATTTATGAACTTTCCAAAAACACAATGGGCTATATCATATGAAGGCACAGTTATGTATGTATAAATGTGCTGCTGTTAATATATTTTGGGTAAGATAAATAACTACTAGATATCTGCGTTCCCACTGATAAGCACCTTAACTTGATTTGGTATGTTTATTCTAGATGAAATAAGTTTTCTTGTAGCTCTTTATTCTGCTTCATAGACTGTATTCACAATATACCCTTTCTGTGTTTCAAGCATTGATTTCTTAAGGGAGAAAGCCTCACTTATATGCCAGACACTCTGCAGTTTTGTAGTCAGACCAACTGGTTTCAATTCCTGGTTCTGTCCTTTAATAGCGGTTACTTAGTTTCTGTTAGCCTCAGTTTTTAGTTTTTATTTTTGTTTATTTTTGTTTATTTTTTTTTTTGAGATGGAGTTTCGCTCTTGTTGCCCAGGCTAGCATGATCTCGGCCCACGGCAACCTCTGCCTCCCGGGTTCAAATGATTCTCCTGCCTCAGCCTCCTGAGTAGCTGGGATTACAGGCATGTGCCACCACGCCTGGCTAATTTTTGTATTTTTAGTAGAGACGGGGTTTCCCCAAGTTGGTCAGGTTGGTTTCGAACTCCCGACCTCGGGTAATCCACCCGCCTCCACTTCCCAAAATGCTAGGATTATAGGCGTGAGCCACTGTGCCTGGCCTAGCCTCAGTTTTTAATCTGTCAAGTGAAAATAAACATTTCTGTGTTGCAGAAATATTTGTATTAGGATTAATATCTAGCATGTAGTAGGACACTATTTCATGAAAATGACTAGTGACCAGTTCTGATATTTTTTAGAATGTAATGAATTATGGTTTAGATGAAGATATAAAGTTAAAATAAATTTAAAATAATAATTTGTAAGGCAATGCAGTTTACATAAATAGACAAACCTGGAAAAGTCAAGAAGTATACAAGGATTAATATGGAGAATATTGTGGAAGAAAAAAATAAATTGCTAGTAGAAACAAGGAAGTCAGTGTGCTCTAAGAAATGCCTTGGTAGTAATCTTTTTATCTGATTCTATCAGTAATGGTGTTAAAGAAATTTTCTTCTATTTACATTGGGTTTTATTTTTTCTTCTTTTTCTAGTTTCTTAAGGTTGCAGTTGGCATCATTGATTTGAGACCTTTCTTGTCTTTTAATACAGATGTTTAATGCTGTAATTTTCCCTCTAAATTCTGCTTTTAGCAGCAGCAGCAAATTCTGATATGTGGTATTTTTGTTTTACTGCTGTTTAAAGTCATTTCTCATTTTCTTTTTTGTTGTTGTTGTTGATTCATGGGTCATTTAGGAGTGCACAATACCAAGTATGTGGCAGTTTTCCAAAGATATTTCTGTTACTGATTTTTATTCCATTGTGTTCAGAGAACATACTTTAAGTTACTAGAATCTTTTTAAATTTATTGAGACTTGTGTTATGACCCAGAATGTCATCTGTCTTGGTTGATGTTCCACGTACACATGAGAAGAACGTATGTTTTGCTGCTGTTGTCTGTAATTTCTGTTAATGTCAATTAAGTCAAGTTGGTTGATAGTGTGTTCGAGTCTTCTACGTAGCTATTGCTTTTCTGTTTGTGCTACCAATTATAGAGAGTGAGGTATTTAAAATCTGTGATTACAGTTGGAATTTATCTATTTGGCAGTTCTGTCAAGTTCTTACATATTTTGAAGCTCTGTTATTAGGTATATAAACTTTTGGATTGTTATGTCCTCTTAAAATTTTTCTTTCCAACTTATATAATCTACAGAATGTATCCTCTTGATGTTATGGCTCCTTTATCAGGTGACCCTTTATCATTCATAATACTATATGCTATGAAATCTACTTTGTTTGACATGTATAGAACTGCTCCATCTTCAAATCATTTAAAATGCTAACATCCAAGCATCTTGCTATTGCTTTATGTTTGATGATAACACGTAGTTTTGTTTTTTTGTTGTTGTTGTTTTTGTTTGTTTGTTTTTTAAGATGGAGTTTCACTCTTGTTGCCTAGTCTAGAGTGCAATGGTGCGATCTTGGCTCACTGCAGCCTCCTCCTCCCTGGTTCAAGCGATTCTCCTGCCTCAGCCTCCCGAGTAGCTGGAATTATAGGCGTGTACCACCACACCCAGCTAATTTTGTATTTTTGGTAAAGACAGGGTTTCACCTTGTTGGTCAGGCTGGTCTCGAACTCCTGGACTTCATGATCCACCCACTTCAGCCACCCAAAGTGCTGGGATTACAGGTGTGAGCCACCGTGCCTGGCCTGTTCTGTTTTTAATACTTAGCGCTTTAATACTTCCATTACACTGAGTAATTTACATTACACTTAGTACTTTAGTACGTCTCTTACACTTAGTAGAACACAGTGGAATGGAAAAAAAAAAGACAAGTTAATGAGTATGATACAGTGTAGTCATCCTGAGACGGACGGCAGTACAAGTACACATTGGAGGGGCTTGCAAGATGGAGGAAGTTTATTTGATGGAAGTGACAGCTAACTCTTACAATAGTATTGAAAAATTAGTAGAATTAAACCTCATGGGTTGATGCAGGAAGACACTTACTACAACTGATGAGACAGCCTGTCAGGAAATAAGGATGCCAAGGACAGAATAACTGTGCAATCATGTGCCAATGTAGCAGGTATACATAAATGTAAATGTGCTGTAATTCCTTATGGATGGCTGAGATAATGACATCTTTGCTTTCTGGTAGTTCAATATACATGAACTTTGTTTCATGCACAAAAATATTAAAAATATTATATACAGTTACCTTAGGGCTATGCATTTAAGGTACATAGGAAACATACATGAACTTTATTTTAGACTTACGTCCCATCCCCATGATACCCTATTATATATATATGCAAATATCCCAAAATCAGAAAAAATTGGAAGTCTAAAACTCTTCTGGTCCCAAGCATTTTGGATAAGGGATACTCAGGCAGTATTGTTATAACCATTGTAAAATGAGGAAATAAGGCGCAGAGAGAGCACAGAGAAATTAAATAATATGTTCAAGATTATACATACAGGAGATAGAACTTTACCATGGTCATTTTGACTGTGGAATCTAAGCTTTAAACCATCATGACTTTTTGTATGTATGATTTAGTTGACTTTCAAGTTCAAGAGTTTGAACTTCCTTCTGTACACAGTGTAGAACTCTCTAAGTACCTAAGGAGGTACATAAAATAAGGAAATAAAATTTGTGTATTTGTGTTTTTGTATTTTCAAAGCCTCAGTCTGTGCATAGTTCATGTTAGGGGAGGTGTGGAGAAGGTACCTGGAGATGTGGTTTAAAAAAAAAAAAAAGTTTCACATTCTATATAGTGTATACGTGAATTTTTAAAGTTACAGTTTTAACCTCTGTGATTCAGTTTCCTCATCTATTAGTTGAAAATGCTAATGGTCCCCACATGAACAAGTCATACAGAATTGTATATAGTAAGTATTCAGTAAATTTTAGCTGTGGTGATGATGATGATAGATTGACTCTAGAAGATCAGACAAATATCAGTCGTGTTTTTTCTTTTCCTTTAAATGTAAGAGTTTTATCATAGAACTTACAGATACTGATTTAGGATACCACAGTACAGTAAAATCCTAATCACGACCTTCTACTCTCTGTTACTGTTATTTTGGTTTTTCAGTTTATGGGAAAAACAGATGGAGACTATTACACCCTGGATGACATGTTTGTCTCCAAAGCAGCTGAGAGAGAACGTCTTGGTGAAGAGGAAGAGAACCAGCGGAAAAAGGCTATTGCTGAACATCGGAGTCTTGCTGCACAAATGGAAAAGTGTCTGTATTGTTTTGACAGCTCTCAATTTCCCAAGCATCTTATTGTTGCAATAGGTGTTAAGGTAAGAAGTATTTATTATCCTTTGCTTACATTCTCATAGAACTTTTTTGTTTCTTCATAGAGTAACTTGAAGAAGTTTATTATTTTGTTTGCTTTACTTGTTTATTGGGTCTTTCCCCTAATAATTTTTAAGCTCCGTAAAGACAGGTAATTTTGGTCTCCATTGTATACCAAGCATCTAGCCCTGGTGGTAGTACATAATAGTAATTCATTCCAATAAACACTTACTGATTTTATTCTATTATAATTTAATTCTTATCTAATATTATAAAAAATAATTTTTGTATACCTAATATATGCCATACCCTAATTAGTCACTGGGGAAAAGTTGAGAATCGGATAGACTTTTGGACCTTATGCCTGGGGAAATAAGGCAGTAAATAAAGTAATAATTGCCGTGATTTGAAAGAATTAATCGTCATAAAGCAAGTAAAGTGAAGAAATGGGAGAAAATGATGGGGATATTTTTTTCACAAGGTAGTCTGGAAGGCTTCTCTGAGGAACTTTAGTAAAGATGCATAAAATGGGAAGGACAAGTAACATGAAGATAAGAATGGATAATGTTTCAGGAAGGACCGTCAGTGAAAAACCCTGAGGAGAAAATGAGCTTGGCATTGATGTAGCAGAAAGAAGGCAGGAGTGGAGTCAGTGAGAAAAGTAGAAGACAGTGAATGAATGAATGAATGTTAGTTTCTGGAACGAATAGTTTGGGAAACATACATATACATATTTATGTTGTTTACTGTATACATACACGTATATACACATACCCCTAGTCTTTAATATCTTTAGGTTGTTGAGATGGTTAATTAATCAGTGTCCATTCTGGCTGCTTTTGATTTATTTTCTTTTTTTTCTTCTCTTTTCCTTTATACTTAACAGAAAGATAAATGTCAAAATCCCATTCAAAATTAAATAATTTTTAAAAATCCATCTTAACTAATTACTTATATTTATTTTTCTAAGTTCCTTTCCCAACTTTCACGTAAAAGACATGGTTATAACTTAAATCAGAGTTATGTTCATTCTTTAATATTTTTGCCTGATTCTAGTCATCTACTTTTAATTTGATTTAGAAAAAGAAACAAAAAAACTGCTAGGTAATTCATTCATTTACCAGGTATTTACTGAGTATCTAGTGTTTGTCAGCCTCTAGTACTAGGTACTAGAAATATAAATATGCCTACAACCTCCTCAGGTTGCTTACAGCTTTATGGGGAGCAGGCAGACATAACCAGATCAATTTTAATGCAGTGATATAAATGCAGGAGTGTCATGAGAACACGAAGGAGGAATATTTAAGTTACTGCAGAGTTATCAAGGAAGACTTTCTGGAAGAAGTATGTCTTGTGCTACGTTTTAATGGTGGAATAGGATACATTGCAGTATTTAGGAAATACAGGACAACACAAGCAAAGACACTGAGGTGCACAACCACATGGTTCATTCTGGGAACTGCAAGCTGTCTGAAGTGGGTATTACCCTTACTGGATCTCAGACCTCAGGAGTGTAAAGACTTTGTACATCAGACCTGAGAATTATCTAGTCTTCCATTTATACCTTTAAGTGGGGGAAGAGGAGATATACTAGCATTCATACATAAACAAACTACACCAAAATTTAGTGGCTTGAGACAGCGTTTAAATCACTCTGTTTTGTATGGTCTGTCGTCTTCCAGTAGGCTAACATAGGCTTCTTCACATGGGAGCTAGGCTCGTTCCAACAGAATTAGCAGAAGTACACAAGGCCTCTTGAGGCATAGACTTGGAACTGACCACCATCATTTCTACCATGTTCTGTGATGTCCTTCATGAGTCATAAGGCCAGTTTGTAACTCCACCTCTTGATAGGAGGAGCTACAGAGTAACATCCTGAAGGGTTATATGAAGTAGTGAATAACTGGATGCATTTGTGCAATCTACTACAGAAGACTTTCAGAATTTTTGCTTACACTCTCTTAAAAATGCTATAATAGAGATGTCTTTGTCTGAAATGTTCTGTTCATTTCATGACTACTGTTTTTAGACCACTAGCAAATTCACATTTTAACCCAAATATCTCCTACAATTCTAGGTGCATGTATCCAACCTACTTTTGCACTTGGATATCTAATAAGCATCTCAAACTTAGGTGAAATTCTAATACCTGTCTCCACCTTTACCTTTAGCTAACACTAACCTTCCCATAGTCTTCCTCTTTTTAGTAAATGTCACTTTCATCCTCCAGTTGCTTGCATTAGACCTTGAAGTAATACTGAGTCCTTTACTTTCCCTCACTCCTTACTGTCCATTTCTAAATTCTGTTGGCTGTATTTCAAAATACATTCCTGTTCTGACCACATTTCATAATCTTTATTTCTACCACCCTGACTAAAGTCGTCATCATTTATTACTGGACTCCTGTAATAGTTTCCTAATGGGTCTTTTTGCCTCTTTCCTTTGCCCTTTCTCTATGCAGTAGCAAGTGGTCTTTTTGACTTTAAGTCAACATTAGTCAGATCTGGTTTTCAGACCAAAGCCAGAATCCTTATTGTCGCCTATGAGGCCTGCAGGCCCAATTCTTTGTGTCACCTCACTGTCTGTCAGCCTTCCTCTCATCCTCTCAGCTTAGCCACACTGGCTGTCTGACAATCTGGAGAACACACTTGGTATGCATCCTCCTCATATGCTTTTCCCTTTGACTGGGGGTTTCTTCCTGTGTCTACTCTTCCTTCCTTCACATACCTTCTCAAATGTTACCCTAGTAGGTAACTTTAAAGGGGGGCTTCCTAACTTCTCCCTAGACACGATCTGTACCTTTTTCTGCTTTATTTTTTTAGTACCCCTTATCACCATCTGACATATTACACATTTTACTTTACATTTTCATTGTTTGTCTTTCTTCTTTCATGTCTTAGTTTGGGCTACTATAAAAAAATTCCATAGACTGGATGGCTTATCAGCAACAGAAATTTATTGAAGCCAGTTTTGGAGGCTGGGAAGTCCAAGATCAAGGTGCTAGCAGGTTCAGTGTCTGGTGAGGTCCCACATCCTGGTTCACAGACAGCCATCTTATTGCTGTATCATTATGTGGTGGAAGTGGCAAGCACGTTCCCTGGGGCCTCTTTATAAGGGAATTAATCCCATTCATGAGGACTCTGTCCTCATGACCTAATCACCTTCCAAAGTCCCCTACCTCCAAATATTATCACCTTGGGTGTTAAGGTTTAACGTATACATTTTGGAGGCACACAGACATTCAATCTGTAGCACCCCATAAGCTCCTTATGGGTAGGGATTTGTGTCCCTGCTCATTGTTGATTCCCTAGCATGTAGAACACTACCTGGCATGTAATTGGCCCTCAGTAATTATTGATCAGTCCATCGTAGCTCTGTTGTCTCTGTCAGATAAAAAAAGTATTGCTTTTTGTGTGTTCTAATTTATTTAGGTGTTATTTTATTTTCTCTTTTATGTTTCTATTATTGTTTTGAAAAACTGATTTTGATACCAATTTAGGTGATTTTTATGTGTATAATGCATTTAAAAATGAATTTTATTACAGCTCATTTGACCTATCGTTGACACTTGGACCTGGCTCTTTATCTCAGTGATTATGTAGAAAATTCAGTCATTTCTTTAAATATTTTATTTTCTAAATCTTGTAAGTTGTCTACAGACATATCCATGGCCCTTAATCTTTATTTCTTTTTCTTTTTTTTTCATGAACATGTTTGTGAGGTTACTGTAATTTTAGGTAGATGTCCATGTGCACTCGTACTTTGTTCTCAGCAAAGTTTTAAACATTTGAGTTATTCTATTAAATAAACAATGTCTGCTTTGCAAAATATTTCTAGCTAAAACCTAGCCAAATATAACAGAAATAAGAATAAGATCAAGCCCTTTGTAATGCTTTTGTTCTCTGTATACATACCGATTAACCTTTTTTTTTTTTTTTTTTTTTTAAAAAAAAAAGACAGTTTGTATATAATGGAAAAATAGCACTAGTTTTTAGGTTATAGATGTTTGTAAATAAATAGCAGTAAGGTCATTCCAAGGTCATATTCTCTTCCTTTTAGCTCAGTTTATTCTCTTTTCTCAGCTAATCAGAGAAGGAAGGCATGATAAACAGGCATCAGTTAGACCATTACCAGGCCATGTGTCTTTGTTTTTGTGAAAATTGTGTTGTTTCAAGGATTTTCAAGTATCTAGCTCCTTCAGATTAAGGATATTGTGTCATTCATTCTGCTCTTCTTTGCCTAATCTTAATCCTTGTCTGATGTATAAGATCTGTGCTCTAAATTTTCAGTTTATTAAAAACCATCCTGATGCCTTTAAAAATATTAAATATCTTAAAAAATATTAACATTTACAAAAGCAATTCTTAAGTATTCTTCATTAAATATTCATCTTTTTTTTTTCTACTGAGGGTTCATCTGTTACAACTGAGAATAAATAGCAGTAACATTTCGCCTTTTGTACTTCTCCCCCATAGGTTTATTTATGTTTACCCAACGTACGGTCTCTTACTGAGGGACACTGCCTGATAGTCCCTTTGCAGCACCATAGAGCAGCTACTTTATTGGATGAAGACATCTGGGAGGAGGTCCAGGTCAGCATGATAAATGTTCATTATCATTTTAAAACTCATGAGCAATTTTTGTAAATTATTGTGATACATTCCAATAGGTTTTATACCTTCATTTAATGATTTTAGTTTCTAAACTTAAACACGTGTGTTTTCATAGTTGTATCCATCTGTGGATCATGGTGTTTCCATCATTTTATTTCCTTGCGTGCTCCAGATTTTGAGACCTTTTATCTTCGAAATAAACTGGGACAAAGTAGTAATTATTTTTACTTAAAAAATCAGCCTAAGATTTCAACACCTCTTTTGTAGCATGAAAGAGTCATTCTTACCACAGTAAGCCAATAAATTGCAGCTAAAAGGAAAGACATTTTCAGATAACGAAAATAAATTTGAGGAGTCAGAGGTTTATATTTAGCAGTTGCCGTATTTTCCTGTGATAGAATTGGCCTTCTCTGCTGCTGTGTTTTTGTGGTAATTTTGTTACTAGCCTTAATTTCTGCTCTTTTTCCTTCATAATCTGGCCCAGCTTTTGGATTCACGGATTTGTTTTTGTGGCTGATGCTTTAAGAGAGTGAAAGGCACAACATGGGTGAAATTGTTGCTGAATTATTTCAAGACCTGATAATGACCAGGAAAGAAAGGAAGAAAACACTTTGTTTTTTTAATGCCAGACAACTGAATAGGGGCTACAGGGAGCCTTAATTAGAAAATGTGAAAATTGTAAGTCAGCGCTGCACAAGAGACGACTGACTGGTCTTTGCAGCATGCTGATAAGTATGTCAAAAGAAGAGATGTTTTGATGGCATTTGATGAAATTTAGTCTTGTATACCTTGTAATTTTAAAGTTTATGCTGTGAAAGTTAAAAGGGTAGATTGTTTTATTGCATCTGCAACCAGGCCAAAGTAGGAATATAAGTATTTTTGATGTGAAAGTTTGGGTTTTCCTAGCAGTGGATGCCAGTGCCAGTAGGTAATTTAAGGTGGAAAGTATGGGCATTCAGTTCTTAGAATTATTTTAGAACATTTCCAGGATGCCTTTTAAAAATGCATACATATAAAACTGATGTAACTTAGAGCAAAGTGCAGTACCAAAAATATTTTAAGAAATTAGGAATACAGTGTGTATGTTTTATATTTCTATAAGAAATCAAGCTGCTTGATGAAAATAATTTAAGTGGATGAAGATTTTTATTCAATTTAACAGATATTGAGTACATGAATATCATATTTTAGGTGCTGTAAGAAATGAAGAGATCAAGTAGTTCATTAATTCTGCCAAAATATATGGTGTGTTTCTAGTATAGTTTACATTATAGTTTAGCAGATTTTGGAAGCCAAATATATTATGGAAAACTGGGAAAGAGGAAAAGCCAAATTGTTTTATGCAGATAATGGTATCATAACTCCTTTTGTATGAGAAAGGAAAATAATTGTTAGAAGTTATAAATTATTGTAGGCTAGTGAACTAATGAAATATTTGAATCCTAGCTTGAAGAAGTACAGTTTGCTGTTGTTGTTGTTGTTGTTATTTTACTTTCAAAATATGTACAACTCAAATTAATTCTACTCTAGTGAATATCTTTGATTATTTACCTCTTTTATTGGATATATTAAAAAAAAATTTGACTTAGCACAAAATGTTGTTGCCAAATGTTGTAATGCAGGAGCCACTTCTTTCAAGTGGTTTTAAAAATCACTAGTATCTAGTAATATTTAAATGTAATTTTAGACTTCCTATTTAATATAAAATGCAGAGATGTTTCAGCGTAGCGTACTTGGCTAATCACACATTTTAAATAAGATCCAAATTGCTGGTTTTGTTAAATATATAATGAAACTTGGTTCCCTCTAAATTTATTGTTACAATTTTTACAAATTTTCTTGAACATATGCTGTAATCAAACACTGTAAGCCCATTTAAAAATATCCCAAATTGGTAGGTGAGGATAAAGGAGGATCACTGATGCTTACATACAGTGAACTTCAATGTGGAGTGATATGTGGGGCCATTTCATTAGGAAACAGCCAATGTTAGTACCTTTAGATCTTTTTCTTGGGGCTATAGCCAGATCTTCAGAAAAGACTCTCAATCTCCTGCCATCTAAGCCTGCTTGCCAGTGTTCTGGGAGCTGAATTGGGGAAGAAGACTGGAGGTGGCAGTGTTGAACATGTATGGACATTAAGTAATCTTTCTGATAACACCCTTGTTTTCAGACTGTAAACTCTCAGCTGTGTCTGGTTTTCTAGCTCAGCTACTTTGTTTTACTTTTTCCAGAGGATAATCCTGTAGCATTCTGATGATGATGAGGGGATCTGGCATGTTGATTGCTTTTTTAATAGGCTTTCCTCTAAGTCATCTGTTTTTAGCCATACCTTCACCTCCACTTCCATAAGTACTTGGTGCTGCCAACTCCTGAGCCTGTTGAAGGTTCTGCAGTGTCGCATGGGTTTCTTCTTTGCTGTCCCTGCTAACCTTCTTTCTCCTCCCCAAGATATGAGCCAACTTTCTAGCATTTAAGTCAGTTCTTATGGAGTGATCTGATTTGTCATTGCGTTTTCTCTCATTTCCTTTGTTCAAGTAGCTTATGCCTTTTAAACAATTGTTTAAATTCATTTTTGAGGTATTACTCTGTGGAGAGAGTAATAAATGAGTTCTGTTCTATCGGATAACATTTACCTTGGGATAACTTGATAACTTTATATTTAAACATGTTATACTTTAAATTGTAGCATTAATATTCCAAAATCAGTCCTACATAACATTAATAGTTTTAAGGAGTACTTTAATTTTAATGTCAAAAGTATGTATTCATACGTACTTGATTTTTTTTATACTGTGGTGATACAAAAGGACCTGCAACATTCTGCAGTATAGTTTCCTTAAACTGATTATAAGAAATTGTAGTCTGGATGCATTGACTAAATGAGGAATGGGCAATTAGATGAATAATGGTAGGTTAGAAATGTGGAAAGTAGTGGTTACCCAAAGAATGAAGTGTTTTTTGCTAGGAATATGGGAGTTTCATGTCATCTCCATAACATGGAAACTCTATGTCTCTCTTAAATATAAAACAGTTGATTTATCTTATGATATGGAACTACAAAAAATTCCCCATTGTTTAGTTGTTACATAACTTTTTAAAAAATGAATATTTTTGTATAGCGTATTTCTTATTGAGTATGGAGAACATCATGCTTTTGGTAGAGTTGATCAAACTCAAATTATTCCATTAAACTCGTATTTGTAAATTAAAATGTTCTATATATATGTATGTGTATAGAGAGAGAGAGAGAGGAGAAGTACTTAAATGTGTGTGTATCCTCCTTGGAGCTATTCGTATGAGGTTTATATATTTTATAATACAGAACCATTCTTGCAACGCTAATTTAGTATTTTTTCAGTATTTGTTTATAATTCATGACATTTTGAGTCTGCCTTCTTCGCTGTTCTCCAGATAAATCTAGAACAGGCATCCAATAATTAAGCCAGAAAGGGAGTATGAACAAACATGAAGTAAGGATGTTTGTGAGGTAATTTTTGGATTATTTAAACATGTATTATTATTGCTGTTGCTTTCTATGTACATCTTTTCTTTGAAAAAGTTTGGGTTACAAATATATAGTTCCACTCTGTTAACAATTTTCCTTTTTCTAGTATATAAGGTTATCTTCTCACTCTAGGACTAGATATTGAAATAAGTAACCATAAAGTTTTTTTAATAAATAAAAGTTTGTAAGCATAGTAACAAGTAACAAAATAGAGACAATCTGAAAAGCTGTCATAATACCAAATTTGTATTTTTTCCTATTTGATTCTGTTTTTTAGTTTTTTTGTGTGCAAGTAACACTAGGCATGTGAAGGTTTCGATGAGTGGAAACCATGTGGGGAGGAGACACAAGGCATGCCTCCTCTTCCCAGTCAGGATAGTATCAGTGGAAGCCCAATGGGAACCTAGAACTCACATCTGCTACCCAGCAGTAATGAGTCGCCTCTGCCATTTTTGAGTGTCAACAGAGGCCAAGTTGGGAACCTGAACTTCCATCCCCATATGGCAGTAATGAGGTAGTATCTCTCTTTCTTCTGATGGAGCAGTATTAGGAAAAGCCGTATAAAATGGAAAATTTAAACAAGATCCAGTCTCTTAATTCTCAAAATGTTCAGATTTCAATTGAAAATTACTTATAGAGACAATCTCAACTAGGATGGAAAAGGTAATCAGTAGACACCAACACCAAGATAACAGAGACATCCTAATTATCTGACAAAGATTTTAAAGCAGCCCTCATAAAAATGCTTCAACAAGCAATTAGGAAAATACAACAAACGCTATAAGGAAAATACGATTTGAATGACAGCATATTTCTCACTAGAAACCATGGAGGCCAGAAGGAAGTAACACATTTCTCAAGTGCTGAAAGAAAATAACTGTCAAGCAAGAATTCTGTTTCTAGTGAAAATATCCGTCAGGAATATGGGAGAAAATCAAGACATTGTTAGGTGATGGAAAGAGAAATTGTCATCAGCAGAGCTATCCTAAAAGAATAGCTAAAGGAAGTTCTTTAATCTGAGAGGAAATGATGAAAGAAAAAATGCTGGAAAATCAGGAAGGAGGAAAGAAGTTTTGACTAAAGAAGAGGAGAAGCTAATATGATAGAAGCAGAGACTGAAATGTTGCAGCCACTAGCCAAGAAATGCTGGCAGCCCCCAGAAACTTTTTTTGAGATGGAGTCTTACTCTCACCCAAGCTGGAGGGCAGTGGCATGATCTTGGCTCACTGCAACCTCTGCCTTCTGGGTTCAAGTGATTCTTGTGCCTCAGCTTCCTGAGTAGCTGGCACTACAGGCATGCATCACCACACCTGGCTAATTTTTGTATTTTTTGTAGAGACGGGGTTTCACCATGTTGTCCAGGCTGGTCTTGAACTCCTGACCTCAGGTGATAAGCCTGCCTCGGCCTCGCAAACTGCTGGGATTACAAGCGTGAACCACGGCGCCTGGTGTCTCATGTGTTTTCAAATGTATGTAGAGAAAGTATTTAAGACAATTCTAACTGAGGGAGAGTAAAGGGACATAAAGGGAAGTAAGGTGTCTATATTTTATTTGCATTGGTAAAGTGGCCCCAGTAGACTGCAATTAAATATATATGTATGTATATGTAATGCCTTAAAGCAACTCTTAGAACCACTTTAAAAACTGTACAAATTGACAGACTGTGAAACACTACTGATAAATCAAAATGGAATTCTAAAAATGTTCAAGTAACCATCAGAAGGCAGGAGAAAGGAACCAGAAAAACAATAGAAAGAACAAACAGAAAACAAAAAAATAAAAGTAGAATATCTCTACTATATCAATAAACAGTATATCAGTTAAAAGATAGTTTGGTAGAGGGGATTTCATAGCTCAACTATATGCTGTCTGCAAGAACTCGTTTCAAATGTAATAATACCACAAGTAGAATAATATAAAAGAATGGAAATATATATATTATGCAGCCATTAATGAAAACAAAGCATTTATGCCAGATAGAGTAGACTTTAGAGCAGAGGAAATTACCAAAGAAGAGAGAGACATTACATAATGGTGAAAGGGTCAATCCACCAAGAAGACATAGCAGTCCTAAATGTGCATACGCCAACACTGAGGCACAAAATGTGTAAAACAAAACTGAATCAACTGAAAGAAAAAATGGACAAATTCATAATTATTGTTAGAGACTTCAGCACCTCCCCCCATTTTAACAATTGATGCAACAACCAGACTGAAAATCATCAAGGATATAAAAGAACTTAAAAATGCCATTGCATGAGTTTCCTGTTGTTGCTGTAACAAATTACCACAGAGTTAGTGCCTTAAAACTATAGAAGTGTATTTTCTTATGGTTCTGGAGGTCAGTTTCCAAATGAGTCTTACGGGGCTAAAATCAAGGTATCGACTAGACTGGTTCCTTCTGGAGACTCTGGAAGAGAATCTATTCCTTACCTCTTCTAGTTTCTAGGGGATGGCAGCATTTCTTGGCTTGTGGCTGCATCATTTCAGTCTCTGCTTCTGTCATCATATTGCCTTCTCCTCTTCTTTAGTCACAACTTGCTCTGCCTCCCTCTTATAAAGAAACTTTTAATTACATTTAAGATATACCCAGGCAATCCAGGATAATCTTCCTGTCTCAAGATTCTTAATTGTATCTGAAAAATCTCTTATGCCTTATATGGTAATGTTGTTAGGTTCTTGGAAATAGGACCTGGATATCTTTGGGGGCCATTAGTCAGCCTACTATAACCATCAGTCAGCAGGATTTAATCAATATTTGTATAACACTCCACTCAACAATATTAGAAAACATTTTTTTCAGAGCATAGACTCTTATCTTGCCACAAAACTAACCTCAACAAATTTAAAACAATTGAAATCATACAGAGTGCATTCTCTAACCACAGTGGAATCAAACTAGAAATTAATAACAGAATGATAATAGAAAATTTTCCAAACACTTGGAAATTAAATAATACATTTCAATAAAGCTTAAAAAGAAGTTTCAGGAGAAATTTAAAAAAATAATAATCGAATTGAATTACAGTGAAATTACAACATGTTAAGATTTATGAGGCACAGCTAAGTGAGTGCCAAGATAGAAATTGATAGCACTAAGTACTTATAGAAAAGAGGAAAAACCTTCACCTCAAGAACCTGGAAAAAGGAGAGCAAAGTATATCCAAAGCAAGCAAAAGGACAGAAATAATAAAGATAAGAGCAGAAATCAATGAAATTGAAAATAGAAAAATCATAGAGAAAATCAATGAAATGAAAGTTGGGGTTTTAAAAAAGATAATAAACTTCCAGCAAGACCAACAAAGAAAAAAAATTGAGAAAAAACAAGTTACCAATATCAGAAATAAAACAGTATTAGTATAGATTTTCATCAAAAAGATAATAAGGGAATAATATGAACAACTCTGGATGTAATGGATCATTTCCTTGAAATGCAAACGGTTACAACACACTCAATATGAAATGGACAATTTGAACAATGTTTTAACTAATAAGAGAGTGGACTTCATAATGTAAAACTTCTAAAAAATTAGATCTCCAAACCCAGATGGTTTCATTGGAGAATTTTATGAAACTTTTAAAGAATTGACACCAATTTTATATAATTTCTTGAGGAAAGAACACTTTCCAATTCATTCATATTGGGAGTTTGTATTATCCTGATACCATGAGTTAGTGTTATCCTCATAGCACAAGACAGTTAAATAAAATAACTACAGCTCAATATCCTTTGTGAATAGAGGTGTAAAAATTATTAACAAAATATTAGCAAATAGAGTTTGGCAATATATAAAAACAATAACACACTATGTCCAAGTGGGGCTTATACCACATATGCAAGACTGGTTCAATATTAGGTAATAAATCATTATAATCCACCATGTTCATATCAATCAGTGAAGAAGAAGCAGCATTTGATGAAATTCCTACTCATTTATGATAAAAACTCTCAGAATCAAAGATTAAACACTGCCTGAAGGAAGCTTATCTAAAGCTTATTCTCTCCATAAGGCGCATCACATCACAGTGTTGTGTTAAGGAACACCAAATGGTACTTCAGTAATGTGCTTAGGGTCCAGTTTGAATAGAGAAATCAACAACAAAAAGCACAAATATGTGGAAATATGGCACTAAATAGACCCTGAAGAGCACATGTGTTTACGTTGAGAATTGAAACAGGGCAGACCATTGCTTTGTTCAACTTTGGTTGGGAATGTGTATGTCAGGTGACTCAACTGTTTCACCACTCTGCAGTTGCCTGTGAAAAATCTCAAAAATGACATGAGAATTGATTTGGAAGGCAAATTTGTAAATATGGAATCCGCAAGTACTGAGGATGGACTAAGGTACAAATCTAACAAAACATGTCCATGTTTTGTATGCTACAAACTACAAAACACTGATAAGAGAAATTTCAAAAATAAAGTAAATGTAGATATACCATGTTTATGGATTAGGAGAGTCAACATAGTAAAGATGACAGTCTTTCTCAAATTAATATATTAGTTTAACACAATTTTTATCAAAATCTCAGCAAGATTTTTTGTAGGTATAGATAGAATTATTGTAAACTTTATATGGAAAGGCAAAGGAATCAAAATAGTGAAAACGATTTTGAACAAGAAGAATAAA
The DNA here is from genome assembly GCF_000951045.1 of Mandrillus leucophaeus. NCBI lineage: Eukaryota > Metazoa > Chordata > Mammalia > Primates > Cercopithecidae > Mandrillus > Mandrillus leucophaeus. The sequence continues at coordinate 2,268,638 of NW_012102843.1, forward strand.
GTTGCAAGAATCAGCCTTACCTGATTACTGGAGATATATAATAAGCAAGATTATTACATATCTACAGTAATCAAGATTATGTGATACTGGTGGAGGGATAGACATATATAGATTAATTAAACCAAATAGAGAACCCAGAAATAGACACAACCAAATATTCTTAACTGAATTTGACAAAGGTGCAAAAGCAATTCAGTGGAAAAGAGATAGCCTTTTCAGTAAATGGTGCTGGAGCAATTGGACATGCATAGCAAAAACTGAGTATCAGCTTAAACCTCATACCTTATATAAATATTAACTCAAAACGGAACACAACCCTCCGTTGTATAGTGAAGCACAGCACTCCAGTGTAAAGTGCAAAACTATAAAACTTTTGGGGAAAAAACAAGATAAAATTGTCAAGATCTTGGGTACACAGAGTTCTTTGACTTGACACCAAAAGTATAATCCATGGAAACAAAAATTGATAAATTGAGCTTTGTCAAATTAAAAACTTTTGTTCTGCAAAATACTCTGATATGAAGATGAAAAGACAAATTATAGACTAGGAGAAAATATTTGCAAACCACATACCTGATAATGGATTTGTATATAGAATATGTAAAGAATATTTTTATATCTAGAATGTCAAAACAGTGAAAACAAACAGTCCAGTTAGAAAATTGGCCGAGCACGGTGCCTCACACCTGTAGTCCCAGCACTTTGGGAATTCGAGGCGGGTGGATCACCTCAGGTCAGCAGATGGAGACCAGCCTGGCCAACATGGCGAAACCTCGACTCTACTGAAAGTACAAAAATTAGCCGGGTGTGGTGGTGCACGCCTGTAATCCCAGCTATTCGGGGGGCCAAGGTGAGAGAATCACCTGAACCTGGGAGGCAAAGTCTGCAGTGAGTTGAGATCGCACCACTGCACTCCAACCTGGGTGACAGAGCGAGACTCCGTCTCAGAAAAAAAAAAAGGATAAATGACATGAAGAAACATTTTGCCGAAGAGGATATATATTAATAGATGGCAAATAAGCATATAAAAATGCTGTTAGGAAAATACAAATTAAAATCACAGTGATAGATTAGACCTATCAAAATGTCAAATAAAACACATTGACAACCCCAGATGCTGGCCAGGATATGGAGAAACAGAATTGCTCTTCTGTTGTTGGTAAAAATGTAAAATAGTCTGACCACTTTGGAAAACAGTTTGGCAGTTTTTTAAAATATGAAATATGCAACTATCATAGGACTGAACTCTTGCACTTCTTAGCATTTATTCCAGAGAAATGGAGTTATATTTCCCCAAAAACCTGTGCACAAATATTCATAGCAGCTTTATTTGTAATAACTAAAAACTGGAAATATCCCAGATATTCTGTAAAGGTGAATGGTTAAACATACTGGGTACATCCATTTCAGGAATACACTCAGCAATGAAAAAGAATGAATTGATACATGAAACAACCTGGGTAGATCTCCAGAGAATATGCTGATTGAAAAAAGCCTGATGGCTACTATTAAAAAGTCAAAAAACAACAGATGCTGGTGAGGTTGTAGAGAAAAAGGAATGCTTATACACTATTTGTGGGAGTGTAAATTTGTTCAACCATTGTGGAAAACAGTGTGACAGTTCCTCAAAGAGGCAGAAATACCATTTGACCCAGCAATTCCATTACTGGGTGTATACCCAGAGGAATATAATTCATTCTGTTATAAAGATACATGCACACGTATGTTCATTGCAGCACTATTCACAATAGCAAACACATGGAACAACCTAAATGCCCATAAATGATAGATTGGATAAAAAAATGTGGTACATATACACCATGGAATAGTATGCAGCCATAAAAAGGAATGAGATCATGTCCTTTGCAGGGACATGGATGGAGTTGGAAGCCATTATCCTCAGCAAGCTTATGCCAGAACAGAAAACCACACACCACATGTTCTCACTTATAAACGGGAGCTAAATGATGAGAACACCTGGACACATGGTGATGAGGAACAACACACACTGGAGCCTGTCGGTGGGTGGGAGGTGAGAGGAGGGAGAGCATTAGGAAGAATAGCTGATGGTTACTAGGCTTAATACCTAGGTAATGGGATGATCTGTGCAGCAGACCACCATGGCACACGTTTACCTATGTAACAAACATGCACATCCTGCACATGTGTCATTGAACTTAAAATTTAACAGTTGAAGAAAAAAAAAAGCCTACCTCAAAAGATTACATGGTTCTATTTATGTAACATTCTTGAAATGTCAGAATTAAAGAAACCAGGAACACATTAAGGGTGAAGGCAGAAGAAGGGGGAATGGGGACTGGGTAGGGTGTGGAATGACTGTGACTGTAAAAGGGTAACAGGAGCTGGCCATGATGGCACGCATCTTTAGTCCCAGCTACTCAGGTGGCTAATGGGGGGCGACTGCTTGAGCCTGATTATGAGGTTGTAGTATGCTATGATTGCACCTGTGAATAGCACTGGTACTTCAGCCTGGGCAACACAGCATAACCACATCTGTAAAAATAAAAGAAGAAGAGGAAATAAAAGGGTAACAGGCAAGATCTTTATGGACAGTGTTGGAATTGCTCTCAGTGTTGACTGTATCAGTGCCAATATCCTGGTTGTGATATTATAGTACAGTTTTATAAGATGTTACCTTTGGGGAAACTGAGTAAAGGGTACATGGAATCTCTCTGTATTATTTCTTTTAACTACATGTGATCTGTAGTTACCTCGAAACAAAATGTTTAAACAAAATATTAAAAAGTTATAAATCAAGCTGACGAATCTAAATAAAATACATTTTGTCTTCCTACTTGAATATACTTTCATAACATCTTACAAGGCCAACTTTAGCTTAGAATTCTTAGACACCTTGATCTTGAACTCCTGATCTCAGGTGACCTACCCACCTCGGTCTCCCAAAGTGCTGGGATTACCCACCGCGCCCATCCAGAATTCTTAGACACCTTGAGGGGTTCACAGTAAGACATGGTGATGTGGACAGAACTGGGCTCTGGCATCCAGCCTTCAGCCTGCTCCCCTTTCTTTCAATCCCTAGCTCCATCCTGTATTATAAGGGGTATCATGTGAATGCATGCAGACATCCTGGACCACTCAGCTCCGTTCAGCCACCCTCTACAAACAGCTGCCCCTTAGGCCTAGGAGTGTGAAATACACACACACACAACACACACAAAGACAACTGATTATATGTGTATGTATAGTTGTATATAGTTGTATAATAATGGTTAGTTCCTTGGGAAGAGAAAACCCTAGTTTCAACTTTAGTGTATTTGGCTTTCATATACTTTATAGGACTGCATTATATGTGAAAATAGAGGACTACCTGAATATGCAAGGTTATTAGTGATGGGTCAGCAGAAATAGGGAACCAACAAATGCAGATGCTATGAGCATAGGAAAACAATTGGGAGTGAATTCTCATGTATTTCTGAGTTTAAGGATGCCCATCTGCTCAGAGTACCTCTTTTGGCTTATGGATGTTTTCCTATGATTGTTCTGGCAGTTCTTCATATTTTACCACCTAAATTTGATTTTTATCTCTTCTTTCTCTCATTTTACTGAAACTATTTCTAATATATACATAGTGGGTTTCAGTTTTTTAAAAGAATCTTGCTTAAACATATGAAATTATATAGTAGATATAGAAAGTAAAGCAACTATAACATTGCAGAGTTCAGATATTACTATTTATTTATTTTTCATTTTAAAGGGATTTGTACTTTTTTATTAAAGTTTTCATATTTCAAATCTCTTGAAAATGCGTTATTTTGAATCACCTTTGAGTGTTTTCTTTACGTAGTTCTTTTGTTTCAGATGTTCAGAAAATCATTGGTAAAGATGTTTGAAGATAAAGGATTAGACTGCATCTTTTTGGAAACTAATATGGGCATGAAGAAACAGTACCACATGGTTTATGAATGCATTCCTCTCCCCAAGGAAGTGGGCGACATGGCTCCCATCTATTTTAAGGTATTTGTAAGTAGTCTTTGCATATATGCTTATTTTTTGCTACAGTGCTATTTTACAAATATTGTTGTCTTGATTAATGTATTTTTCTCCTATATACTTACATCAAAATTTATATAAAGAAAAAGGCCAGGCACAGTGCCTCACTTGGGAAGCCGAGGTGGGCAGATCACCTGTGGTCAGGAGTTCAAGACCAGCCTGGCCAACATGGTAAAACCCCATCTCCACTAAAAATACAAAAATTAACTGGGCATGGTGGTGGGCACCTGTAATCCCGGCTACTCGGGAGGCCGAGGCAGGAGAATCACTTCAACCTGGGAGGCGGAGTCTGCAGTAAGCTGTGATCGCACCACTGCGCTCCAACCTGGGCGACAGAGCGAGACCCTGTCTCAAAAAAAAAAGAAAGAAAGAAAGAAATGGAAGCACAAAATACTCTGCTGTATAAATTTCTCTCAGAAGAAATTTTTGATTTTGACCTTTTTAAAAGCATGCTTATTTAGGCGTATGAATATACTGTCAAATGGTAACTTATAATAATTTCCCATTTCTCAGATGAAATCATTATTTTACTTTGAGGTACTTTCAAGTCAAAATTATAGTCACAACTCTAGAAAACTGATTACTGAAATACACTAGAGCCAAAGATAACAACAACAAATAGTACACATTACAATGCTGAGGCAAGTTATTGCTGTAAGTTTTAGCATTTAATATTTCATGCTATTTGTAAAAAGGAAAATTTCTAACCATGATATGCAATTTTGGACATACGATAATGGCTAGAGTTCATAACCAACGAAGTGTCCTTTACGGTATTCAGAGAGCTTTTATAAAATAGCATGTGTTTGATCCTGACCTGAATACATTGTAATTTATAGACTAATATAGATGTGTAAATGTAGAACCATATATGAAATAGCAACATGTCCAAAGATAAAGGAAAGTAGTGTTTTGTGAGCTGGTATAAGAAGATTGCATATAAAATGTTTAGACAGCATGGAATGATAAAATTTATTAATATGAACTGTAAGTTCCAAGAAAAAGAATTATAAAATCTGTTAAGATTTATGAATTGGTAAAATTCTACTTTCTTTCTAGAAATCTTTAAAGACAACCTGATTATTTGATGTGAAAAATTATGCTATTAAAGTATAAGAGAATAAGCCAGATAATCCCAAAGACCCATGCCAGTCCTGTGTTGACCAAACTTAGTTGAAAAGAGATTATTATACTTTTTTTTTCAGAGTGCTTAATTTTGTACTTCCTCAGTAGAGTCCTAGATGATTGTGACTAGAGTCATTTGAGGAATGTGACCTAACATAGAGCAGCCACTTTTGCTCATATGGGATGACAGAAATGTCATCTCTTAGAATGGTGTATCACTTTACCACACTAAACCTTTTTTTTTTTTTTGAGACAGAGTCTCGCTGTGTCTCCAGGATGGAGTGCAGTGGCCGGTCTTTGCTCACTGCAACTTCTGCCTCCCGGGTTCAAGCGAGTCTCCTGCCTCAGTCTCCTGGGTAGCTGGGACTACAGGCATGCGCCACTACGCCCAACTAATTTTTGTATTTTTAGTAGAGATGGGGTTTCACCGTGTTGGCCAGGATGATCTCGATCTCTTGATCTCGTGATCTGCCCGCCTCAGCCTCCCAAAGTGCTGGGATTACAGGCATGAGCTACCACACCTGGCCTACACTAAATCTTTTATGTGATCATTGAAGACACTTTTATATTGAAGTGCTATATATTACAGTGTCAAGCCAAGCAACTGGTACCTTTTAAATAGGGAATAACACTGTATCTGTTCTATTTAAATTGAACTTATTATTATTTTATCTTTAAAATTTGCTTTGTTAATAACAGTACTGTAAAAACATGAGGTTATTTTATATTTATCACTCTGGCTTTTCTTTTAAATATTTATTTACCATAAATAGTAGTTACATTGCTTAGCATAGGAAGTCTTATTCCATGTATATGTATTTTCTCCCTGCATTTAAAAAAATTCTTGTTTTTTAAATTACAAATTGACAAATTGTAGTTATATAAATTCTGACATCAAAAACTTAAAATGTGTGAGGGGTAAATAAAAGCGTTGAGTTGCATGCAATCAAAGTTAAGTTGCTATCTGTTTGAAATAGACTTATGCTTCCTGCACTTTTAAAAAATTGGCTTTATTTTCTAGAGCACATTTTTTCCTGTATTTTTACTTCTTCATTATATGAGCAGAAATAGTTCAAGTCCTTGGTTGCCAGAAAGCATGTAAATTACTCTGTTGCCTTTTGGAAGAAGAGCAGTAAAACTAAATGAATTTATTTAGTAATCTTTATGAATGCAGTGCTATAGATTGAAATTTATGGTCACAAATTATGTTTCATATTAAATTGATTGGTCTTATTAAGGATTGTCATGTAAAGTTGAGCTCGTTAGTACAACAGTTAATGAGTAAAAGAGTATTATCTTTGGCTAACGGTAGGATTTTAAAAATTTAAGAAGTTCGTATTTTAAATATCTAAAATTAAAGCCTTAATCAGTTCAGAATAATGGCCTACTATGTATAATATACCCCATAATTAATTTGTTATATTACTTGTTATAAACTGTCTCTTTTTATTTACTTACATGTTCTTTTTTCACTTAACAAATGGATATTTCTTAGAAAGCCATAATGGAATCTGATGAAGAGTGGTCCATGAACAAGAAGTTGATAGATCTCTCTTCCAAAGATATCAGAAAGTCTGTAAGTATCATTTTTTTTCCTGGTAAAAGAAATTACCCTAGTGCTCAGGATGTTTATTAATTTCCATGTCTTGGTTGAGAAAGGGACCATTTGGTTGAGTGACTGAAGGCAAAATTACTAATTCCACAAATGAAGAAGTTATTTTTATCCTACCTGGTCTAGAAAATGCTTATTTGTTTGTAGAGGGTTTTTATTTGTTCACATGAATGTTTCTTCCTGAAACATTCCTTTGGCCTTCTGCCACTGTAGTCCCTGTAATTGGCTATGGCAGCTATTAGAATCTGCCATTGAGAACTCCTGTGATGAGCTTCCTAGCCCCTGTGGGACAAGTGGTGAGAAGGGCCTTCTTGGAATATAGTGTTCTGCAATTATACTGAGAGAAAAATTTTCCTAGAGGTTCCATTTTAAATTTGGAACTCATTTTCTTTTTCTTATACAAAGGTTCACTATTATGTTCCTATAAAACTATAAAATAGTAGCTGAGTTAGATTGTGGGTTCTTTTGGAGACTTGCCTAATCATACCTCATAGTTTAATCTTTATTTGTAGATCAACTTTTATGTATAAGTTACACATAAGTTGAGCATGTCTGGTAATGATTTTTTCTCTTTTCTAGAAATACAAATTAAATGGAATAGAGATTTAATAGAAGTGTAGTTCCTTTTTGTTTTTCTGTTCAAAAAGTAGTTTATTCTACAAATATTTATTGTGTGCCTAATATTTACCAGGCACTGTTCAAGATGCTTTTGGTACATAGTGGAACAAAACAGAAAGATTCCAGACTTAATGGAGCTTATAGTCTAGTCCTGGGGTTGGCAACTCAAGCCCTGCACTCTAAACCCAGTCTTCTGCCTGTTTGTGTAAATGCACTTTTATTGGAACACAACCACACTCATTTGCTTATGTATTGCTTATGGCTGCTTTCATGGTACAAGGGCAGATTTGAGTAGTCCCTGCAAAGAACGTATGACCTGCAAAGCCTAAAATATTTTATTATGTGGTCCTTTTCAGAAAAAGTTTGCCAGTCCCTATTCTAATAGGTGTCTCTGGAATACTTCTCCCCCATTTCTTCTTTTGGAAAGCCAGACTCCTGTTACATGTCACATAACTAATAGGATTCCTTATTACACTTATTATATTCCAGTCAAAAGATTCCATTTTATTACATTATTCAAGATACATGGTTTTATTTTAGAGGTAAAACATTGTCTATAATCATTTTCTCTTCTCTGCTGGTGAATTGGGCCAGACAACATATTAAAAAACAACGTAGAACAAAACAGAAACTCTAAATGTACTGTTTACTTCCCTCCTTTATGTGCCTATAGAAAAAGGCATTTAATGTACATACATCTTTTGTGCTAGGTTTTTCACTTCTCATGTTATAATTTCTCTTGCTGTTAAGTATTCTTTCACAACACAATTTTAATGACGGTTGAAAATATTTCAAAGGAGAAAAAATTTGATGTATTAGTCCTCATTTTCTATATTGTATATACATTTTCTTACTGGTGAACTATCTAGTAACTTATTACTTGTTTCTTTTGTAAAAGCTCAGTGAGTGCCTGTATTAAGTAGCCAGGAGGTCTTAATATTTTAACTTAACATTATGAAACATAGGAAACACAGATCCTGTAAAAATGGCAGTTGTATATTCAACTTTAAAGCATTTCAAAGATAGCAGCAATTGCCTTTATTAAGGCATCACTTAGTATTATATCTGAGACTAGCTGAGGTTCACTGTCAATGAAGGATGAACCAGATAACCTCTTGAGAGCCCTTTTACCTTTTTTTTTTTTAGATGGAGTCTCACTCTGTCGCCCAGTGATGATCACTCCACCTCCTGGGTTCAAACGATTCTCTTGCCTCTGCCTCCCGAGTAGCTGGGAGTACAGGTGTGCACCACCACGCCTGGCTAATTTCTGTATTTTTCGTAGAGATGGGGTTTCACCATGTTGGTCAGGCTGAATTCGAACTCCTGACCTCGTGATCTGCCCGCCTCCCCCTCCCAAAGTGCCGGGAATACAGGTGTGAGCCACTGTGCCCAGCCCCCTTTAGCTTTAAGATTTTATAATTATATGGATGGAAGTGAGAATGAGAAGAGTATATAAGAATTATTCCAAAGGAGGTCACTTTTTAGTTAATAAACTTTCCATTATCTTTTCAAAAATTAATGAAAATATTTTTGAACACGAAGTGAACAATACTGAATTATTTTAACATTATTATTACTTCTGAAAGAAACTTATTGTACTTTTTTTGAAAACTTTACGTCCTTAATAATTTCATGAAATATTTTGCCTGCATCTTTGAGGGTGGGGTGATTTTTTTTCACTGTGTAAATTCTTGGCTTATAATAGAGATTCATGTATATGTAATCCATTCTGATTTTTACAAATTTATGTTTTTCTTTGCTATATGAAGGTAAGCTTCTCTTTATCTGCCCATTTTGTTCATTTTCTCTGGCCCATTTGCTTTCTTTTCAGTCTAATGTGAAGTTCATGGAAATAAACAGGAAAAACAGGTCTGAGTGTTCAATGCAGAGGAATTGCATGATAATAAGTAACTGTCAAGAAAAGCAGTCATTTTTCACAAGGCTGTTTTAGTGAGATTGCATGAGAATTCTTTCTGAACTTTAAAAAATGGTATTTTAAGTTTAATTTTGCGATAACTATAGCAATAGAAAAAACATCCAACATTTAGAAATTGATGTTGTAAACTAAGGAAAGCACTTCTCACAAAAATGTGGGTTTACCAGAGGCCTTCAAACTCAAGGATACTTATAAGAAGTCAGGAGTAACATCTGGAATAAAAGTGAAAAATCCAAATACTTCTATTTTTCTACCATAAATAAAAAGTTTTGCTTTAATTCTGTCAGTGCCTTTAAAGAGTGGTGCCAGAGTTCCAAATGCATTTCCTCTGACTGGCCAGTGCAGAAAAAGTGCTAAATGTACATACGCTTTGATACTAGAGCCTTTGCAATGCCTGCTAACAACTCTTCTAGCAAGCAGCACGTTGTACCTTTTGCAGCCTGCAGGAAGAGAATAGAGAACCTTGTGGCAGCAGTTGCCTTTTGTGTGAAAGTAGTAGTGTGTTCATTGTGCTATCTTGGCATATATGCCATAGGTTGTTGAGCTTTGGCATGTATATTGGTTTCCTATTGCTGCTGTAAGAAATTACCACAAACATATTGGCCTAAAACACCACAGATTTATCTTAAAAATCTGGTGAATCCAAGTGCAAAGTGGGTTTCTTTGGGCTAAAATCAAGGTGTCAGCAGGCCTGCATTCCTTCTGGAGGCTCTGAAAAGAATCCTTTCATTTGCCTTTTCTAGCTCTTAGAAGCCACATGCATTCCATGGCTTATGGCCCCTTCCTTCCTCTTCAAAGCCAAGAGTGTAGTATCTTCCATCTTTCTCTGATTCTGACCTTCCTATCTCTCTCTTTTTAGTGTCCTTATGATTACATTGGGCCTATTTGGAAAACCCAGGAAAATCCCCTCATTTCAAGATCCTTAATAATATCTGCAAAGTCCCTTTTGTCACCTAAGGCAGTATATTCTTGGCAAATTGGGGACTAGGGCATTTCTTCATGTTTTTCATGAGACTCAGAGATGTTAATTAACTTGTCTGGGATAACACACTTACAAGAATCAGAGTTGCAATTGGAGCCTTGTCTGTCTCATTTATTTTGCTTTTTCCTAATAGTCAAGGTCATAACATCATTATTATATTTAAATATGTGGAAATATAGAAAAATTAAAGCCACAAATGGTAACCCATTTCTCTGTATTTAATGTTATATACTATTTCGTGAACAGATTTTTACTTGTGCTTTTTAAATAACATGAACAACTTTATAAGCCCTAATTTTAGTTGCCTTAGATTTCAAGGTGACCACTCTCCACTATACCATACTGTGCCCTCCCACGTTGTACCTTTTAAAGGACACAATATGCAATTTGTATAGTTAAGTAGGACCGTGTGATTCAGTGCTCAAATAAGTAAGTGCAGACTATATGAGGGGATTAGAGAGGAGAAATGTTCCTATAAATTGACCTACTTGGATAATTTCTAGTGGCAAAGTTTAGGCTTTGAAGCAAAACTTGCAAGGACACGGAATTTACTTACTTGATAGAGAAAACAAGAATTTATGGCTTTTCCTAGTCATGAGATAGTTTAAAATGTGTGTGTGTGTGTGTGTGTGTGTGTGTGTGTAGAGAGAGAGAGAAAGAGAGGGAGGGAAGGAAGGAGTAAGGAAGGGAGAGAAAAAGACAGTAGGGATTTAATCCTGGAGATATTTTGAAATAAGACTGGTAAACTAAGTGTTGCTGTATCCACTTCACTAGCTCATAAAAAATTATGATTGTTTTTATATAATTTATCTTTGATAAATATGTAACTGTAAAGATTCAGGGAGAGCTATAAGTATGTGGCCAGGTCCCTCTTGCTGTTCTGCATTGTGAGTAGAATACAAGAAGGCATATACTTCTTCTCTATTTGTGTAGTCTAAGGGAAGTTATTCTGCATTTGCATTTTTTTAAAGTGTAGTTTTCTCCCTTGGTTTTCCCCAAGTACAGCAAAATAGTTGGATTTGATTATAATTCATAGATAATGATGAACTATCTGGCTGAAAGGCTACCAAAATGAGATATTTTACTCAGAAAGTTAGGTCATTGTTTAAATATCTCTAGAATTGGAAATTCGTTTTATACATTTGTTTTGAGGAATGCTTAAGATTACTGTCCTTCCAAAGAAGGGAGGGATTAAATATAACTTTCTGGTTTCATACTACATTCCATTTGTGATTTGTCTGTTTATTTAGGTACCCAGAGGGTTACCTTACTTCTCTGTGGATTTTGGCCTTCACGGAGGGTTTGCCCATGTCATTGAAGATCAGCACAAATTCCCTCATTACTTTGGAAAGGTATGCTCACAAATTTGATAAAATCCCAGAGTTAGCAATTTGGTAACATTTTTCTTTTGAAGGGAAATAAAAACTTTGGGCACAGTATACAAAGAAGTTGGTGAGTACTGCTCCACCCAGTTTTTAGAGAGAGAATACCTAGCAACTATAAATAAAAATATCCCGGAATGTATATAACAGAGCCAGGAATGTTACTTTGGAACCAAACATTTCTTGACAGTGTCAACAATTACTATAATGGTTGTTTTTGGAGGCAGCCAGGCTTGTGTTGAGAATGATGATAATTGCTAAAACTTATTAAGGGCTTACACTGTGCCAGCTACTGAGCTAAGCGTTCATTTAATGCTCACAATAATCCTATTGTGTGGATATTACTATAAATTTCACTTTATAAATGAAGAAACTGAGCTACAGAGAGATTAGGTAACTTGCCCAGGGTAATGCGCTCGTAAGTGACAGAACTAGGGGTGCATATAGTCAAGGTTGAACTAGAGAACAAATTTTCTCGTCTTTGTTTATAATTAAGCAAGGTGTAGTCCAAGAAGAACACATGACTCATTTTATGCTGATAGTTTCTGGGCAGATATTAGCATACAGATCTTTTGATCCACTGCCACAGATGCCTTCTTATATTCTGTGGTGTATAGTCTTTAAATTAAAGTATACAAAGTATCTCAGAATTTTATTACTTGCTATCAGGAAGTGGAGTAAAGTTAATGCAGTAACTGAAACAGTTAAAAGTAATCTGGGCAATGATAGTTTTAGAAGTGAGCCTTTCATCTAGTGTAGATCAGGCCTTTCCACTCGTATTTATCCCTATGTAGTCAGGCCCTCTAAAAAAGAGGGGCCTTAATGAGCTCTGCTTGGGATTCCCTGTGTTCCACCCTGCTCCCCACTTTCATCTCCTGCAGCGGACCATCTTCTGCAATGAGTAGAAATGTCTCAAGAGGAATCTCAACTCCAGAGGTTTGACTCAACACTTTTTAATGCTCTTGATCTTAATGGTTTAACCAGCGTAACAAAGTTACATGCATCTTTGAACTGTTGCAACGTATTACAGAAAGTTGTTTGAGAGGTGTTCAGAATTGTTTTTTAACTAGAAGGAAATGTTTTCCCACTGTTCTGGAAAATCCTGTTGTTACTCAATAGAGCTTTATAACTAGAAACTCTATGGCTGGATTTATTAAAAACAAAAACAAGACAAACAAACAAAAAAACTTGGTCCAAGAAACAAGAAAGTTAAAATATCCAGTTTTTAAAAGTTGTATATATTAAACTGGGAGATTGCCCTCTCTTCACATATTATTCATGCATTCTGGTTTATATGATACAGTTTTGGAGTTAAAAGTAAATTTTCTCTGTCAGCATTGTGTCACTGAGCCATTTTCCTCAAAATTTGCTTTTTAAGAAATAGCCTGTGGGCTCGAGACCTCCCTGCTGTCTGCTGCTGAAGCACTTGTTCAGAGAGCTGGAAGAGATTAGGGGGGCAGCCTTTCCATTAACAGCTGCTTTGATAACAGAACAAGAGTCAAGCTTATATGGTACAGATAAGACAAACCTTGGTATTTTATAGACAATTTTAGGTAAACTTTTATAAGCTAGGCTTTCTTAAACTACATTGTTTATTTGGACCAATGCTGAGAAGCTCTCGAACTAAATCTAAATTTGCCCCATTTCTCTTTTCTACTATCTCTGTTGACCCCTTTATTTCCCTTCCCTGATGATAGGAGATTCCCTTTTCCATGAAACATCTCTTGGTCTATCCAACAACTAGAGTTTTGTTTTGTTTTGTTTTTGAGTCTCCAAATGGTCTGCTTTGGCACTTACCTTCTACTTTATGAGACAGTCTGTTGCAAAGCTGGATTATTACGGCTCCCACCACAGCTCCAGATTCTATTCTGTCTGAAGACAACAGTGTGTTATCTCTGTATCCCCTACAACATAAATGCCATTTGCTTCTGCATAGTAGGTCCCCAAGTAAGATGAAGAACCTGCATCTGAAAGATTATGTGCTTTGTGCAGGATCTCACCACACAGTCCAGTGGAGCTAGACTGACTACGCAGAATTTGATCCTTAGTCTGTTTTTTGTTGTTGTTGTTTTGTTTTTTGTGTTTTTTTTTTCTTTGTTACCATACTGCCCTCCCTCTAAGCATGTAAGCATTAGGAGTCTCCCCCATGTCTTTCTTACATGGATACTCACATGACTAAATTTGATTTATTTCTATAGCTAACAGCACAGGAAGAGGATCATGAAGGAAATCAAAAATTATACGCAGATAACCAAAAAGCCATTTATTACAGGACTTGAGAATGTGATTTTTTACATGAAAGTAATATATAATTTTTAATTCTATTGATAGGTTTACTTAGACTAGTATTACAATAGGATTTTGTTTCCTGAAAAAAAGATTTCCTGCTAATAGTGGAAGAAACTAATTTATAAATATACTTGGTAGCAGAGAGAGAACATTAGCCTGGGTTTCACCTGCAGTTGAGCAATAAAGTTAATAATTGCTACAAGTTGATTAACATTTTTGCAGAATTGTTTACCGGAGCCTCTAATGGAGATCAAATTAATTAAATTTCACTTTTTCTGCCTCCCCTTTGTTACCATCTAGTAGATGTGCTAATAAGCAACAAAATGGACAAATTGCTTGATAGGAGGTGCGGCTATCTTGGACTCTTAGAATCACACGGTTTGCATAGTTAGAATTAATTGAAAACATTTTTTTTAACTTCAACTAGTATTTATGCTTGAACATTGTCATGGAGAACTACTTGTTATATTTTATAGCAGAATAAACAGAAGTAGTTTATGTTTTCATTATTTATACATGCTTGTGTTTGTGCTTTTCTCTTTCTTTAAAAGGAAATCATAGGTGGGATGCTGGATATAGAACCAAGACTTTGGAGGAAAGGCATCCGAGAAAGCTTTGAGGATCAGAGGAAAAAAGCACTGCAGTTTGCTCAATGGTGGAAGCCATATGACTTCACCAAAAGTAAAAGCTGTTGAGGTGTACCTTCCATTTTAAAATTTCTCTGCAGATCCCGTTCAGTTTTATTTCCACTGCATCTAATGAAGCAACTGACCCTCAGGTCGCAGGCAGAGAGTCACAGCAGCAGACTGCTCTGGGTCTGTGACAGCTGCACATCAGGAGATTGTGTTATTTTTTTCCTCACCTGCTTCTGTGGACTTCATTTTAGTCATCATGGAGTAAAAACATGTATTCGATGATCTGCTCACATTCCTGCTCTCTACCTACTTCTTGATATTCCAAATTGTTCAGTTAATTTAGAGAAGGCCTTTTCTGAAGGGATATCTAGAAAGCATAGGAAATCCTTGGTTCAGAGGGAAGTGGGTCTGCTTCATGGTCGTTAAGTCTATTATCTGGCTTCTTTTGCATTTTTAAAAATAAGACTTGATTTAATTTTAATTTCATAGGATTTTATAGAAAAGCTCTTAATTTTCTACTAGCAGTATATAGTATCACTTCTATTCTTTTTGTTAAAGGAAAAGGAAATGTCCCCAAAGTATTAAAGAATTAAATGATACTGAAAATATGTATGATTCAAATTTGTTTTTATTTCTGGATTTTTAAATAGTATCTTTGAATTTTGATGGTTCTAAAAGTAACTTCCAAATAACACATTTTAGGGTTGTTTGGGGTTTGCATGAAAGTTAAAATTTGTAGCTAAATCATTGGTTTTGAGTTGTACTGATTGTCTTAAAATCTTAAGTAATGAGAGTTTTTATCTTTTTGTTTTGTTTTTATTTATTGAGACAGAGTCTGCCTTTGTCACCCATGCTGGAGTGCAGTGGCCCAATCATAGCTCACTGTAGCCTTGAACTCCTAGTCTCAAGCTATCCTCCTGTTTCAGCTTCCCAAAGTGCTGGGATTGCAGGTGTGAAATGCCTGGATGAGAGTATGGGGCATTCTGTTGTCCCTTACTTGATCCAAGGAACGTAATTTTTATTTGTTCTCAACTCACACCATAGTCATTTTTTGTAAGTATAGGGTTTTTATGTTTTGAGTGCTCCTACTTTTTTTTTTTTTAATGGAAATTATTGTTGTAGTAACTTTTTTTTCAGCTATTGGCTTTTTGGAAGCTGAACCTTTTTGTATGAAATGTTGGATACCTAGATTCAGTGTGAGGTATACTCCAGTGTAACTTACAGCTCTACACATTGTTTTTTCTCTTTTTAAAATTATATTTTAAGTTCTGGGGTACATGTGCAGAATGTGCAGTTTTGTTAAATAGGTGTACACGTGCCATGGTCGTTTGCTGCACCCATCAACCCGTCATCTACATGAGGTATTTCGCCTAATGCTATGCCTCCCCTAGCCCCCCCACCCCCTGACGGGCCCCGGTGTGTGATGTTCCCTTCCCTGTGTCCATGTGTTCTCCTTGTTCAGCTCCACCTTATTAGTGAGAACATGTGTTGTGTGATATTCTGTTCTTGTGATAGTTTGCTGAGAATGATGGTTTCCGGCTTCATCCATGTCTCTACGTTTTATGTTAGTATCTCATTACTTCCTTAATATGTTAAAAAAAAAAAGTTTGTGTTCTGTCTGTAGTTTTTTTTTTAAATTTCATAAATAAGTTGAAGTTTAATGTTTTCAGTTTTTGAATATTTGCAACGTACACTTAGGCATATATATCAAGTAGATGTTTGACAGTATTTTATTGATTGCTATTTTAGAACTCGACTTTGCTCCCAAATCTTGAATCAGTAACACTAATTTATTCAATCAACAAATTAACAAACATTTGTTTGTAGAGCACTGTGTTGTGTGCTGGTAATGCAAAAATGAAAAGTACTTCCTATACCTTAAATTATTTTATAATGTAGTGGAAAAAGAGATATGTACGTAAATAATTACAGCACAATGTGATAAGTTCTCAAGTGAGATATGTGCCAAGTATATTTGAGTGCAGTGCTAAAGGACTATTTCACATCTCCCCTCTCTTCATTCTGAGATTATGACCATGCTTCCTATTTTACTGCGAAAATAGAAGCAAATAGAAGGAAATTTGTAGCACGTCTTGTCAGTATACCTGCATGCATACCTATGAACTCTACTTTTTCTCTTCCTAATTCCAGATAAATTTTTTTTGTTGTTCTTATCTAGGACCAATACACTCATTTATGTGCTGGATTTTATCCCTTCTCAACAACTAAATTGCCTCTTCTCTCTGTATTATTATTTTTTTCTCTTCTTTGCAGGATTATTCTTATTAGCTTGCAAAAATATTTTTACAATATATCAACAGCAAATCTTGGCATTGCATCTCCCCTCTAGTCCTTTCTGCAGTTGGCAGGAAACTCATTTTTTAAAAGTCTGTTTTATCTTCCTCCATTCTAATTCTGTTCTCAGTGCAGTGAGGATGAAGTCGAACTTCATCCTCATTATTCTACTAAACTCTTCAGGTCAAGGTCATTGGTGACTTTCCACACTAGCAAATCCAGAATTAATGCTCAGTGTTCGTCTTTATCTATCAGCATATCCGTGACATACTTGATCATTTCCCCTTTATGAAACACTTTCTTTACTTTGATTCTAGAATACTTTCTTATTTATTCTTCTTTCTTACTAGTTGTATTCTCTCAGTCTCCTTTGCTGGTTCCTCTTCATCTCCTCAGCCTCTAAATGTTGAAATGCCTACTTTCAAACCTTATTTTTTTATCCATTGCACTCACTTTCTAGGTGATCTAGAAATACCATTTTTAAGTTGGCTTACAACAAATACTTCAGTGTCTTTAATATGCCAGTCACTGTTCTGCATGTAAGGGATACATTAGTGAATAAAAATTCCCTGCCTTAGTGGCTTATGGTAATAGCCATTTTATTATATATAGTGTTTTATAGGTGAGGCATTTGATAAGGGCTCAGCTGGATGATATGCCTCTGCTTCATGGTGTCTGGGGCCTCAGCTAGAGTGGTTTAAACATCTGGAGATGACTGAAGCTATATGTCTAGGGCCTCTGTTCTCCATAAGGTATATGCTGGTGTAGAATATTCAACATGGCTCCTTCACTCACATGTCTGGTGCCTGGGCTAGAATTACTGGAGCAGCTAGGGACTAGCTAGTATGATTTTCTCCATATAGAGCAATTTCATGGCTGTTGGACTTGCTATATGGCTTTGGCTTCTGCCAGAACAACCATTCCAAAGGACAGTTCCAAGACATAAGAGGTAGAAGGTGCCATCTTGGGGCCTGGGCCCAGATAGTGTCACAGTGTCATTTTTTTCTGTGTGTCAGAGTTGTCACAGAGCCCATGTATTTTCAAGAAGTGAGGTCATAATTCTACCTCTTGAGAGAAGGAGTGTAAACACCAGTTTACCCTCTGGCCACAAATTTATATTTCTCCCACATGAAAATATATTCAGATCCTCTCAAGAAAATTTCATCCCAGTCAGTCATTAGGCTTAGGCTTGAGATTTAGGTCTCTTCTGAAGCAGACCCAGATGGAGATGAAACTACTCAGGTGTACTTCCACTCAGTCTGAAGATTTGTGAACTTAAGAGACATAAGATCTGCACCCCCTCCACACACTCACTCACCAAACACAATAGTAAGAGAAGCATGCATTAAGTGCAGTAGGCACACTGATGGAAAAGTAAGAAAATAGGAGGACTATAGCAGTCACTGTTCACTAGAAATTTTAAAATTAAGCATATATTGACAATTTCTTGATTAGGTCATCTGTCCTGCTTCAGAGAAAATTCTGTGGCTCTTTGCTCTGTCCTCTGTGCTCTTGTTTTAACGCCGAGTCAGCCTTTCTTTTTCAGAAGAAATAGCTCAAGTATTACGCTTCCAGACAAGATAGTGGCCCCATTACCTTGCTGCCTAAAACAAACAACCAACAAACTGCATATGAAACAATGATTTCAAGACATGGGACATCATACAACAAGGTACAGTGATCCCTGTGAGATGGGAAACAAATGAGATGAGTCCTACAGTTGTCCCCTCTTAATGCTTTGAGAGAGTTTCCAAGCGGTAGTCCAAGATTGGGAAACAGCTTGTTGACTATCCAAGTTGAGGAAATGGAGCTGTGAGCCCAGATAGACCAAGTCAGAAAAACAGATTACTAGAGGAAGGAAGGATTGCCTTACAGAGAGAAAACACTAGAGGTATGCAGAGGGTCACCTTTGAGCATCTGTGCACTGATTAGTGCATGCCTTGAGGAAACTACTTGAGGCTAGGCCAAGACTGACCTACGCTAAAAGAGTTAGAGGTGACATTTTCCACAAGCTAGAATGGAAAATGTCATGATTGGGAATTGGATAGAGTACACATAGTGGTAGTAGTAGTATAGAATAATTGTCACAGTAATACAGAATAATTTTTCAGAGACTGAGTATTAATCTAGTAGTCTTAATAAACAAATCTTAAATATAACAGACAAAAGGATCAAACTGTTTCCAAGCCACTTGACTGAATTCCAGAACAAAGCTAAAAAACGTATATAGGAATAAAGATATATCCAGTAGTCTGCACTATGTGCCCATTAGTCACTCAGTAGTCATCTTCATTATCAGATCGATTGTGTTATTTCAGTGCTTGTGTTCAAGTAACCCTTATTTTAATAATGGCCACAAAGCACAAGAGCTGGCAATTTAGATATGCCAAAGAGAAGTTATAAAATGTCCCCTTTAAGTGAAAAGGTGAAAGTTCTTGGCTTAGTAATGAAAGAAAATAAATTATATGCTGAGATTGCTAAGATCTATAAGAACAAATCATTTGTGAAATTGTGAAGAAGGAAAAAGAAATTTGTGCTAGTTTTGCTGTCACACCTCAAACTGCAAAAGTTACAGTCACAAGTGCTTGGTTAAGACTGGAAAAGCATTAAATTTGTGGGTGGAAGACATGAACAGAAATGTGTTCCAATTAATGGCAATTGGGTTCAGTACTGTCTGTGGTTTCAGGGATCCACTGGGGTCTTGGAACATATCCCCCAGACATAAGAGGGCACTACTGTATTGCTTAGAAGCAAGTCACAGGTCCTCCTCACACTTAAGGGGATGGAGTCATACAAAGATGTGAAAACTGAGATTAGAACATAATGGAGGCCACTTTAAGAATCTATTCACTGGCATTTTAAGAAAGTCCTGGGAGTGATGTCACTAATATGTCAGAGTAGTAGATCTACAAGCCTTAATCTCCCCATAAAAAAAAATAGCCATTCACAAACCAGAATAGCCCTGAGAGTGCTCAAGGATCTATTTAAGAATCTGCAGCAACATACTGGAGGAAAAAAAGAAGAAGAGTAATATTCACAGAAAGGATTGCTGTTGAAATTGGCATACTTGAGGCACCAGGAGATGATTAGGAATGAAGAAATGCAGAGGATATTGGTATAAGCTGTACAGGTAAATTGCTGTGGCTCCCAGCAGCCTGCTCTGCAGAGGACAGTGGCATCTTTTGCAACAGAGGTAACCAACAGCCATTCGTGTCCAGGAACCCATAGAGGGAGAGGTGGCTGCACACTCCCATAACCCCTAAGAATCAAGTGCTCTTGTGCTGTTCTGGGACTGGAGCTACCACATTTCCCATCCCTGTGCATGCCCCCAACCTCTGAGCTGTGGCTGTTGCACAGATGCCCACATTGCTGACCCCTACTCTGAGGGTTTACTGTGTGTACGCATGTCTCATACACCAGAACCATAGCAAGCGAGATCATGTGTGGGCCCCAGAGCCAAGGTGTCTCTGTGCATGCCTGTGCTCTGGGCACAAACTTAGCTGCCGTAGAGAGCTAGCTGGCACCCCTAACCCTGGAGCCACTGTAGCTCTATTCATGCCCACAGTCCTGTCCCAGGTTCCATGGCTTACCCATTACTTCATAAGTACCAACATGGAAGTGGGGGTGCCTTCATCCCAGCACTAGTGCCATTAATGCCTTGGATCCCAGAGCCATAGTCCCTCTGCATACTCATACTTCAAGACTTGGCTCCATGGCTGCTTTACATGCCACTCATCAGACAGCTGTACCACTGCCACTGTGAGCAGGCACACAAGCCAGACCTTGTGCCAAAAGAGATCCCATTGTCCAAAGATTCATTGGTGGGAGAATAAGAGATTGGGAGAAACTAGCAGCCATTGCCACTGACAATCCCAAGAGCCCTCACCACTGTTGTGGACATTCATGGTACCAGCTGCTGAGGATCACTGAAATCTTTGTCACACTGACCTCAGCTAACAGAACTCCATGGAGACTATACTGCTGTGTCCTGTCTGGAACCAGAACCACTGCACCTCACCCAGCCAGGGGCCTAGCACCCTCTCATAGGGGAAAGGCTTTCCCCACTGAAACCAGTGCATAAAATCTGAAAGAGATGACTACCCCCATCAAGTGCACAGACATCAACATAAGGCAGCAAGAAACATGAAAAATCAAGGAGACATCGCCACTAAAAGAACAATAATTTCCTAAAAGCTGCAAATAGAGACTATAAACTGCCTAACAGATAATTTAAATTGTTTTAAGGAATCTCAGTGAACTTCAAGAAAATAGAATCAATTATATGAAATCAGGAAAACAATAAATCAACAAAATGATAAATTTAACAGGTTGAAATCATTAAAAGAAACAAATTTTGGAGCTAAAGAATACAATGAATGAAATGAAAAATGCAATAAAGAAAATAGCAAAACTGATCAAGTGGGAGAAAAAAATGTGTGAACTCGATAGATTATTTCAAAATATATGGTCAAAGGAGGGAAAAAAAGAATGAAAAGGAATGAAGAAAGCCTACAGGATTTATGAGACATCATCAAAAGAGCTAACAAATGTATTATAGAAATAAGGATGAGGGTTTTTCAAAACCTGATTTGAAAAAAATAATAGCTGAAAGCCTCCCAAATCTGGGGAAACATATAAATACATACTATTATGAGAAGGTCAAAGGTCTCCAGTAAGATTCAATCTAAATAAGATTATATGAAGACATATAATCAAACTTAAAGACAGGATTCTGGAAACAGCAAGAGCAAAGAAGCATGTTATAATAAAGACAGGATTCTGGAAACAGCAAGAGCAAAGAAGCATGTTATATTAAGGACAATATCAATAAGACTATCAGCAGATTTCCCAGGATAGACCTTACAGACCAGGGAAAAGTGGGATGATATATTCAACGTGCTGAAGAAAAACAACTGCCAAACAGGAATATTTCACCTGGCAAAGCTGTCTTTCAGAAATGAAAGAGAAAGATTTTCTCAGACAAACAAAAGCCGAGGGAGTTTATTACCACTAGACCTGCCTGAAACTAATATATGCTAAAGGGAGTTATTCAAGCTGAAGTAACTAATTAGTTACACTAATTAGTACACTAGTTACACTAATTAGTACATGAAAACATATGAAAGTATAAAACTCACTGGTAAAAGCATTACATAGATAAATTCAGAATACTCAGATATTGTAATGGTGGTGTGTAAATCACGTCTCTTTAGTAAGAAGATTAAAAGACAAAACTTTTTTTTTTTTTTTTTTTTTGAGACGAAGTCCCAGGCTGGATGGAGTGCAGTGCAGTGGCACGATCTCGGCTCACTGCAAGCTCCGCCTCCCGGGTTCACGCCATTCTCCTGCCTCAGCCTCCCGAGTAGCTGTGACTACAGGCACCCATCACCACACCCAGCTAGTTTTTTGTATTTTTAGTAGAGATGGGGTTTCACCGTGTTAGCCAGGATGGTCTCGATCTAACCTCGTGATCTGCCTGTCTCGGCCTCCCAAAGTGCTGGGATTACAGGCGTGAGCCACTGAGCCCGGCTGACAAAACTTTTATTATAATAGCCCCAATACTTTCTAAGTAATATACAATATAAAGAGATTTAAATTGTGACATCAAAAACATAAAACTACATAAAATTGTGTTTCTATATGATCAAGTTTAGTTATTAGCTTGAAATATAGCCTGTCATTGCTGGAATTTTATGTAAGTCCCATGGTAACCACAAAGCAAAAACCTATAGTAGATACACAAATGATTTAAAAAAAAAAGGAATCAAAGCACATCACTCAAAAAAAAAAAATCTAATCACAAAGGAGAACAGCAAGAGATGAGAAGGGAATGAAGGATTTATCAAAACAACTGGTAAACAACAAAATGGCAGTAGTAAATTCTTACCTATCAGCAATCACCTTGAATATCATTGGATTAAATTCTCCAAACTAAAGACATCACTATTCTTTTGAAGGACTGAATGGATTTTTTAAGGACCTGATTTTATGCTGAATACAAGACACTCATTTCACCTTTAAAGACACATAGATTGGGCCGGGTTTGGTGGCTCATGCCTTTAATCCCAGCACTTTGGAAGGCCAAGGCGGGTGGATCATGAGGTCAAGAGATCGAGACCATCCTGGCCAACATGGTGAAACCTCATCTCTACTAAAAATACAAAAATTAGCTGGGTGTGTTGGCACACGCCTGTTGTCCCAGCTACTCAGGAGGCTGAGGCAGAGGAGCTGGAGGTTGCAGTGAGCCAAGATCGCACCAGTGCACTCCAGCCTGGTGACAGAATGAGACTCCATCTCAAAAAAAAAAAAAAAAAAAAGACACAGTTCGAAGGTAAAGGAATGGAAAATGTATCCCATGCAAATGGAAACCAAAAGAACTGGGATAGCTATACTTAGGTAAAACAGATTTTAAGTAAAGTATACAAGGAAACAAAGGTCATTGTATAATGATAAAGGGATCAATTCAAGAGGATATAACAATTATATATGCACTCAACATCAGAGCACCTAAATATATAAAGCAAAGATATAAAGATCTGAAGAGATAAACTGCAATACAATAATGGTAGGGGACTTCAATACCCACTTTCAACAATGTACAGATCATGCAGACAGAAAATCAATATGGAAATGTTGGAGTTTAGCCACACTTAAGACAAATGGATCTAATAGATATATACACAGAACATTTCATCCAACAGCAACAGAATACACATTCTTTTCAAGCACACACTTTCTCCAGAATAGATCATACATTAAGCCACAAAACAAAACTTAACAAATGTAAGCAGATTAAAGTCATATCCAGTATCTTTTTCAACCACAGTGGTATGAAATTAGGAATTAATAATAGGATAAATGTCAGAAAATTCACAATATGTAGAATTAAACCAAATGCTCCTTACAACCAGTGGGTCAAAGAAGAAAGTAAAAGGGAAATTAAAAATTGTCTTGAGACAAATGAAAATGGAAACACCACATGCCAAAACTTATGGGTAGCAACCAAAGCAGTCCCAAGAGGAAGTTAATAGCAATAAACACCTATATTGAAAAAGAAGAAAGAATGTGAACAATCTAACTTTACATCTTAGGGAACTAGAAAAAGAAGAATAAATTAAGGCCAAAGTTAGTAGGAGGAAGGAAACAATATAGATCAGAGCAGAAATAAATGAAACACAAACGAAAAACAACAGAAAAGAACCACAAAAGTAACGGTTTTTAAGATAAAATTAACAGACCTTGATCTAGACTAAGAAATGAGGAAAGGCTAAAATAAAATTAGAAAATAAAGTAGAGATGTTACAAATGATACTACAGGTATACCAAGGATCATAAGAGATTGCCATGAACAATTATATGCTAACAAACTGGATAACCTAGAAGAAATGGATGAATTCCTAAAACCATAGAATCTGTATGAGCCACATACTGTCTTAACATCTCTGCCATCTTCCCTATCCTCTTTGGTATGGCCTCTCTTCAGACTGCCTCCTTATCTCTCTTCTGGATCACTATAACAGCCTAACAATTGTATCTCCTTCAGTTTTGCTCTTTCTTCCATATGACTAAAGAAATGAAAAATTTGATCAGACCATTAACGAGTAATGAGAATGTATTGGTAATAAAAGGTCCACTTATTTTGTCTTACAGTGAGAGTGGCTTGTTATTATCTCCCATTATTGATGCATTTCTATCTTTGTCTTCCTGCATCCCCTGCAGCTTTTGCTTCATAACGATGTTTGCAGTGTTATTTGGTACCATGCATATTCATGTTAGGTCTTTATTGTGAATAACAGATTTTAGAATTAAAAAGGAAATTTGGGCTGGGCACAGTGACTCATGCCTGTAATCCCAATACTTCGGGAGGCCAAGGTGGGCAGATCACCTGAAGTCAGGAGTTTGAGACCAGCCTGGCTAGCATGGTGAAACCCCGTCTCTACCAAAAAAAAAAAATACAAAAAATTAACTGAGTGTGGTGGCGGGCGCCATAATCCCAGCTACTCAGGAGGCTAAGGCAGGAGAATCACTTGAACCTGGGAGACTGAGGTTGCAGTAAGCTGAGATCACCCCATTGCACTCCAGCCTGGACAACAAGAACGAAACTCTGTCTCAAAAAAAAAAAAAAGGAGATTTGGGGTCATATTTATATTTTGTTGGCTTGGATTCTACTTTGCCTAATATCACGATCATCTCCCCTATTTTCTTACTGTTTTCATTTCCCCTATATTTCATTGTCCATCCCGTTATTTTTAGTCTGCTTACATCACTCTGTTTCTTGTATACAGTATACTGCTGGTTCTAGCTTTGTAAGCCAAGTTGAAATAAGCTAAATAGGTGAGTCAAGCCCACTCATCATTCATATGACTGAATGTTTGGTTTGAAGCCTGATGTAAAATTTTATTATTATATTTGCTATGTTTATTTTCTGTGCAATGTGTACTATTTGTAGTTTTATGAAAATTTTTTGCTGATACTTAAGAATTTTTATTCTAGTTGTTACCTTTGTATTTATACTTTATTCTCCATTTTCTTATTAATATTTACTCTCTAGTTTGTCAGGTTTTAATGCCCTTAATTAACGCTTATTGTCTATACAGCAATCAATTATTTTAATGTAACTTCTGCTCCCATTTTTTCGTTGCTTTATTTCTACCTGATTGCAACATATAATGTTTGTGTATTGGTTTTGCACTCTCGTTTCTACAGTTGGTTTAGTCTGAAAGCTACTATTAAATATAGTAAATATCATAATTTTATTTTGCTGAAGTTTTTCAGTCATCTCTTGTTGAGTGAAGCTCATTCATTAGTAGATCTTCATGAATGGTTCATGGGTACATAATTATCTAAATTATATGTTTGAAGCTGTTTTTCTATTACAGTGTTGTGTACTGAAGGGCAACTTGACTGAATATAAAATCTTGGTTCACACTTTCAGTTTTTTGAAAATTTGTTGTCTTCCTTTGCATAAATTTTTTGAGAAATCTGATATCAGTTTAATTATTTTGCCCTTGTAAATTATTTGGTCACATATCCCTGAATCCTCAAGGATTAAAATATTTTTTTCAAGTTTAAATAGTTTTACTGAGATATGTCTTGGAGTTAACATTCAAAGTTTACTTTTCCAGTTAACTGGAAATTCATTTCAAAATGTAGATTCAGATCCTTTTCATTTCTGATAATTTTTCATGGATTATAATTTTAAATATTAGTTCTGTTCCATTGATTTTTATTTCTTCTTCAGGGACTCCAGTTATACGTGAGTTATTTATCTTTTGTTCAACTTTCACTCTCTTTCTGACCCTTTTTTCTTTTTTTCTGTATCATATTTATTTATTTTGCATCTATCCAGTGCCTAAGTTTTCATTAGTCTCTTTTCCTTTGGGCACCTTGTAATTTAGTCTTCATTTATAATTCCCCCCTTCCATTTCTTTCTTGAATTCAATAGTCTTTCAATTTAGTCCTTTTTTTTTTTTTTATCTATTTCTGTTTTTCATATTTTGAATTTCCAATTCATGGTGCTTTTTCATATCCCCAAATGCTTATTTGAGGATTTTATTCAGTTTGATATATTGTGTTACAATTTTCTTCTGCTTTAATGGTTGCTATTGGTAGAGAATTTTCATCAGCCAGTGCATGTTAATTATTGTTTGCTGATTTCTCATACTACCATTATATAGATTTATTCCATTTCCTTCCGTTTGTTTATTTGAATTTGAGGGGTTATAAGATTGCTAGTTCACAAGCACTCTCTCCGTCAGCATAGAAAAGTACAGTTTCTTTAGTGAGTGTTTTTTTTTAACTTCGTAATAGAGGGAGGGATTATGTGTGTTCCAGTTCTTTTTGTTTTGTTTTTGTCTTACAGGACCCTGAATTTCTCCTGTTGCTTCTTTTCCCCTTCACCATCCAGTTGCCAAAAGGCAACTTGCCTATTCTTTTTGCCTTTCTCCACTGCCTGAAGCTATCCTGTAATAAGTGTTGTGATACTGAGATACTTTATATTTTTGCACCTAGGATAGAATTTATATCTCTGCTTGTGATTTTAGACTAATTTTAGGCCTGCCACTAGATCCGTTTTTCTTTATTGTGTATGTTCTTCTTTGGACTGCCCTTGCTTGCTACAAAGGCTTATGGTAGAAATGTGAAAGATCACTCACTTGGATTTGGTGCTTTTAATTTTTTTACTTATAATTATTTGACATTTGGCTATATTATTTTTCTTGTTAGGCTTAGGGTGTATTTTGTGTAGATTTTTTTGTTCTTCTTGTTGTTCTGTATTGTTTATGACGGATGTAGGTAGCTGCCATTTCATTTTACTACCGTGAAGTCCTCTCCTATTCACTCTTAAATCTACCTCATTGAAACCTCCAGTAACTATTTATTGTTGGAAGTCATAATGAAACTGTTGATCAAATTGCCCAATCCAAATCAAATTAACCAAAAAGACTTTCTTCAGTCTTCATCTTAATTACCTTCCCTGCAGAACAGAACATTGTTGCCCGTTATGTGAAACTCTGTTTACTTTTTTGGTGGTCCTATCTGTTTTCTTATGCCTCTCTAATTGTTGCTTATGGTATACTTGCTGTTTGTTTGTTTGTTTTGTACACTCATTAAATGAGTTCTCTATCTAAATATCCCATAAGGCACTTCAGAATCAACATATCTAAAAGGAAACATATTATACTCATCTCCAAATCTTTTCTTTCTCCAGCAATTCAAGTTCTGGTGAATGAAGCCATAAACAATCCAGTAATCAAACCAGAAACTTGAGAGTCATCTTTTTTACACCTCCCATTTTGCATCTCTCACATTGAATAAGCAATCATGCCCTGAGCCATATACTTTCTTAACATCTCTGCTATCCTCTCTATCCTCTTTGGTATGGCCTCTCTTCGGACTGCTTCCTTAGCTCTCTTCTGGATCACTGTAACAGCCTAACAATTGTAACACCTTCAGTTTTGCTGTTTCTTCCATATAACTGTCAGAATTATTTCTCAGGAAGATCATGCCAATCACTCCTTCTCAGTGGTTCTTCATCGCCTATAGGAAGAAATCCAAACTCCATAGCATGAGAGAAATGTTTTTTGTAACGACTTTATCCTGCCTTTCTATTGTTTCTTTCATATCATGCCCATCTCAGCCCCCCATTCAATGAAAATCATACTAAACTACTTTAATTCCACTAACATGTTGTGCTGGTTAAGCCTCTTTACCTTTGTTCATGCTGTTTTTACTCAGCCCACTCCATTCCACAACATGCACTTGGGGGATACCTACTAATTTTGAAGACACTGTTCAGCCCTGATGTTAACCTTCTTTATGGAATCATTATTGACACAATGGGTAGAATTGGTCAGATTCTTCCTTGTTCCTCAATTGTACTAGGTACAGCATTCTAATGTAGCACCTATTACACATTTTAAAATTTGTTTACATGTTTCCCCTCATGTAAATTTGTAGGACTGGCACCTGAAATATACTAGGCTTACCTTACTGACATTTTGAAAAATAAGATAGCTTTCCAAGGCTTGCTTTTGCCTCCTGATTCAGGGCTTTACCATTGGCATCATCGGGAAGAACTTCAAATAGTATTATTGATCAGAGTCTTCTGGAAGTTTCTGCAAGTTACACATCAACTTACTTTTCCCTGACAAAATAATTCTGCATCTAGAAACACAAACAAGCAGTCAAAGAAGTTATAATGGAACTAAGAGATGAATTACCAAAGGAAAATTGAAATCAAGAAACATTTGATGAAATTCAGGCAATGTCTTCAGGTGCCAGAGGACACAGAAATGTCCTGAGAACCATTCACATGATCTTAAAGAAACTTCTGCTGGTATTCTTGTACTTTTGAAGCAAGTGTGATTGAGATGGCTACCTTAATTTTTTTAAAGTAAAAATTGTTCATTCTCTTATGCACTTTAGCATACTGGTATTCTTATCAAAATATGAAACAGCATCAAGTTTAATATTAATTATAAAACACACAGTATATTTATATTTCTGCTCTTTATTTTCTAAAGTTAACTCAGTTAAGAGCTCTCTATATAGGTATTTGGACATGGGCTTTAACCACTTTTTAGAACAAATATTGTGAAGAATGTTTTATTACATGACATTTTATGATGTGAGTTTAACACCTTTGTATTAGTGAACATCCTAGATTGTACACTTCAATATAGATTTTTAAAATGTATAGTTATACTTGTGCAAGATACTAGAAAATGAAAATGACTGTTCACACATGAATACTTTATTATTCAGTAATTTTACATGAGAATATTACTGTTTGAAAGAAAATCATGCATGTCTAAAACTGATTGTGTTCCGGTTTTATAATTTTGTATACTGATTTTAAGATACTATTGTGTGTATTTCCCTCACTTATTTTAATTTCCATTTTCTACTGCATTTCTACCAATATAAAAAACATAAAGAATTCAGTTGGTTCCTTTCTAGAAGGAAAATTTGTTGTGAGTATAGTACTGGGAATCACATGCTGCTTCCCTTTGTGGCTTTGAATAAAACCCTTATTTTCTTGTCCATTTTGTCTCAAATAAAGAATTTTAAATGGCATTGTCTAAACTCAGGAGTATTATGTGAATTGATTAGTGTGAGAAGTTTCTTTCATGATAAGTGTAGAGTTTAAGTATATAAAATCAACTCTTGTTCATATACATAAAACACAACTGAGAAGTAAAACTTCCCATCAACTCTTGGTTATATACAAAAAAAACTGAGGAGTAAAATTTGCCATACATGTAAGTAATTAAAAATGGATTGTAGCTTGAAAGGCATTAGATCTCACATTATTTACATTCTCACTCCTTTTAGCTCCTTTGCTTTTTTGTTCTTTTGTTTGCAAAGATTAAAAATAATGTTCCTGGCATTTTAATGGAACATTACCAAATGTACATTCATGTGTATTGATCCAAGACCAACTTTAATTAGTTAAAAATCTAATTTTTTCTAGACTAATTAAAAGGATAAAATTCTCTTATTTGAATAATAAGAGAATTAAAGAGCTTATTAAACAAAAACAGCTGCTGACAAAGTGTAGCAGAGACTGACTAGACTGGCCAGAATTTCCTCTTCTTCCAGGACAGATGGTTCGTAAATGATGTTTTAAGCCTTCCTTGTAATGGCCGAGTGACTGGGTTCTAGCTAGTGGAATGTGAATGGAAGCCTTTCACCTCAGAAAAGACACACAATTCTGCATTTCCCCTTCCGTGCCATGGTGCAAACATGTATGGTGACTTTGGAAGCCACATTTTGACGATGGTGGAGCCGCAAGATGAAAAGAGCCTAGATTCCTGAATCACCAGGTGGAGGAATGTTGCCAATCCATCAGTAATATATTTTGGACTTTGTCAGAGCAATAAGTAAAATACTCTACTTTTAGAGCCATTATACATTTAATTTTTAAATTTTCATTGCAGTTGATGTTGCCTGAGCCTATATAGAAATTGGTACCTTGAAAAGTGGAGGTTTCTGAACAAAAAACCTTTAAGGTATGTAGCATTGGGTAGAAATCTTTAAGGTATGTGGTTGGGAAGAAAAGTTAAAATTAGTTCCATTATAATAAAGATGTATTTTAGTTTTTACAGGTAAGCTTAAGTTTCATATTGTCACACTTCATAACACAGAGGAGGAGCAATCTGTGCTTTCAAGTGCAGACATTTGTTTTTAATAGCCAGGTCCTTGATTAACCTGTGGATAGCCCTTGTAATGTAAAGGTAAACAGAGCTCGGCTTCTGAATTTGCTTGTATTCTCTGCTTTGGACATGAATTATCTTTATTTGTAAGATATGTAGAGATCATATATGATACCAGTTCATTCATTTATATAGTATAGCTTTGATAATTCATATTTGGCCATTGAGTTGCCTATTGTTACAACTACTTACTGTTCCTTAAAAGAATTTAATAAAATAAATGCTGTCATTAAAATGACAACTGTGAAAACAGTTTTTTGCATGTTATCATAGTGTTAAGTTTAAAAAGAGAACACTGAGTTTTGTGTAAAAAATTATATAGGCTAGGTGCGGTGGCTTATGCCTATAATCCTAGCACTTTGGGAGGCTGAGGCAGAAGGATTGCTTGAGGCCAGGAATTAGAGACCAGCCTGGGATATAATGAGACCTGTCTCTACAAAAAATAAAAATATAAATTAGCTGGACGTGGCGGCACACACCAGCAGTACTAGCTACTCCGGACACTAAGGCGAGAGGATTGCTTGAGCCCAGGAGTTTGAGGCTGCAGTGAGCTATGATTGCACCACTGCACCCCAGCCTGGGCACCAGAGCAAGACCCTGTCTCCAAAAAGTAAATATATAAAACTAAAAATAAATTTTAAAAATGAATTATATAAAGATCAGTGTGGATGGAAAGACAGAGAACTTTTTTCAAGTGGGATTATTGGTGACTTAAAAAAAATCATCATATATATGTGTGTGTGTATATATATTCATCATATATATGTGTATATATATATGAAGGAGAAGTGAAAAGTTAGAATAACATTACCTCAATGTTAGCTAGAACACTAGGTCACTAGGCTGCTGCTCCATATTATGTAGTATTTTGCTGTAACTTGTTTCAGTTTAGAAAGACAATAAAAGAGGAATTATACCCATTTCTTCACACACACAATAGTCACAGCACTGTATTTTGATAAGACTATTGTTTTCTGTCATTGAATTTGTTTGGCAAACTTACCAAAAATCAATTGACCGTAAGTCTAAGGATGGGTTTCTGGACTCTCAATTATATTTCATTGATGTATGTCTGTCCTTATATTAGTATCACACAGTCTTGATTATTTGCTTTTGTGGATTCCTTAGGGGGTTACATACACACAATCATGTCATTTGTGAAGAGAGACTGTTTTACTTTTTCCATATGGATTCGTTTTATTTAATTTTCTTGCCTAATTCCTTTTCTAGAATCCACAGTACAGTGTTGACTAGAAGCTGAAAAATTGGACATTGATTTTCTTGATTGTAAGAGAGAAGCATTGTGTCTCACCATTAAGTATGATGTTAGCTATGGTTTTCATAAATACTTTTTATCAGGTTGAGGAACATTCCTTCTCTAGTAATTTCCCAGGGATGCTATAACAAAATGCTATAAATTTGGTGGCATAAAACAGTACATTATTGTCTCATTTCTGGGGGCCAGAAGTCTGAAATCAAGGAATTAGCAGGGCCACACTCCATCTGGAGGGTCTAGGGAAGAATTCTTCCTTTCCTCTTCCATCTTCTGGTGGCTATCAGAATTCCTGTGCTTCCTTGGCTTGTGAAAACAAAATCTAATCTCTGCCTCCATCTTCACATAGCCTTATTCTCTCTATGTCTGCTCCTTTTCTGTCTCTCTTAAGGACACCTGCCATTGGATTTAAGGCATACCCGAATATTCCAGATTGATCTTATTTCAAGATTCTTTACTTAATTACATCTACAAAGACCTTTCTTCCAAATAAGGTGCCATCCACAGTTCTGAGGATTAGGGCACAGACATCTTTTGGGGGTATTGGGGGTACTATTCAACCACTACAGTCTGTTCACTAGCTCCCCACAATTCACATATATCTCACATATCTTCTTTCATCTTCTTTCATTCCTGGTCTTGATAATATGAGTCTTCTCTCTTTTTTCTTGGTTAGTCTAATTAAAAGTTTTATCAACTTTTATATCTTTTTTCAAAGAAGCAATTTTTGATTTTTTTTTTTTTTTTTTTGAGACGGAGTCTTGCTGTCTCACCCAGGCTGGAGTGCAGGTGCACGATCTCGGCTCACTACAACCTCCACGTCCCAGGTTCACGCCATTCTCCTGCCTCAGCCTCCCGAGTAGCTGGGACTACAGGCGCCCGCACCACGCCCCGCTAAGTTTTTTGTGTTTTTAGTGGAGACAGGGTTTCACTGTGTTAGCCAGGATGGTCTCGATCTCCTGACTTCGTGATCCACCTGCCTTGGCCTCCCAAAGTGCTGGGATTACAGGCGTGAGCCACCACGTCCAGCCAATTTTGTTTTTCTTTATTGTTTTTCCATTATCTATATTAATTATCTCCACTTTCATTTCTATTATTTCTTCCCCTGCTTGCTTTAGGTTTCGTTTGCTCCTCTTCCATTGTCTTAAGGTGGAAGTTTAGGTTATTGATTTGCAGTCTTTCTTCTTTTTTAATATAGGTATTTATAGCTATAATTTCCCTCTAAGCACTGCTGTATCTGTATCTCATAAGTTTTGGTATATTAGTCTTCGGTTCATGCATCTCAAAATATTTTTTTAATTTCCCTTGTGATTTTACCCTTTAGTAATTTAGGAATATGATTAACTTCCACATATTTATGAACTTTCCAAATTTATTTCCATTTTTGATCTGAAATTCTATTCCTTTGTGGTTGGAATTTAATTCCAATACCTGTATATTTATTAAGGCTTGTTTTGTGGTCTAGCATATACTTTATCCTAGAGTGTGTTCCATGAGCACTTGAGAAAAACGTGTATTCTGCTACTGTAGGATAGAGTGTTCTATAGATTTCTGTTAGATTCAGGCGATTTGTAGTGTTGTTCACATCTTCTGTTTACTTTTTGATATTCTGCCTAGTGTTGTTTTTTTAATTGAAAGTAGGGTAATGGAGTCATTATTGAAAGTGGGGTATTGGAGTCTCCAATTATTGTCCAATTGTCTATTTCCTTTTTCATTTTTATTAGTTTTTATTCGACGTGTTTTATGGCTCAGTTGTTAAGTTCATATATCTTTATAAATGTTTTATCTTCCTGATGGATTATTCCTTTTATCATTATAAAACATTTCTTATTCTCTAATAACATTTTTGTTGTAAAGTCTACTTTGTCTGATATTACTATCGCCACTTTAGCTTTCTCATAGTCGCTTTTTGCATGATGTATCTTTTGTCACTCTTTTACTTTCAATCTAATTGTATCTGAATCTAAAGTGTATCTCCTGCAGACAGAACATAGCTAGAATTTATTTTTTAAATCGAGCCTGGTAATCTATGCTTTTTGATTGGATTAATTCATTCATATTTAATACTATTATTATAGTTGGATTTATGTCTACCATTTCACATCTGTTTTCTATATTATGCATTTTTATTCTTTCTTTTCAGCTGTCTTTTATAGAAAAATGAATAATTTTTAGTGTGATTTTTTAATTTATCTCATCTTTTTCACTGTATTATAAACATTTATTCTACTAGTGGTTGCTGTAGGACTTCCCAAACACATACTAATGTATCACAGTCTACTTCAGAATTATGCTTATGTTTAGTGAGATATAGAAATGTTATTCTATATAGCCGTATTTTTGCTTTCTGTTTTTGTGCTATTGTTGTTACACATATTACATCATATGTTACAAATACAACAGAATATCATTATAATTACATTATATAATATTACATCTTTTAAAAAAGCTAAGAAAAGAGAGACCAAGTGTATACATTTACAGTGTGTTATATCGATGTTCTTATTTACAATTTCATGTTCTCTTAATTTATTTTGCTTTTGAGTTTTAAAATGAATTTTCTAAAAATCAGAATAAAATGAAAAATGAACCTAACTGCTGTATTCAGAAACCATTCAGAGCTATTTATTTATTTATTTGTCTTTTTTTTCTTTTTCTTGCTTTTCACATTGAACGTCAGGCCTCAAGCCTGAGAGAAGTGGCTCTGAGACCCTAAGTGCCCTGAGAAGTGCCCCCATCCCCACTGAGCTAAGCAGAGTGTTTTAAGTTTTTTTAAAACCCAGTAATTTGTGTATCTTGGTGTGATATATACTAAGGATAAAAGTAACCACAACAAGACCTTAAACTGTTTCCTGTAATTACTGATAGCTGTGGAGTTTTTTTGTTTTTGTTTTCTGAGACTGGTGAATGTTCTTCCTGAATAAATTAAGTGAGGAATTATTCAGGGCCAGGACTAGAGTGAGGGAAGAAGTCATTTGCCTCAGACACAAAATATAAGGGACTCAAAACAAATACAGTAATGAGCTGTGATTGCATCACTGCACTCCCACTTGGGCAGCAGAGCTAGACCCTGTCTCAAATATATATATATATGTGTTTCTGTGTGTGTATATATATACACATATATTTGAGACGGAGTTATACAACTGAGTTAGAGAATACTGAAGCATTGCTCCTCGAAGAAATGCAGAATTAGATTCCTGCAAGCCTCTGGTTATATTTTTTGTCAACCAATCATTATATAACCTGTTGTATGTGTGTTTCTGTATAAAGATACTTTATTTAATATATAATGCATTTCTCCTAGGAGCAATGTTTCAGTATTCTCTAATTCAGTTGTATAAACCTATCTCAAATACACACACACACACACACACACACACACATATATAGAGCAATATTTTTTAAAAAATAAAAATGCAAAAAAATAAAAATTTTAGATAAAGGCAGGAGCAGTGCCAGTACCATGCTGTGTCATATTGGAGCCTGAGGCAAAAGGAAAAGTCAATAATGCAGATCCTGTTGTGGTTTCAAATTGGTTTTGTGTTTGTCATTGATCCTGGCTTGGAATTATGTTAGTGTCATTAAGAACCAAGATTTTCAGCATGGGAGAAAGGAGATACAGATGTAAGACTCAGAAGATTTAGTAAAAACTCCATTGTCCTGAATTTAAAATATAAATTCTGATGCTTTTTATCTTAAAAATATATAACGATAGCTATATCACTGTAACTATCACTATATATGTACATATATTTACATACATATACAGTTGATTCTCTTTATGATTTGTATTTGTGAATCCTCTTACTTGCTAAAATTTATTTGTAATTCAAAAAAATCAATATTCATGACACTTTTGTGGTCATCCATGGATGTATTCAGAGTGGCAAAATATTTGAGTCACCAGACACATAGCTTCCCAGTTTGAGGTCGATAAAGCAACACTTTCCTTTTTTGTTCCAGCTCTCATGTTGATTGATTGAGACAGGGTTTCATTCCGTCACCCAAGTTGGAGTACAGTGGTATGATCACTGCTCACTGCAGCTTCCACCTCCTGGGCTCAAGCGATCCTCCAACCTTAGCCTCTCAAGTAGCTGGAACTACAGGCACATGCAACCATGCCCAGATAATTTTTGTATTTTTAGTAGATACAAGTTTTTGCCATCTTGTCCAGGCTGGTCTTGAACTCCTGGCCTCAAGTGATCCGCCCGCCTCAACCTCCCAAAGTGCTGGGACTACAGGTGTGAGCTACTGCACTAAGCGAGCTGTCATACTTTAAGCAAGTGTCCTTTCTGCAGTCTGTGCTTGACTCAAGCGTGAGTCATAGTGTTACCTGTAAGTTCAATGTTAATGAATCAACAATGTATATTAAATAAAGTATCTTTATACAGAAGCACACATACAACAGGTTATATAATGATTGGTTGACAAAAAATGTAACCAGAGGCTTGCAGGTATCTAATTCTGCATTTCTCCTAGGAGCAATGTTTCAGTATTCTCTAATTCAGTTGTACTCTGTAACTTTATAGAACATGTCTACTGTGAATAATTAGAATCAACAGTATATAGGAAATACGGAAACTGTATATATGTAGTTACTGGTAAAAATACCATCTGTGAGGAGTTTTGCAGTAACAAAACCAAACCCTGAATCTGATCAAGCAATACTCTACTACTAATTTACAGGAAATAACAAATTAAGTAAATATGTACATGTATATACATATAATTCCTAGTCTGTCCACTGAAAAGATATAGGAGAAATGGCTACTTAGGAGTAATGAACGCCCTTAGTTGCCATATTGTGACTAACGTCTGGATTTAGAACTGGCTTTTTGGATAAATACCCAGGGCAAGGCATAGGACAGGAGATGTACAAGTTGAGCCCAAAAGAGTTTGTCCTATCAGAAAGGAGGGGTGCTATTAAAGACTTAGAGTTGTTTCAAAAAAACACAGACTCTGACCTGATTAAGTTCCCACTAAACAAATCTGGGACAATTTGAGCATCAGTAATAATAACAACTATGGAATTAAGTACTTCATATATAATCATGCACTGCATAACGACTGGTCGGTGGTTTCATAAGATTATAATGGAGCTGAATGTTTTTATTGCCTAGCATTTGCCATACTGTAAATTTATTTGTTATTTTAGAGTGTATTCCTTCTGCTTATATATTAAAAAGTTAACTGTAAACAGTCTCAGGCAGGTCCTTCAGGAAGTATTCTAGAAGAAGGCATTGTTACTGTAGAAGATGACAGCTCTGAGGCCTTCTAGTGAGACAAGATGTCGAGGTGGAAGACAGTGATATCGATGGTCCCAATCCTTTGTAGGCCTAGATTAATGTGTGTGCGTCTTTGTTTTTTTGACAAAAAAGTGTAAAAACTTAAAAATTAAAAATTAAAAATAGAAAAAGCTTATAAGGATGTAAAGGAAGAAAATATTTTTGTACAGCTGTACAATGCATTTATATTTTAAGCTGTTATTATAAAAGAGTCAAAAATTTAAAAAGATTAAAAAGTTTATAAAGTAAAAAAGTTACAGTCAGTTTTGGTTAATTTATTATTGAAGATTTTTTTTTTTTTTTTGAGATGGAGTCTTGCTCTGTTGCCCAGGCTGGAGTGCAGTGGTGTGATCTCGGCTCATTGCAATCTTTACCTCCTGGGTTCAAGTGATTCTTCTGCCTCAGCCTCTCCAGCAGCTGGGAATACAGTCGTGTGCCACCATGCCTGGCTAATTTTTGTATTCTTAGTAGAGACAGGTTTTCACCATGTTGGCCAGGCTGGTCTCAAACTCCAAACCTTGTGATCCACCCGTCTTGGCCTCCCAAAGTGCTGGGATTACAGGCGTGAGCCACCATGCCCAGCCAGAAATATTCTTAAATAAACTTAGTATAGCCTAAGTATATAATGTACTAGTTAAAATCTATGTAGTGTACAGTAATATCCTAGGTCTTTACATTCTCTCACCATTCACTCATTGACTCACCCAGAACGACTTCCAGTCCTGCAAGCTCCTTTCATGGTAAGTGCCCTATATGGGTGTACCATTTTTAACCTTTTATATCATATTTTTACTGTACCTTCTCTGTGTTAGATACACAAATACTTGCCATTGTGTCACAGTTGAGTAATGTATTCAGTGTGGTAACAAGCTGTCCAGATTTGTAGCAAGGAGAAATAGGCCATACCTTATAATCTAGATGTATAGAAGGCTATATAGCATCTACATTTGTGTGAATACACTCTATGAAGTTCTCATGATGATGAAATTGTCTAGTGACACATTTCTTAGAATATTATTAAGTGACACATAACTGTATGTTTAAATCCATGAGTTCATACAGGTATAAAAATATCCAGCAATAACTTTATCATCACCTTTGGAGGATGCTAAATAATGGAATCGTTATTTTGAAAACTGGTAAATAAATAAAAGTAAGTGTTTCTCATGTGAATTATATCTCAAAGTAGTCAAATAGTTGATGAAGCTTAAGTTTTTATTTACAGAAGAATTTCAGCTAAGAAATAAACAAAGAATGATAGAATATCAACGTTTTGTAACTCCTAATGAACTGATAGATTTCAGCAAATATCATCATTGATTGAAACCATAAAAAATAGGATCAAGCAAAGGGTAAACAGTTCCTGATTAAAATAAACATCACCTATGAGGTAGTCTTGCAAAAACAAAAGGAAACCCTGAAACTGATCAATCAATAGTCCTAACTACTAATTTAAAGGAAATAACAAGAGATGGAGGAACTTGCCAATGAGCCCCAAGGAGATGTGACCAAAAATCTGTAATGAGTAGATTCTACAGAGCAAATGACCTAGTTTATTCAACACAGGAGCAAAAAAACAAAACAAAAACAAAACAAAAAAACCTATATAGGGAATATGCAAATAATAACTTGACATATATAACTAATCACAACATATGAACATTATCTGGGTCCTGATTCAAGAAAATTTTTACAAAATTAAGACAGTGAAAGAAATGCAAACACAGATGCTATATTTAAAGATATTAAATTATGATTGTTGTTTTTAAAGCCATGATAATGGTTTTGTGGCTATGTTTTAAAAAATAGCCCTTCCCTTTCAGAGATATATACTAAACTTTGACAGATAAAATAATTTGATGTCTAGAATTCGTTGCAAAATAATCTGAGGTTAAGAAAGTAGATGGTGTTCCATGAAGCAAGATTGGCCGTATATTGATCATTATTGAAGCTGGTGTCACAAAAATGCAATATGAAGGTACTATCGTCTCTAATTTTCTTTTTTTTCTTTTTTTTTAAAGTATACTTTAAGTTTTAGGGTACATGTGCACAACGTGCAGGTTTGATACCTATGTATACATGTGCCATGTTGGTTTGCTGCACCCATCAACTCGTCATTTACATTAGGTATTT
>NW_012102843.1:2308397-2309560 GCF_000951045.1 Mandrillus leucophaeus
TTCCTATTTTTCCACATCCTCTCCAGCATCTGTTGTTTCCTGACTTTTTAATGATTGACATTCTAACTGGCGTGAGATGGTATTTCATTGTGGTTTTGATTTGCATATCTGTGATGACCAGTGATGATGAGCATTTTTTCATGTGTCTCTTGGCTGCATAGTTGTCTTCTTTTGAGAAGTGTCCATTCATATAATTTGCCCACTTTTTGATGGGTTTGTTTGTTTTTCTCTTGTAAATTTGTTTGAGTTCTTTGTAGATTCTGGATATTAGCCCTTTGTCAGATGGGTAGATTGCAAAAATTTTCTCTCATTCTGTAGGTTGCCTGTTCACTCTGTTGGTAGTTTCTTTTGCCTTGCAGAAGCTCTTTGGTTTAATTAGATCCCATTTTTCTATTTTGACTTTTGTTGCCATTGCTTTTGGTGTTTCAGTCATGAAGTCCTTGCCCATGCCTATGTCTTGAATGGTATTGCCTAGGTTTTCTTCTAGGGTTTTTATGGTTTTAGGTCTAACATCTAAGTCTTTAATCCATCTTGAATTAATTTTTGTGTAAGGTGTAAGGAAGGGATCCAGTTTCAGCTTTCGACATATGGCTAGCCAGTTTTCCCAGCACCATTTATTAAATAGGGAATCCCTTCCCCATATCTTGTTTTGTCAGGTTTGTAAAAGATCAGATGGTTGTAGATGTGTGGTGTTATTTCTGAGGCCTCTGTACTGTTCCATTGGTCTATATCTCTGTTTTGGTACCAGTACCATGCTGTTTTGGTTACTGTAGCCTTGTATATAGTTTGAAGTCAGGTAGCATGATGCCTCCAGTTTTGTTCTTTTGACTTACAATTGTCTTGGCAATACGGGCTCTTTTTTGGTTCCATATGAACTTTAAAGTAGTTTTTTCCAATTCTGTGAAGAAAGTCATTGGTAGCTTGATGGCGATGGCATTGCATCTATAAATTACCTTGGGCAGTATGGTCATTTTCACGATGTGGATTCTTCCTATCCGTGAGCATGGAATGTTCCTCCATTTGTCTGGGTCCTTTTTTATTTCATTGAGCAGTGGTTCGTAGTTCTACTTGAAGAAGTCCTTTACATCCCTTGTAAGTTGGATTCCTAGGTATTTTATTCTCTTTGTAGCAATTGTGAATGGGAGTTCACTCATGATTTGGCT
>NW_012102843.1:2310292-2311690 GCF_000951045.1 Mandrillus leucophaeus
CCAGTTTTTGCCCATTCAGTATGATATTGGCTGTGGGTTTGTCATAAATAGCTCTTATTATTTTGAGATACGTTCCATCAATACCTCGTTTATTGAGAGTTTTTAGCATGAAGGGCTGTAGAATTTTGTCAAAGGTCTTTTCTGCATTTATTGAAATAATCATGTGGTTTTTGTTACTGGTTCTGTTTATGTGATGGATTACATTTATTGATTTGCATATGTTGAACCAGCCTTGCATCCCAGGGATTAAGCTGACCTGATTGTGGTGGATAAGGTTTTTGATGTGCTGCTGGATTCAGTTTGCCACGATCTTATTGAGGATTTTTATGTCAATGCAAAATGTCAATGTCAGGGATATTGGCCTAAAATTCTCTTTTTTTATTGTGTCTCTGCCAGGGTTTGGTACCAGGATGATACTGGCCTCATAAAATGAGTTAGGGAGGATTCCCTCTTTTTCTATTGATTGGAATAGTTTCGGAAGAAATGGTACTGGAATTCGGCTGTGAATCTCTCTGGTCCTGGACTCTTTTTGGTTGGCAGGCTATTAATTATTGCCTTAATTTCAGAACTTGTTACTGGTCTATTCGGAGATTGAACTTCTTCCTGGTTTAGTCTTGGAAGGGTGTATGTGTCCAGGAATTTATCAATTTCTTCTAGATTTTCTAGTTTATTTGAGTAGAGGTGTTTATAGTATTCTCTGATGGTAGTTTGTATTTCTGTGGGATCGGTGGCGATACCCCCTTTATCATTTTTTATTACATCTATTTGATTCTTCTCTCTTTTCTTCTTTATTAGTCTTGCTAGCGGTCTATCAATTTTGTTGATCTTTTCAAAAAACCAGCTCCTGGATTCATTGATTTTTTGAAGGGTTTTTGTGTCTCTATCTCTTTCAGTTCTGCTCTGATCTTAGTTATTTCTTGCCTTCTGCTGACTTTTGAATTTGTTTGCTGTTGCTTCTCTAGTTCTTTTAATTGTGATGTTAGTGTGTCGATTTTTTATCTTTCCTGCTTTCTCTTGTGGGCATTTGTTTCCCTCTACACACTGCTTTAAGTGTGTCCCAGAGATTCTAGTACATTGTGTCTTTGTTCCCACTGGTTTCAAAGAACATCTTTATTTCTGCCTTCATTTCGTTATGTACCCAGTAGACATTCAGGACCACAGCGTTCAGTTTCCACGTAGTTGTGTGATTCGCAATGAGTTTCTTAATCCTGAGTTCTAATTTGATTGCACCATGGTCTGAGAGACAGTTTGTTGTGATTTCTGTTCTTTTATATTTGCTGAGGAGTGCTTTACTTCCAAATAGGTGGTCAGTTTTAGAATAAGTGTGATGTGGTGCTGAGAAGAATGTATATTCTGTTGATTTGGGGTGGAGAGTTCTGTAGATGTCTATTAGATCTG
>NW_012102843.1:2312015-2315157 GCF_000951045.1 Mandrillus leucophaeus
TCTCTTTTGATCTTTGATGGTTTAAAGTCTGTTTTATCAGAGACTAGGATTGCAACCCCTGCTTTTTTTGTTGTCCATTTGCTTGCTAGATCTTCCTCCATCCCTTTATTTTGAGCCTATGTGTGTCTCTGCACATGAGATGGGTCTCCTGAATACAGCAAACTGATGGGTCTTGACTCTTTATCCAATTTGTCAGTCTGTGTCTTTTAATTGGGGCATTTAGCCCATTTACATTTAAGGTTAATATTGTCATAGGTGAATTTGATGCTGCCATTTTGATGTTAGCTGGTTATTTTGCCCGTTAATTGATGCAATTTCTCCATAGCATCGATGGTCTTTACAATTTGGCATGTTTTTGCAGTGGCTAGTACCAGTTGTTTCTTTATGTGTTTAGTGCTTCCTTCAGGAGCTCTTGTAAGGCAGGCCTGGTGGTGACAAAATCTCTCAGCATTTGCTTGTCTGTAAGGGATTTTATTTCTCCTCCACTTATGAAGCTTAGTTTGACTGGATATGAAATTCTAGGTTGAAAATTCTTTCCTTTAAGAATGTTGAATATTGGCCCCCGCTCTCTTCTGGCTTGTAGGGTTTCTGCTGAGAGATCTGCTGTTAGTTTGATGGACTTCCCTTTCTGGGTAACCTGACCTTCCTTTCCAGCTGCCCTTAACATTTTTTTCTTCATTTCAGCCTTGGTAAATCTGCTGATTATGTGTTTTGCGGTTCCTCTTTTCAGGGAGTATCTTTGTGGTGTTCTCTGTATTTCCTGAATTTGAAAGTTGGCCTGCCTTGCTGGGTTCAGGAAGTTCTCCTGGATAATATCCTGAAAAGTGTTTTCCAACTTGGTTCCAATCTCCCCATCACTTTCAGGTATACCAGTCAAACGTAGATTTGGTCGTTTCACATAGTCCCATATTTCTTGGAGGCTTTGTTCATTTCTTTTTACTCTTTTTTCTCTAACCTTGCCTTCTCACTTTGTTTCATTAATTTGATCTTCAATCACTGATACCCTTTCTTCCACTTGATGGAATTGGCTACTGAAGCTTGTGCATGCGGCATGAAGTTCTCGTGCCATGGTTTTCAGCTCCATCAGGTCATTTAAGTTCTTCTCTACACAGGTTATTCTAGTTAGCCATTCGTCTAACTTTTTTTCAAAGTTTTTAGCCTCCTTGCGATGGGTTCGAACATGTTCCCTTTAGCTCGGAGAAGTTTGTTATTACCGACCTTCCGAAGCCTACTTCTGTCAACTCATCAAAGTCATTCT
Source organism: Mandrillus leucophaeus (assembly GCF_000951045.1). Lineage (NCBI taxonomy): Eukaryota > Metazoa > Chordata > Mammalia > Primates > Cercopithecidae > Mandrillus > Mandrillus leucophaeus. Next base: position 2,313,274 of record NW_012102843.1, read on the forward strand.
CTGTCCAGCTTTGTTCCATTGCTGCCGAGGAGCTGTGATCCTTTGGAGGAGAAGAGGTGCTCAGATTTTTAGAGTTTTCAGCTTTTCTGCTGGTTTCTCCCCGTCTTTGTGATTTTATCTGCCTTTGGTCTTTGATGTTGGTGACCTACAGATGGGGTTTTGTGTAGATGTCCTTTTTGTTGACGTTGATGCTATTCCTTTCTGTTTGTTAGTTTTCCTTCTAATGGTCGGGTCCCTCAGCTGAAGGTCTGTTGGAGTTTGCTGGAGACTCTGTTTACCTGGGTATCACCAGCGGATGCTAGAGAACAGCAAATATTGCAAAACAGCAAACATTGCTGCTTGATCCTTCCTCTGGAAGCTTCGTCCCAGAGGGGCACCCATCTATATGAGGTGTCTGTTGGTCCCTACTGGGAGGTGTCTCCCAGTTAGGCTACAAGAGGGGCAGGGACCCACTTGAGGATGCAGTCTGTCTGTTCTCAGAACTCAAATGCCATGTTGGGAGAACCACTTCTCTCTTCAGAGCTGTCAGACAGGGATGTTTAAGTCTGCAGAAGTTGTATGCTGCCTTTTGTTCAGCTAAGCCCTGTCCACAGAGGTGGAGTCTAGAGGCAGTAGGCCTTGCTGAGCTGCACTGGGTTCCACCTAGTTGAGCTTCCCAGCTGCTCTCTTTACCTACTCAAGCCTCAGCAAAGTCAGACGCCCCTCCCCCAGCCAGGCTGCCACCTCACAGTTCGATCTCACACTGCTGCGCTAGCAGTGAGCATGGCTCCGAGGGCGTGAGACCCACCAAGTCAGGCACAGGAGAGAATCTCTTTGTCTGCCTGTTGCTAAGACCTTGGGAAAAGTGCAGTATTTGGGTGGGGGTGTCCCGTTTTCCCAGGTACAATCTGTCATGGCTTCCCTTGGATAGGAAAGGAAATTCCCCGACCTCTTGTGCTTCCTGGGTGAGGCGATGCCCCACCCTGCTTCAGCTAGCTCTCCTTGGGCTGCATCCACTGTCCAACCAGTCCCACTGAGATGAACCAGGTACCTCAGTTGGAAATGCAGAAATCACCCATCTTCTGCATTGATCCCACTGGGAGCTGCAGACTGGAGCTGTTCCTATTTGGCCATCTTGTTATATCTTTTATATATATGTTTTTTAATTGCTTACCTACAAAAAATATTCTTTGGAGAAATTATTCAAGTTCCCAAATGCAATTACCCTTGCTCTGTGTACAAATAGGCTTTTTAAATTTTTTTTTGCACGTTATTGAATATTCATGTATATGCTCTAATGAATTGCAATTGAATTTAAAACATTATGTCTAGATAGGCTTTCCTAGACCCCCTCCATGTATAAAAGTGATGGAAGGACAGTGGTTTTAACTCATATACATGCACACACAATTTCACATATATTCATTTATCCATAAATATGCATATACACATACATTAAAAGTATAAAACTACAAACGCAAAGAAACCTGGACTAAATATTCACCTGAAATATGTCACACAAGTTTTTATCTTTAACATGTAAAGAATTCATTAATCTGAAAGAAAAACACACTGGTAAATAATAGGCAGAGACAGCCAGGAGTGATGGCTCACACCTGTAATCCCAGCAATTTGGGAGGCTGGGGCAGGCGGATCACAAGGTCAGGAGATCGAGACCATCCTGGCTAACATGGTAAAACCCCGTCTCTACTAAAAAATAAAAAAAAATTAGCCGAGTGTGGTGATGGGCACCTGTAGTCCGAGCTATTCGGGAGGCTGAGGGCAGGAGAATGGCGTGAACCTGGGAGGCGAAGCTCGCAGTGAGCCAAGATAGCGCCACTACACTCGCACCTGGGCGACAGAGAGAGACTCCGTCTCAGGGAAAAAAAAAAAAAAAAAAAAAAA
>NW_012102843.1:2315207-2321379 GCF_000951045.1 Mandrillus leucophaeus
AAAAAAAAATTAGCCGAGTGTGGTGATGGGCACCTGTAGTCCGAGCTATTCGGGAGGCTGAGGGCAGGAGAATGGCGTGAACCTGGGAGGCGAAGAACCTGGGAGGCAGAAGTTGCGCCACTGCATTCTAGCCTAGGTGACAGAATGAGACTCTATCTCAAAAAAAAAAAAAAAAAAAGAATAGGCAGATACTTAACAGAAGAAGTAAAAATGACTAATACACATAAAATTAGTTGTGTAATTGATCACCAAAAAATTTTATGAAATACACATCAAACAATGACATCCCATTTTTGTCTTAAGATTTTAAAATTACAGTCTTGCTGGTGAAAATGCATGATACACAAGCTTCTGGTGGGAGTGTAACTTGGTACAACCTTTTGTAAAGCACTTTTGACATAAGGTATCAAAAGTCTTAAAATTATTTATAACCTCTCCTTCTCTATTTTGACTTCTTAGCATCTAGCCAAGTAAAATCTTAATAAGATATAGTAAAAAAAATTTGTTTATAAAAGTATTCATTAATGTTTAGTATTGAAAACACCAAAAAATTTTGTAATAATACATTGATTAAATTAATTGGGGTGCATTCATAATTTGAAATGTTATACAGCTATTAAAAACTCAAATTTTGAAGATCTTAGGTACTTGAAAAAATTCTCATTAAAAATTTGAACAAACAAAGGCCATACCTGACAAACCCACAGCTAACATACTGAATGGGGAAAAGTTGAAAGCCTTTTCTCTAAGAACTGGAATAAGACAGGATGCCTACTTTCACCACTCCTCTTCAACAAAATAATGGAACTCCTAGCCAGAGTAATCAGGCAAGAGAAAGAAGTAAAAGACATCCAAATTGGAAAAAAGAAAGTCATATTGTCACTTTTTGCAGATGATGTAATCTTATATTTAGAAAAACCAAAAGACTCCACTAAAACATCTTAGAACTGAAAAACAAATTAAGTAAAGTTGCAGTATACAAAATTAACATACAAAAATCAATCAGTAGTATTTCTGAACATCAATAATGACATAGCTGAAAAAGAAATCAAGAAGGCAATCACATTTACAATAGCTAAAAAAAAAAATAAAAATACCTAGAAATAAATTTATCCAAGGAGGCAAAAGACCTCTACAAGAAATACTACAAAACACTGATGAAAGAAATTGAAAAGGACACAAACAAATGTAAAGACATCCTATGCTCATGCATCAGAAGAATTATTGTTGTTAAAATGACCATACTGCCGAAAGTGATCTACAGTGTGATCCCTATCAAAATACCAATGTCATTTTTCACAAAAATAAAAAAATTTCTGGCCGGGCACAGTGGCTCACACCTGTAATCCCAGCACTTTGGGAGGCCAAGGCAAGTGGATCGCCTGAGGTCAGGAGTTTGAGACCAGCCTGGCTAACATGGTGAAACCCCGTCTCTACTAAAAATACAAAAATTAGCCGGGTGCCATGGCAGGTGCCTGTAATCCCAGCTACTGGGGAGGCTGAGGTAGAAGAATCACTGGAACCTGGGAGGCAAAGGTTGCAGTGAGCCAAGATCTCACCACTGCACTCCAACCTGGTGGGCAGAGTGAGGCTCCATCTCAAAACAAAAACAAAAAATAAAACTTTTTTTTTTAAATTTAAAATTCTTAAAATTTGTATGGAACTAAAAAAGAGCCAGAATAGCCAAAGAAATCTTGAGCAAAAAGAACAGAGCTAGAGGGATCATACTACCTGACTTTAAAATGTATTGCAAGGCTACATAGTAACCAAAACAGCATGGTATTGGTATTTAAAAAAACAGACAAATAGACCAATGAAACAGTATAGAGAACCCAGGAATAAATCCACATATTTACAGCCAACTGACCTTTGGCAAAGCCATCAAGTACATACATTGGGAAAAGGACACCCTCTATAATAAAATGGTGCTGGGAAAACTGGATAACCATATGTAGAAGAACGAAACAGGACCCTATCTCCCTCTTTATATAAAAATCAACTCAAGATGGATTAAAAACTTAAGACCCAAAACCATAAACCTACTAGAAAATAACATAAGAAAAACTCTTCAGGACATAGGTCTAGGCAAAGATTTTATGGCTAAGATCTCAAAATTACAGGCAAGGAAACCAAAAATAGACAAGTAGGACTACATTAAATTAAAAAGCTCTGCACAGCAAAAGAAACGATCACCAGAATGAAAAGACAGCCTGTTGAATAAGAGAGAATATTTGCATACTCATTTCACAGGAGACTAATATCCAGAATATACAAGAAACTCAAACAACTCAACAGGAAAAAGAAAAGAAAACCCAAATAATCCCATTAAAAATGGGGTAAGGACATGAATGGACATTTCTCAAAAGTAGACATGCAGATGGCCTACAGTTGTATGAAAAAATGCTCAACATCACCAATCATCAGGGAAATGCAAATCGAAACCACAATGAGATATCATCTTACCCCAGTTAGAACGGCTATTACTAAAAAGACAAAAATAACAAATGTTGGTGAGGATGTGGAGAAATGGAAACTCTTATACACTGTTAGGGGGAATGTAAATTAGCACAGCCTCTATGGAAAGCAGTATGAAGATTTCTCAAAAAAAACTAAAGATAGAACTACCATGCATCCAGCAATTCCAGTGCTCGGTATTATCCAAAGCAAAATAAACTGCATATCAAAGGGATACATGCAGTCTCATGTTTATCGCAGCACTATTCACTATAGCAAAGATATGGAATCAGTCCAAATGTCTATCAGTGAAGGAGTGGATAAAGAAAATGTCATATATATGCACAATGGAATACTATTCTACCATATAAAAGAATAAAATTGTATTATAGCGACATGGATGGAATGGGAGGTTAAGTGAAATCAGCAGGCACAGAAAGAAATATATTGCATATTATATGTGGGAGCTAAAAAGTTGATCACATGGAGGTAGACGGTGGAATGACAGATGCCAGAGACTGACAAGAGTATATGGGTAGGAGGGGGAGTGAAAGGAGTTTGGTTAATGGGTACAAACATATAGTTAGATAGAAGAAATAAGTTCTAATGTTCAATAGCGGAGTAGGGTTATCTATAGTTAACAACAATGTATTGTGTGTTTCAAAACAACCAAAACAGAGGACTTACAATGTATCCAACACATAAAACTGACACACACTTTGGTGATGGATACCCTAAGTAGCCTGACTTGATCATCACACATTCTATGCGTGTACCAAAATTTCACAAGTACCCCATAAATATGTACAAATGTAATGTATAAAAAATTTTTTTTAATTGAAAAAATACAGAACAGAGTTATGTACAGGGTACAATATAATACTAATTTTGGTCTCTTTATGTATATAATCATAAAGACCAGAAGGGAAGGCACCACAACTTCAACAGCATTTATGTGATGAATTATAGATTATATTATACCTTTCTGTAGTTTATAAATTATTCAGTGCTTCTCATGTTTTACTGTATAATCACTAAGAAAGAATAGACATTTTTCACAAAGCAAACTCAGAGGCACCTAAGATATACTGAAAAGTATACAGACTCCCCAATTTATGATGGTTTGACTTATAATTTTTCAACTTTCTGATGGTATAAAAGTAATATGCATTCAGTAGGACATCAGTAAATTACATGAGATGTTTAACACTTCATTCTGAAATAGGCTTTGTGAGCTGGGCGCAGTGGGTTACACCTGTAATCCCAGCACTTAGGGAGGCCAACGCAGGTGGATCACCTGCGGTGAGGAGTTTGAGACTAGCATGGCCAACATGGTGAAACCCCATCTCTACTAAAAATACAGAAATTAGCTGGGCATGGTGGCACGTACCTGTAATCCCAGCTATTGGGGAGGCTGAGGCATGAGAATTGCTTGAATCCAGGAGATGGAGGTTGCAGTGAGCTGAGATCGTACCATTGCACTCCAGCCTGGATGACAAGAGTGAAACTCCATCTCAAAACAACAAAAACAACAAACAAAAGTAAAATAGGCTTTGTGTTGGATGATTTTGCCCAATTGTTGGCTAATGTAAGTGTTCTGAGTGCATTTAACGTAGGCTAGGCTAAGCTATGATATTTGGTAGATTCGATGTATTAAGTGGATTTTCCACTTATTGACATACTAAAATTACAATGGGCTTATTGAGATGTAACCCCATCATAAACCAAGGATCATCTGTATTTGAGGAATCAGCAAGCAATGACTTAAGCCAGTCAGCTCAGTGGTCCAGAGTAAGTTTCTCTTCTGGGCCTGATATTCTTATCTAGAAAACAGCCGTGGTAATTATACAGTTGTAATGTAAATTAAATTAAGGAAATGAGCCTTGCATACACTACGCATTCAATTATAGGACATTTCCCTATAACAACAAAATTTAAATTTTGATTGTATTTTTTTGTCTTTTCCCCCTCATATAATATAGATAATAGTTTGCAAATACTTTTGTACTCCTGAATATAATCTTGCATCTTCAGATATAAGGGAAACATTTATGGGAATGTTATAAAACCTTGATTTTGTAGTATTCTTTGTGTTCTCTTGGTTTTAATGGCTTGCCTATAAAAAATTACTAATTCATGCAGAAATTATTGTTTCTTACATGGAAAGAAGCATTGGAGAATGAAATGATAAATAAGATATATTTGCTGTTGTAAAGGATATTTCACTCATACAACCAACAAATACGCAAATGTATTAGGTTCCATAGGAAGAATAATACAATTTTAGAGTCCAGAAATTGCTTACATCTTACACAAAGATTATTCATCTGAATTTAAAATGACAATCACCAAATTTATGCAAAGGTTTTCTGTGAATTCTGGAGCTAAGAAAGAGAGTTAATGGTTTGGACTTTGCAATTGGGCTTCCTTCTATTTGCCATAGTTTATTAATTGAATAAGAATAAAGTCAACTTGGCAAATATTTATTTAGTACCCATTATAAGCAACAAACTGTGTTGGGAAGAGTGGAAATGTGAAGAAAATGGACTTTTATTCTTCAAGGAGATTAAAGTTTTATGAAGTTAAACTATGAAAAACTTAATCAGGTTAAAATATTTATTTACTATTTTAAAACAGCTAAATAACTTGCATACCATGTCAAAAGGATCTCAGAGGAATGAGAGGTAGTAGTTCAAATTTGGAAAATTGGAACTTCAAATGAGTCAATGAATAGAATTAGACCAGACGGAGAGCTACTGGGTATGATGTACTGGTTGTGTGAAATAGTGTGAGAAAAAGTGCAAAGGGAGACTATATACAAGGCATGTTTAGGGAACAACAAGTAAAGTATCTACAAAAGTCATTTGAAGGATTTTCCGGAGATAAGAATATCTTGAAATATTTGGGACAAATTTTTAAAAGTCTCAGAAGTCTAAGTAATTATGATTTATTCCTATCAATATTGTGGCATTAGTGCAGACTTTTTTTTTTAAAGGTATCATCTACTTGAAGTAGTGTGTTAGGAAATTAATCTGGAAGGAAGTATATAAAATTCAAGAAGGTCATTTAGAAGGTCTTGTAGTCACATTGTTATAACGAAATAAAGGCTGGAATAAGTGTTGCAATTTTGATCAAACATTCCACAGACTTATCAGTGTAAAGATGAATAAGCAATTGCTGGATGCAGTGGCTCATACCTGTAATCCCAGCACTCTGGGGCTGAGGCGGGTGGATTGCCTAAGCTCAGGAGTTGGAGAACAGCCTGGACAACGTGACCAAACCCTGTCTCTACTAAAAATACAAAAAAATTAGCCAGGCATAGTGGCACCAGCCTGTAATCCCTGCTACTGGGGCGGCTGAGGCACAAGAATCACTTAAAACCGGGAGACAGAGGTTGCAGTGAGCTGAGATCGGACCACTGCACTCCAGTCTAGGCGACAGAGGGAGACTCTGTCTCCAAAAAGAACAGAAAAAAAAAAAGGTGGGGGCTGGCTGCAGTGGCTCATGCCTGTAATTCCAGCACTTTGGGAGGCCGAGGCAGGCAGATCACAAGGTCAAGAGATCGAGACCATCCTGGCTAACACGGTGAAACCCTGTCTTTACTGAAAATACAAAAAATGACCCAGGCCAGGCATAGTGGTGGGTACCTGTAGTCCCAGCCACTCGGGAGGCTGAGGCAGGAGAATGGCGTGAGCCCGGGAGGCAGAGTTTGCAGTGA
>NW_012102843.1:2321804-2325251 GCF_000951045.1 Mandrillus leucophaeus
TTTTTTTTTTTTTTTTTTTGAGACGGAGACTCTGTCTCCAGGCTGCAGTGCAGTGGCCGGATCTCTACTCACTGCAATAATCTACGCCTCCCGGGTTCAAGCCATTCTCCTGCCTGAGCCTCCCGAGTAGCTGGGACTACAGGCGCCGGCCACCACGCTCGCTAATTTTTTGTATTTTTAGTAGAGATGGGTTTCACCATGTTAGTCAGGTTGGTCTCAATCTCCTGACCTTGTGATCTGCCCGCCTCGGCCTCCCAAAGTGCTGGGATTACAGGCATGAGCCACTGCGCCTGGCCCATATGGTTTTCTTAAACAGCAGCAGTTAAATGAAATGAAATCTCTTACACTACTGTCTTTTATCATTTGTATTTTGTATTATTAAAATGGGCCAGTTTATAATGCTTGAGAAAGAATTCATGAACTGTTGACCTAAACTAAACTGTAGACTCAGCTTTTGGACAGAAAAGGTTGATCTCTTCCCTGAGTTAAACATTCTTAGAAGTTCTTGGTCTTTTAAATATCTTTATAAAAATTGATAAAACAGGAATCTTTCAGCAGTAACTTTCAAATATAATCTCTGCTAGTAAAAAGGATGTTTTTTTCATGATTTATTGGTATCTCTCAACTCCAGAATCATCATCTAGGATTTATCTCTATGAAATATGCAGTAACAGAATTTATTGCATAGTTAATGTTTTCCATCAATCTTGCCTTTCAAATTGGAAGTCTCCATTAAGACATATTTTAATGATAAACAGTAAGACATGCCAACCTTTCTATCAGTTATTTTATATGTACTGAATATTGAGGTGTTGTTCATCATTTACACAATGATCATATTTCATTATAATTACTATCATTTAGTTCAACTCGATGTCAGACTGCCCTCTGGATGCCATATACAAATCAACCACTGAATAGAGTTGAATGTATTTTAGGCTTTTAAATGAAAGCTTTGTGGCAACCCACTTCAATTTATTTTGATTTTTCCACTGATCTATGAAGTCCTGTTTGGAAACATCATGGTATAACGTAAAAAGCATTGAGTATGGAGTGGTGTAGTAATATATTCATAATTATGTGGCTTTATGTACATTATTTAAATGCCCTGGTGTACATATTATGAGGCAGGCACAGTGCAAGACTCTGGGAATGGTACACAAAGAAGAGAGAACTTTGCTTGAAGATGCGGAGTTTAATGCTAGTGGAGAGTGGAGGTATAGCAAGTAAGATCTTAGAAAGCTATTGAAATTAAATTAGATAACGTGTATCCAGTGCACAGACCAACAAAGACAAGGTTGTAACTATTGGTTCTCTCTTTACAAATGTTACCTATTTGGCGTCTTTATAGCAGACCCGATTTTATATAGTGATAATTTGGTAGAATTCTTTACAATGTTCTGTCTTTACAAATGTTACTTATTTGGCTTCTTTATAGCAGAACCGATTTTATATAGTGATAATTTGGTAGAATTCTAAATTGCATTGGTAAGTGGAGTTTTGCTGGACACAAAATCTTATTTAGGTCATGACGGTTTGAGTCTGAGCTATTCTATCTATGCATTCTCCTTAATATGCAGTTTGAGTTTCACTGAAGAGAAGCAATTTTTCAAATATCTAATAGAATTTCCTGCTTATTTGAATTTAACAAATTAATCATCTGCTTTTCTTTTGAATGTAACTCAAGGGAATGTGGAACAGGCATCCTTGAGATGTATTAAATTATTAGCTGGCATAATTTTTGAGAATGCCTGTATAACTATACAAGGTGTTCACAATACTCAAAGGATCTTAATTTTCTTGTAAGTAGGAAATAAACTGCTCATGTTTTTAGTCCTTAATATTTTAAACTCTTTATGGTCTAAATTTCATCTCAAATACTCTAAATGAAAACCAAATTGACCACTGGCAAATCAAGATGAAGGAAATTGAATGCCCATGATATCTTATGGTATTCTATTAGGAGATGAAGACTATTTTCTCTCAAGGGGTTTACTATAATTTAGTATTGAGATATTCTTTGAATTCAAAGACCTGCCCCCAGTAAGACATAAGATATGAATAACAAACCTCACTGTTTATTTATCTGGCACTTGAACTCAAAATGCGCCTGGGTCCCAAAGGAAATAGACATATATTAATACAAAATATAACCATGATTATATTAATAAACATTCATATTTATTCATATAAACATGGCTATATTTAAAAATGCAATTTATGATGGAGAGTCAAGTGTATTTACTCAGTGAAAGAAAAGCATGGAATATATATTTGTGCATATGTAAGTTTTATCTACCATATTTACTTATACATCTTCCCTTTTAGAACCAATATTCTGCCTTTTAAATTATGATAATTGAACACAGTCATGCAATCCTCCCACCTCTGTCTCCTGAGTAGCTGGGACTACAGGCACAGGCCAATCATGCCTGGCTAATATTTAAAAAAAATTTTTTTTTAGATATGAGGTCTTGCTGTGTTGCCCAGGCTGGTCTCAAACGCCTGGGCTCCAGCGATGCCCCTGCCTGGGCCTCTCAAGGTGCTGGGATTACAGGCATGAGCCACTGCACCTGTCCCTAGCAACATATTAAGGGTTGATCTTCTGAAATCTTTATAACATCAGGTAAAAAGCAGATAAGAGTGGGATTACCTGCACTTTTTGTGCTGAGCATTTAGTTCCCCTCTCTAGAAGAGTATCACTAGGATTTACAATTTTTGTAAAACAAAACCAGTGTATTTCTACACAAACCAGTAACTCATCAAGGGAAATATCTGATAGGTATTTCCTTAACAAAATAATCAAACTTAGCATTTCCAACAGGATGAGATAAAATACCCTTTTTTACCTTTGAATGTGATACATGAGAAGCTCACAACATCACCTATATAATATTCTGGAATTAAAAAAATGGAATCTACTCATCAGAAAACAATCCAAATTGTAAAACATACTGTAAAACAAGTAGCCTTTACTCATCAAAAATGTCATTGACATAAAAGACACAAGGGGCTGGTGAACTGATTAGATTAGGGAAAACTAAAGAAATATGACAGCTCAATTCAATGAGTGACTTTGGATTAATTCTTGGATAAGAAAATGAAAACAAAAAAGCTATGAAAAGCACAGTATTGAAACAATTGGGAAAATTTGAACATGGGCTTTATCTTAGATACTAAGATTTTTTTAAAAAATCAGTGTTAAATTTCTTGAGTGTGATCATTGCATGGTAGTAGGTAGGTATGTAAGAGAATACTTCTTTCCTTTGGAGACACATGCTGAAGTATTTAGGGATGAAGTGTCAAAGTCTGCAAGTAACTCTCAAATGATTGAGAGAGAGAAAAAATAATATATATATATATATATATATAAAGATAAAACAAATGAGAGGAAATATGCTAAAACTGGCAAATCTAGGGGAACAGCAAACAGAAGTTTAATGTATT
>NW_012102843.1:2325301-2338090 GCF_000951045.1 Mandrillus leucophaeus
AAAAAAATTTTTTTTTAGATATGAGGTCTTGCTGTGTTGCCCAGGCTGGTCTCAAACGCCTGGGCTCCAGCGATGCCCCTGCCTGGGCCTCTCAAGGTGCTGGGATTACAGGCATGAGCCACTGCACCTGTCCCTAGCAACATATTAAGGGTTGATCTTCTGAAATCTTTATAACATCAGGTAAAAAGCAGATAAGAGTGGGATTACCTGCACTTTTTGTGCTGAGCATTTAGTTCCCCTCTCTAGAAGAGTATCACTAGGATTTACAATTTTTGTAAAACAAAACCAGTGTATTTCTACACAAACCAGTAACTCATCAAGGGAAATATCTGATAGGTATTTCCTTAACAAAATAATCAAACTTAGCATTTCCAACAGGATGAGATAAAATACCCTTTTTTACCTTTGAATGTGATACATGAGAAGCTCACAACATCACCTATATAATATTCTGGAATTAAAAAAATGGAATCTACTCATCAGAAAACAATCCAAATTGTAAAACATACTGTAAAACAAGTAGCCTTTACTCATCAAAAATGTCATTGACATAAAAGACACAAGGGGCTGGTGAACTGATTAGATTAGGGAAAACTAAAGAAATATGACAGCTCAATTCAATGAGTGACTTTGGATTAATTCTTGGATAAGAAAATGAAAACAAAAAAGCTATGAAAAGCACAGTATTGAAACAATTGGGAAAATTTGAACATGGGCTTTATCTTAGATACTAAGATTTTTTTAAAAAATCAGTGTTAAATTTCTTGAGTGTGATCATTGCATGGTAGTAGGTAGGTATGTAAGAGAATACTTCTTTCCTTTGGAGACACATGCTGAAGTATTTAGGGATGAAGTGTCAAAGTCTGCAAGTAACTCTCAAATGATTGAGAGAGAGAAAAAATAATATATATATATATATATATATAAAGATAAAACAAATGAGAGGAAATATGCTAAAACTGGCAAATCTAGGGGAACAGCAAACAGAAGTTTAATGTATTATTCTTCTGACACTTCTGAATGTGTAAAATTTTTCAAAATAAAAATGCAAAATGTATATACAAACCAGAGAAAATTAGATTGAGTACACAACATAAAGTTGTGTGAATTTGCTTGTTATTAATCATATCGTGCTTAATTCTCATTTTAATAAGAGATATATGTATATATTTGAAACAGTTTCACTCTGCATCCAGGGTGGGGTGTAATGGCACGATCACGGCTCACTGCAGCCTTGATCTCTTGGCTCAAGCAATCCTCCCAGCTCAACCTCCCAAGTAGCTGGTTCTACAGGTGCACACCACCATTCCCAGCTTTTTTTTTTTTTTTTTGTTAGAGATGGGGGTCTTGCTATGTTGCCCAGGCTGACCTAGAACTCGAGCTCAAGCAGTCTTCCTGCCTTGGCCTCCCAAAGTGCTAGGATCACAGCCATGAGCCACTGTGCCTGGATAAGAGACATTTTTAAATGTCATATTTTTAAACTGGATGAAAGCCATTGATAATATACCCTGCTTGCAGATATAATTCAAAGAGTCAATATAACGCCCTCACTGTAACATAAAAGAGAACAAAAGATTATATTCTTCGATAGGCTAATTCTGGGGCACAACTACACTATTAGAATGCCCCCACAAATTTCCTGAATTTCCCCTAGAGGGTGTTACTGTCCCTGTAGTGAACAACTGGATTAACTGCTAGTGTAGCAGGGATGTTACCCTGAGACATCACTGAGATTACAACATGACCATGCACGTTTACTGAAGGGGTAAGGAGCCCACAGAATATCAATCTGTATGCATTAATTGCCTGAGGGTTTTGAGGGTTTGGCTATATACTGAGGGATAATTAGGGGGTGAAGGAGTTACAGATGAAGTATGGAAAGGGCTACAGGGTGTGTTGGTTCCCATAGACTTTGTTTAAACTCAGTGGAGGAATGAAGTCCTGGGTAAAAGCTGAAAAATCTGTTTTTTTTTCCTAGGGTTTCAGAAGGAGATATAGACACCAATATGTTGTTTACTGATATGCTGACAACACAGCTGAATGCAATTTATTTTGTCTACATTGGTTTCTCAAAATTATACAATGGAGGAAGTCCTTTCCCATGCCCTGGATGAAACGTGGCAGCTCATAGCTTTTCTGATTACTATTACTGTTACCTAATAGTGGGTAACTCTAAGTTGCCCTGATTCAGTAAATGATTAATAAAATGTTCAGTCCAATATATTAGGAAATGCTTCATTCTGAGGTCAATAATTCTGTTCCCTTCCGATTCTTCAGTTAGAGCCTACAGTGGGTGGTCCCCTACCCTCTCTGGAAGAGGGTGTGGTTGACTTTTTTCTTTTTCATTTCCCTCCCTCTTTCCACTAGCTACCCATATTTCTCACTGCTCCAGAGGGAGTTATAACTTGGGGTGGAAATGCAGAAAAGAGGGGAAAGAGTGTCACGGAATAGGTCTTCAGATGACTTTAGTCTCTCTGGGTCCAGCAGATGTGGAAAGTGGATCATCCTGTGGCTGTTTTCATGGTACTCTGGAGGTTCCCTGCTGGTCCCACTGGAAGTTCTCTGCAGGCCAGAGGTGAAAGAGGTAGAGGTGAGCTTTTGCCCTTTCCCTTTGGGGAATGGGTGGTTCTCACAGCACTCAGTGTCTTTCTCCAAACAAATATGTTTACAAATCCTCTCTGACTTTCCACTGCCTTGATTATTTTATGTCTTTGATGTGTCCTTGGAGTTGTCTAACTTCCTTTCAAAATATGCAACTCGTACTTTACTTTAGAGTTTTATCTATTTTATGATGGATCCTCAGTGGAAACTCCCAATTTAACATTTCATTGTCCTTAAATTCCTGGGTAACAGTGCAGCGGTGTGAAGAAGCTAGAAGTGGTAAAGTCAAATTCAAATTTGATTTTAGATTTTATGACTAGCTTTGTGATTGTGGACAAGCCACTTAACCTATTTTTAAAGTAAAAGTAACATATATTAATAGGGTTGATGTGGGATGCAATAGGGTACCCTGTAAATCATTAAAGCTAGAATATAGTAAGTGCTCAGTAACTTGTAGTTATTACTGTTATCTTTCCCTTTTCTGTGAAGAACAATCTGACACCTTCAGAGCTGGCAGATTTAGGAGATGAGAAGAAAATTCCTTGGAATGGATGTCAGTATTCTTATGGAAGGCCCCCAAACCGTAGCAATGGTGAAACACCCTCTGTGGCTTCATAGGTAGCGGACATGAACCCAGGAGCTGGAGTAGTAGAGGTGACAGGATCAACTATGAGAATCTGAGATATAACCCGGTGAGACTTTGTGGGAGCAAAGTCCTGCATGGCCCTGCTGTGGAAAGTTCCAGTGAAATCTGTGTTACTACTGACACAGTGAGCCCATCATCCCCACAGCCAGTGGTTCAAAGGGAAGAGAAGAGCATATCAGATTTCATAAGACATAGAATTATGTTTTCTCTTCTTACGGGAGACAACACTGAAATGGTTAGAATGCTTTCAGTTGCAAGCAGAAGATATCTAAGAGTGAAATAAAGATTTTTAATTATCTAACATAGCAAGACGTATAGGCAACTGTTTGTGTTGGTACGCTGACTGCATGATGGTAAGGCCAGCCTCTCTGCAATTCTTTTAGCATTCCATCTTGGTCACAAAATGTTTTCTGCCTTTCCAGGCATCAGGTCTTCATCAAAAGCAGGAAGAAGTGGGAAGAGTTGGTGTCAGTCACGTATATGCTTTTGTCAAGAAAGTTCAAGTGTTCTAGAACCACCCCCTACGCTACTGAGACCTCTGTGTGTTTGCATCTTACTTATCAGGATGGTGTCACAAGGCCACAACCACTAGCTGTAAGGGAGGTTGGGAAAGCCTCTCTGGTGGAGTTGGGTGAGTGTGAAGGAGTTTGGAACAGGGGTTGTGTTCATCAACGGACAGAGTCTGCCACAGATGCTATCATCTGCATTTGGGTGTGAACATCATTCTGGATACTTCAGAAAACCAAACCCCGGCAAATCCAGACAAGCTCCAGAAATGCTCCCACAACTTAGAGTAATATGGATAAGAATGGTGAAAAGAAAATCAATATAGAATTACAGTTTAGAAATTCCAGAAGAAAAGACTGAGGTAGATGGAGGAGAAGCGACAATCAATTAAATAGTGACACAGGCTCCCTGAACTGAGGATAGATGATCAGATCAAAGGAGCTCACCGCATTTGAGGTAAAATTAATGAGTATTAGCTCATCGTTGATACTGTTGAATTTCAAATTTTAAGAAGAAAAAATGTCTAATATCATCCATCCTGAGGAAACTATGTTATCAATACAAGAAGAAAAATCATGTAGGCATCAGATTTCTCCACAATATTAACAGTTAGAAAATGGAAACAACAGCTGCAGATTTTTGAGGGAAAATTATTGATTTAATAATTTCTAAACTCAAAGAAGACTTCACAAATAATTTTCACACATGCACAGCTTTTAACTACTTCATTTATATAATTTTATGAAAAATTACTCCCCAAATTTTTTAGGTTAAAAAGGAAATGCACCAAAAATAAACAATGAAATATATAATAGAAAAGAAGTGGCTGGGTGCAGTGGCTCACGCATGTAATCCCAAGACTTTGGGAGACTGAAGAAGGTGGATCACCTGAGGTCAGGAGTTCGAGACCACCCTGGCCAACATGCTGAAACCCCGTCTCTGCTAAAAATACAAAAATTAGCTCGGGGTGGTGGTGTGCACATGTAATCCCAGCTACTCGGGAGGCTGAGGCAGGAGAATTGCTTGAATGCGGGAGGCAGAGGTTGTAGTGAGCAGAGATTGGGCCATTGCACTCCAGCCTGGGTGGCAGAGCAAGACTCCACCTCAAAAAAAAAAAAAAAAAAAAAGTAAAAAGTTTATGTCTAGGTAACTGTTTTGGCTTTGAAATTTTATGACTTAAATATTCTCTAGAAAATATATAAAGTAATATAGATTAATATCTGAGATATTTAAAAGAAAAATTGTGAAATGTGGAGTGGGAGGATGGAAAAAGGGAGGAAATAAATCAGCTAAATTTTTGATCTTTCACCAGTAAAAAGACAAATAATGGAATAAAATTATTAATGTGGTATTAATAGACTCTTTCCTCTCCCCCAGCCCACATGAGAAAATGTTATCTTGTTTGCCAGACTTTCCCCTGCCTTATGTTACTGCCAAATTAATTCCTGTATTTTGGTGACATATAATTGGAAGATGCACAGAAAAGGATGTGTCCAGAGATGCTGAAGGAGGAGGTTATAAATTGGGAGAAATGAGGGAGATAGGAAAAGTCAGAAGTTTCCCAGAATAGAGTGGATCGATTTGACAGTTTTTTCCTCCTTTGGGGTTTGACTTGGTGAATAAGAAGCACAAGAGATTGTGAGAGAGAACTGAATAGGAGAGGAAGGGAGATTCGGGATGTGTTCATGGGGGTTATGCATCAGAACCTTTTTACATCCTTTGAAATGTGAAAGTAGAAGATGCAACTCCTTTCTTAAGACTCTGTTGAGTCTTAAAGCAGAGTTAACATTCTGATGAACTTTGCTTTATGATGCTGTGCAGAGAAGGAATCACAAAGATTACAGCTTCACTAGGGTTACACCTGGAGGATTTGTCTAAAATTGTGGACCGAAAGCACAGCTTTCAGCTGAAATTTAGAATACAACCATTGCTTTGTCACTGGAGTCAAGAGCACATTATTACCAGACTTCACAATAACAGTGGCAAGGAGAGAAGCTCCAATAGCAGCTGGGATAACACCAGACATGCCCTGGTGGATGTGCTGAAATCTGAGTTGTAAATGATGTCTCATGGGGAGTGGATGTGTCAGCTGCAGAACTAAACTTACATAGTGCTATGCAACTTCACTAAATTTAGAAAGTCTAAAGGAATCCTTTACGACACAGTGCAATGAAAATTGTGTTTTACTGCAGTTGCATAGATCCCCAGTTTCTCAAGCGGTTAGACCTCTGCAAATCCTCAGAGGAAACCAAAGCCAGATCTGGATAACTCAGACCTTGGCTGACCAATCCTCATGCCGGAACTGGGTCCCTTGGGAACATGGCAACGGCCAGATAGACGGAATTTTAGAATCACCTATAGGCTGTTTTCCAGAAATGGAAAGTAATGTGTCAGAGACTGAAGAAAATCACTTTACATTATGGTTAGAGAAAGTTCACAGTTGAACAGGATGTCGCATCAGAGGGATGTTTCCAGCCTAACGTTTCTTAGGATCTGAAGAACTGAGCTTTATGTACAGGGTGAAACAGAGAGCGTGAACATTGAGTGGTGTTTGCTGTACTCAGTGTGGTACAGAGACGGGCCACATGAGTCATCATTTCAATAGGGTGGCAGACATGATTTTATTTGGGATGATGGTAAGGAAGTGTATGTTCAATGATTTTTAAAATACTAAGTATAAGATAAAAATGCTAGTAGAGTCATTCTCACTAACTCTGTTAGAAAATTCCTGGAGTAAATTTTGGTTTGGTCATTTCTCTGTAAAGATTCATACCCACTGGGATCACCACCAGAAGAAACCAAAGAATGAAAACAGCAGCTAGTAATGCCAGGAGGACAGAGCCCAAATAAGAAGAAACTCCATGTAGAGTGAAAGCTACAGGATGCTCTTTTTACCTTCCATCTATGGGATTTGGTCAGCCTTACAAGTAAGTGGGTACCAAGTGGTAACTACATGAAAGAGGGTAGAGAACAAATAGAAAATTGGGGTGACCAATAATGCTTAAAATGTTACATGGTGTCAGTTATAATTTGCATTAATGCTTCCTCCTATTTAATATATATTGATAGAAACAGCAGTAGGAAATTCTAAAAATGGGATAAAATGGAACCACAATATGAAATTCTAAAAATAGAATTTTCAAATGCAATTTAAAAAATTCTGAAAAATGGCTTTGAGGGTGCAATCACCAGTTTCATGTAGTGTTAAGCACACAAGCTTTGACTAGCTATAAGACCTGGGAAAATGTATCTCTCTGAGCCTTAGTTTCCTCATGTGTGAACTGGAGATAACAATACTTAATACTTACGTTATATGGTGCTCAACAAAGGTGGTGTGTGTATAATACATATCATAGAACAAAGTGCTTAGGAAATTACATTCTAATAAAATTATTGTAAGCATTGTATTTTTGGTATATAGTACAGCTGACATTGATTGTATACTAAAGGAGAGTTTAAAAGCTACAAAATCTATTATATTTTCTCCCAAAGAAAAGACTGGGGGATAGTAATACTCTTGGAGAGATGAAGAAAGAGTGGGCAGATGGAAGGTGCAGGTATGGATTGGTGATGATCCTGCCCAGCCAGAGATTTAAACATGTAAACTTGGAGATGGGCCTGGAACTGCAATTTGGAGGAGGAGTGCTCTTTGGTGGAGAGGAGTTGTAAATGTCAGTGTGTGCCTAACAGTAGGAAACTGAGGAGAAAGGATCATATTTGGTCTAGAAGTGTTCAAGCGAGAGAGAAGAGTGAGTGGCAGACTTGAAAACCCTCCCTGTGGAACTCAGCTAGTCTCCCTGCCTGTGCACTGTGGCGTTCTCATTGTTCAGGCCTCATCGCCTCTGGCTCTGACTTTCCGTTGCTTGGGGTCCTGTACACTTTGGCAGACCCTCAGGTGGACGCTCACATGAATCCCACATGTATTCCAGACATTGTTTTCTCATAAGTCCAGTCTCTTCTTTTAGTCTCTCGGGTATTGGCCACAGTTTCTGGTCTGCCTAGAATTTCTCAGCATGGCTATGCATGTCCTCATTATACACATTACTTTAGGATGTGTAAGTGTATAGACATTTCACATGCATGGATATGCACATATACATTATTTTGGTGAAGGATATAAGGAGTTTGCAGTGTGTACCCAGTTCTCTGTTTTGAAACTGTGAGTCCTTTAATTTAGATGCCTTTTCTATTATACTATGGAAAATGATGAAGTAAAACAAGTGGGATGGAGGAGAGGATAGGGCAGAAAATAAGTAGGTGCATCACAGTAAGTGAACTGAAGAGTTCCCACTTCTATCAGTGGTCTCACAAAGAGGTGGTTTTATTCTTAATGAAGCAGTATTTTATCATTATAAAGAATCATAGAATATCAAGTTATTTAAGAAAATCTTCCTCACCTGCCATAGAATTCTGAGTACAAGTTCTTATTTTCATTCAGATAATTCTACTTTTTCACAAGCTGGGGGGTGGAACCCCACAAATCAGTTTCCCTAAGTGGTTGAAGTTAAGAGAGAAAGTTTTTCTAAGAAGACAACTGGAAATCTGTTACGAAACTTCAGCAGAATGAGCTATGTCAGTGTGGGGTCCAATTTAATTATTACCTCATTTGTCTCATGCTAAGTAAGTCTTTGCTTCCACTTTTCTTCATACTTAGAATGACAATCAATGTCTTAACTTTACAGTTGTAAATGAACTCCCTCTAGACACACATCAGACTAACACAGAAAATCATGTACATTATGTAAAAGAAATAGTCCAAAGTGAACACCCAGTGAAAATGTGAATTAAGACTAACCTAATCTTAGCCTTCCAAAATAAGATGACTCTACATCTCTAGAAAGATTTTTATTCTTCTTTTTCTGCTCACCTCTTAGGTGATTTCTCGCCCAGATAAAATAAATCCTATAAATTTATAGCCCTTATTGCTATCAAAGTGTATTAACATGACGATATGACAAAGGAAAATTTCAACACAACAGATTTAAATATCTGTACTCTGGGCACATAAATACTATGGTGGCCAGCAGAAGCACAAAAGCTGCAATGCTGTTTTGGTTTAGGAGGCTCAGTTTGAGACTAACCCTTGAGAAAAATGGGACACTGTTATCATAATTGTTGTTGTTGTTGTTGTTGTTGTTGTTTGAGATGGAGTCTCGCTCTTGTTGCTCAGGCAGGAGTGTGGTGGTGCGATCTTGGCTCTCTGCAACGTCTGCCTCCCAGGTTCAAGTGATTCTGGTTACTCAGCCTCCCAAGTAGCTGGGATTACAGGCGCCCGCGACCACGCCCAGCTGCTATTTGTATTTTTAGTAGAGACGGGGTTTCACCATGTTGGCCAGGCTGGTCTGGAACTCCTTACCTCAGGTGATCCACCCGCCTCAGCCTCCCAAAGTGCTGGGATTACAGGCGTGAGCCACTGCGCCTGGCCCATAATTGCTAACATTCAGGAAGCCCTTCCTTTGTGCCATGTTCTATGCTAAACATTTTTACACAGTATCTTGTAGAGAGCCGGCAAAGGGATCGCGACCAACTCAGCATCCCACTGGCAGCTATATGATCAAACAGCAAACTGTTTATCATGAATGCAGGATGTGAGCAAACTGCACCTGTGGCCAAAAGGTTTGCTGTGGCCATCACTCCCTGGCACCAGGAGTTATCTAATAGGAAATGGATAACTCCTTGAAGTTATCTAATGGGAAATGGAGCACCTATTGTTCGAAGGATGCAGTCTTGCAAGCCTGCTGTGAACCAAACGGCCAACTGACAGTTACCTGACAATCACCCCCCCTTTCTCATTATCTGTTTTACCTAATAAATTTGGAAGACTGAAAAAGCTCAGGGCCTTTGTCCATTAGATGCAAGGTGCCCCCGACCTCTTCTTCCAAATATACTCTTTTGTCTTTGTCTTTTATTCCCGCGTTCATCTTCCTTTGTTCAGTCTACTAGGGATCGTGGTTGGTTACACTATCTCACTTAATTTTCACCATTACTTAACTAGGTAGATACTCATCATGCCCCTGTTATTAATAACACCCCTATTCTACACGTAAAGGAGCTGAGGCTTTGAGAGGATGAGCAATTCAAGTCACACAAAGGCGAGCATGTTATCCAATTCCAGGGGGTACAATCATACCATCGACTAGGAGATAGCACCCCTTGGTGGTGAGGAGTCCATACTTGGCACAGTTAACACAATGGTCCTGTGGGTAACATGCAGTGCTAACATTCAAGTTTAGATATTTGTGACTCTAGACACCATGTGCTGTCTATGCTATATATAAAAGAAGTTGGAGGCCCTGTTGTAAGGAATGAACACAATTCCTAATTCTAGAGGACAGAAAAGTAAGTCCTGTTAGCAGCCTTCAATGTGGAATCTGGAGGGAACTTGTATTATCTCAAGATCTTCTCATTTGAAAATGAAAATGGTCACACCTACCCTTTTCTTATCGCGCAAGTCACTGGTAAGTATTTTCATTTTCCAGCAGTCTTCAAAGCTGTAATCCAGAAGGACAATAATCTAGATGTAATTACTATAATGAGCTCCTTTAATCAATTCCCTTTGAGTTAGTGACAAACCTGATTTATGCTTAATTCTGTATTATTATTAATGACAAAGTCTAAAGAATCTCCCATGTTTGTGTTTCTAACAATGAAAAATGCAAGGGTTTTAAATTTACACACTTCATTTCAGCATATTTGGTTGGAGACTCTTGAACCTTAAGTTGACTGAAAGCATACAGTGAATGTGTTCTTATAATTTATTCCATTCCATTTCCTGGTTAGCTATCTAAATTTTTGGCCTTTTGACTTTCACATTAAACAAAATAGTCTACACAATGCCATAACAGCATTCATCACCTTTCAAAGCTAAGAATAGACAATAAATAGTCTGGCATTTTAATTAGACCCTTGCCTTCGTGTGCATTTCAGCTCCATTCTAGCAAAGCTGAATAACAGATGAGCGTTTGATGCGACTTCAGATATCCCATCTCTCCAATTGCATCACAATAGACAAAACAGAAATGCAGGATGAGAGCAGTTTTGTTCATTTTTTTTCTTAAATTATATCTTGCTGTTTTTTCCTTATAGCTATTTCAATTCAATAAATGTTTCCTATTCTTCGAGCAGTGCAATGATGCTTGTCAGTGGAGTACCTGTTCTCTTAATACATAGTTATTTTCTAAAATGTTGCTATTAGAAAATGAGATAATGAGTCCAATTTTCCTAGTCTCTCTCTCTCTCTCGTCTCTCGCACACCTAACAGATAGGTGCTCATGGTGCTGTATCTGGGCTGCCCTCCTAGGAACGTGGGACCAGCTGACATGGAGCTGAATAGGGGAATTCACAGCCAGCTGCCTTGGGCCAACCTACATCAAACCTGGGCAGATTATCCCATTGGATTATTGGTTCAAGAAGGCTGGACAGAGAGATGAGAATCTAGGAGGAGATAATAGGTTGAATCAACCAGGGAGATTACGTGAATGCTTGAGAATTTGAAGCAAATGGCAGGGGTCAGATCTAGAAATTACTGAAGCCTTTTTGTGATGCACGTTACATTTCAATTACAGGCAAGACTTGATTCCTACCCTCAGAAAAGGTCAGATGACGAGATAACTGCAGTCTGGGGTGACATGTTAGAATAAAGGTGTGCACAAGCTATTGTGAAGGAAATTAAATTACTAAGGAAGATCCAAGCAGGAGGAAAGTCAGGGGCTATTTAATAAGAAAGGATACATGGGAGCTGAGTCTTGATGGACGAATAATCTTTTCAATAAGCAGGAAAGAATGTAAAACATTCCAGAAAGGAGCAATCCAATGCAAAATCACCAAGTTTTCATGTAGCAAATGGAGATGACAAGGATTTGGGGATGGCTATAATCAAGGTGACAATGAAGGAGATTCAAGAACTGATACTGGCAAGGTGGGAAGGACCCAGTACATAAAGGGACATCTGTTTTATATTCTTAAGTTAGGATTTTTATCAGTGTGTAGTGGGAATCATTAAAGATCTAAAGGTAGGGAAGAGAGATAAATTGTTGCTTAGAAAGACCACATTGGCACCCATGTGGAGGATGCCACAGAAGGACCTGACATTAGAGAAGCGAGGTTAGTTTATAGGCATTTGCAATCAGATTCCCGATTCAGTTCTCTTCTACTTGTCCACTGAATATTTGACAGATCCCCTAGTGCAGGGTACAGGATCACAGTCAGACAGTATGCCTGTGACTATGGTATATTTCACCCAATGGTTAAAGTATTACAGTGGGGATAGGGGAAGGGAAGAATTGTTTTTCCTCTTGGTCTGCACTTGTGAAATGCACACAGGAAAAGTTCATTTTAAGCCTCATTTGGCATGTTTTCTTGGCTGGGTGTGAATATTCCCAGCAGCCAAGTCCTGTTTTCTTCCTTTGCTTTATCCCTGACAGCCTTGTGCTCCTACTGTGATTTCAATTCATGACCCGAACAAGAATGATAAAAAGTAAATTGCATTCCCATGTATATCGCTATTACAGGCCAATTACGTAGCTGCCTGAAATACTTTGTCACTTGGACAATATGCATTGACGGAACCTTATTTCCTTGATTTAAAAAAAATGCATTTTATTTGCTGTTTTCTTTAGAGATTAAAGCAACTGTTCTTACAGTGATGCACAGGCTGTTGGAGTCGGAACAGCCATCTGCACTAATGAGGATTACATAAATGTCCCTTGCTCTCATGTAAAGATAAACCTCACATCTAGGCATGAGGAAGCTAGGTCTTATTCCTAACTCAGATACTATGGACTTAGGTCAACAGTGCTGGCCTTCTTCACCAAAGACATAGAATCTTTGAATTAGATGCAGTGTTTTGCAGTGCTTGGAGACAAAGTTCACTGGAAAGGTGGTATTGATCTTAGAAAAGATTAAGCTAGGCTGGACATGATGGCTCATGCCTGTAATGCTAGCACTTTGGGAGGCCGAGGTGGGTGGATCACCTGAGGTCAGGAGTTCGAGACCAGCCTGACCAACATGGTGAAACCCCATTTCTACTAAAAATA
>NW_012102843.1:2343620-2344716 GCF_000951045.1 Mandrillus leucophaeus
TGTTGCTTAGAAAGACCACATTGGCACCCATGTGGAGGATGCCACAGAAGGACCTGACATTAGAGAAGCGAGGTTAGTTTATAGGCATTTGCAATGCTGTCAAGAGATGAAAAAGATCTGGATCAAGATAGTGGCCATTGTAGGTAAGAAACATATTTGAGAAATATTTTGGAAATAGAATTTTGAAAACAGGTCAAGGACGAGTCCCAGATTTTGGATGGGTGAAGGGAACACAGGAAGAGAAGTAGTTTGAAGTGTGGTCAGGAGGGATGAACCAAATGAACTGGTTTGAGAGTTTTTGAATTTTCAGAGCTCTAAGGAGTTCTGGAAGACATTTCCAAGAGCAGAATGGACCTCAGGAGAGGGGTGGTCCTTGTAGATGAATATGAGCATCAATTCATGGAAGGTAGTTGAAACCATAGCCTGGATGAGACAACCAAAGAAATGGTGATGGTGAAAAAAATAAAGGCCAAGGACAAAGCCATGGAGAACACTATTATTAAAGGGGAGAATGGAGAGGGTGCTGTTATGAAAGTCAATAGCTGTGGAAGTTTTGAAACAGTGACATTTAACATTGTTGAAAGAATCTGAGATTAAGTGAAAGGCTGAAAAGCCTTTGAGAATTTGTTAGATTTGACAGCAGTGGTCTCAGCATTTAATGGAGGGTCAGTTTTGGGTCGGGGAGTAAATGAAAGGTAAAGAAGTCAAGATGGTGACTATTCAATTTTTCTAGAGGCTTGACTATGAAGAGAAAAAATGATTTATAATAGCTGAATGAGTTAGGTGGGTCATGTATTACCTTCATTTAACAGATGATAAAACTGAAGCTCTGAGAGGTTGTAATTTTCCCAAGGTCGACCACTGGTCAGTAACAGCACAAAAACTAAGTCTCTGGTCTTCAGATTCCCAATTCAGTTCTCTTCTACTTGTCCACTGAATATTTGACAGATCCCCTAGTGCAGGGTACAGGATCACAGTCAGACAGTATGCCTGTGACTATAGTATATTTCACCCAATGGTTAAAGTATTACAGTGGGGATAGGGGAAGGGAAGAATTGTTTTTCCTCTTGGTCTGCACTTGTGAAATGCACACAGG
>NW_012102843.1:2346321-2348621 GCF_000951045.1 Mandrillus leucophaeus
TTTTAGTTCAATATTTTTTATGGTTTTTTTTTTTTTTTGGCCTGTCAGTTGGATTTACTATCTGGTTATAGCTAATCACAGTGGGAGACATAGGTGCAAATAAAACAGATATTTATGAGCTTTGTTTACTTTATATGAAGTTATTAAATTCTTTTATAAAATAAGAACTTAGCAGTGCTAAGATTTTTTTCTTTTATTCTACATCCTGAAGTTCAGTCTCAGCCTGTATCATCCAGTCATTTCCTAGCATCCCTGTATATTAGAAGGAAATAAGTCTAATATTTAAAAACTCTAAGTGGTGTTCAGGAGAGTTTAGAATTTTTAATGTGAACATACATTTTCTTGAGCCAGAAGCCCTTCATCAGTTCTCAGCTTTGTGAAAAATATTCCCATCTTCAGTGTCACCAGCCAACCTCCTGGCCTGATCCCGGCTCTGGCTGAACCGTGAGAACTTGCATTCAGATGGCTAAGGAAGCAAGATTCCAAGTTAGAGTGGAGGCAGTGTGGCTGCCCATGACGTGAAAGCACCCCAGAGTTCTTCCTAACTTCACAGCTGTCTTAAAGCTATACTCAAAATCTGCATAAGCTGCAAGTCCAGGCGAGGAATACTAATTGGCCAAATATGTTTGGAGATTTTATTGGGCAACATGGCTTGAATCCTGATTTCCGTTGATTGCCAGGAAGTGTACAAAAGCTATATGTTTGGAGCAATGGCAAATTTTGCCATCTGTAAAACCAAAGGATATTTCTATTTTAATGAATAAATTTGAAGACAATATTTGAATCCTCATTTCGTTAATAGAGTACAAACCTAGCCCTGTACCTGACATAAAATGCATGCTTAATAAATGCTTGTAAATGGAATAAAGGGAGCTGTACCTTGCTCACTGCATTTCCTACTTTCTCTACTGTATTTTTAACTTGGAAAGAAATGAATGCACCTGCACGTCATCTTCATAGCCTGTGCTGCTCTTTATCCAAATTTATTTTTTGGAGGCTCAAACTAGTCAAAAAACATCAAAGGAGAAAAGTCCCCAGTCTCTATAATCCACTCAAAAACAATTTCAAGTTAGTTACGTACAGCGAAGACAGGAATCTGTAACACTGAGCCTTCATGTATAGCCTCTTTCTCTTCCACATTCTCTAAGGAAAATTCTCTCAGGCAAATTATATGAAAATTCTGAAGGACTTGTGGACACCTGGTAGCTAAGATCAAATGAAACAGAAAATGAAATGATTCTTCACTCTTGGAATGAACTGTCAAGTCTCCTTTCCAAATAGAATAGGCTGTTAAATGGGACATATGCTGTTTCCTTCAAATTCCAGCTAAAGCCTCAAAGCTAAGGATGATAGAGGCGATGTACCCACACTTTCTAAAAAGAGATGCCAGACTCATCCACGCAGGGCCTGCAAAAAGATAGTGGAAAGGTACCCATCATTCACCTCCAGTCTGTGTAGGAGGCGACTAGAATGTCAAAAGACATTTTGGTACTTGATAAAGGTTGAATAAATGTATTAGAAGAAAAAGAATGATATAAGGTAACAGAGGGTGAGAATAATATCAATACAAAATAAGAGTATACAGTTATAGAAAGAGAGGTTTCCAGTGGAAAAAAAAAAATATACACCATGAGAGAATCCTGTTGAATTACATGAAATTTTATAAAATTTTTAATTTTGTGATTTTTGTAAATCCTTATAAATGGATCTTATCTATTCCCTAATGTTCCCAACACAAGTATGTAATGTACTTGACATGGAAACTCAGATGTGTGTATGTGAACATGTATGTATGGAAGTTCCATGTTCACTGGGCTTCATTTCCTACACATTATGGCCTCACCAACTACTTCTTCCTCCACCACCACATTTCTCAGTCAAGAAAAGGAAGAGTATTAGAATGTAATATTCTTAACATTTGCAGAGTTTCTGGAATTGTTGAGAAAACTACTTATAGCCCATGGAAACTATTGCAGTGGGATGTCATGTAAGAATATTTCTATTGTCCCAGGATTTCAAAGTTAGGAAAAGAAGGGTCCACATACACCAATATTCTAGGTCCAGAGAACTGCCAAAATTGGCAGCAGCCATTTATCCACATAGCTAACTGAAAATATTCTAGTTCAGAGAATTGGCCTCACATGGCCTCTTCGCTCCTCCATCCGGCTTTGCTCTTCTCCCACTCCTCATACTTAATGTAAGGATGGATCTAGGACAGGGGAGGCTGCCTTTGGTAAGTGAGATGCAGTGCATCTGACCGACTGACTGTATTTTCTCCCCTCAAGACCTTCCTGTGTAGA
>NW_012102843.1:2354056-2354911 GCF_000951045.1 Mandrillus leucophaeus
TGGCTCACTGCAACCTCTGCCTCCTGGGTTCAAGTGAATAGCTGAGACTACAGGTGTGCACCACTACGTCCAGCTAATTTTTGTATTGTTGGTAGAGATGGAGTTTCACCAAGTTGGCCAGGCTGTTCTCAAACTCCTGACCCTAGGTGATCCGCCCACCTCAGCCTCCCAAAGTGCCGGGATTACAGGCTTGAGCTTGGGACTGGGTGCAGTGGCTGTTCACTTTACAAACTTAAAAAAAAAAAAGTTTGTGCCAAGCATTGGGAATATAGCAGTCAGAAAAATAGTCACAGAAACTTACAGCAATGTGGGAAGACATCATTAGAAATAATCACACAAATAAATATTCAGCAGGTATAAATCCTAGTCCATAAGCTCAGCATTTAAACATTTTTATTTAACTCAGCTTAGATTTGTATTAGAGTTGTCATCCTGACCCACACTAAAAATTTCTATCTCAGCAATTCTTGCCTGCTCTCCTCACGCTTCCCTCTGTCTCTCGCCAAAAGATACACAGACTTTTGTGGCATCAAATACATTAGGAAAGTGCATTCCAGTAATGGCCACATGGTCACACTGGATCATGCTGATGGACCGCTGTGGCAGAGGGTCCTTGTGGGCTGATGCTCTGCACTCGGGACTGGGAATCTTTGTGGGGATGGGGCACAGGCGCCTGTGGTCCAGCTGTGCCCTTGGAGGTTTCCCTGCCTTCCTGGGTGCTGCAAGGAGTGAAGTATGTGCTGGCCAACCCCGCCACTCACTGAAGAATTACTCCTCTCCTGGCTGCTTCTTCCCTCTTGCTCTACATCTTCCCCTATAATCTCCTCAGTGGGGATCTTTTAGGCAGAAACAAAC
>NW_012102843.1:2356796-2359612 GCF_000951045.1 Mandrillus leucophaeus
ACCACCACATTTCTCAGTCAAGAAAAGGAAGAGTATTAGAATGTAATATTCTTAACATTTGCAGAGTTTCTGGAATTGTTGAGAAAACTACTTATAGCCCATGGAAACTATTGCAGTGGGATGTCATGTAAGAATATTTCTATTGTCCCAGGATTTCAAAGTTAGGAAAAGAAGGGTCCACATACACCAATATTCTAGGTCCAGAGAACTGCCAAAATTGGCAGCAGCCATTTATCCACATAGCTAACTGAAAATATTCTAGTTCAGAGAATTGGCCTCACATGGCCTCTTCGCTCCTCCATCCGGCTTTGCTCTTCTCCCACTCCTCATACTTAATATAAGGATGGATCTAGGACAGGGGAGGCTGCCTTTGGTAAGTGAGATGCAGTGCATCTGACCGACTGACTGTATTTTCTCCCCTCAAGACCTTCCTGTGTAGAGGACAATAGAGAGTGCCGTCTTTTCATGCAGGGAGAGGAGTAAATACCCGGGAGAAAGAACCTTTGGAAAGAGGAGAGAGAGGGCTGGAAGAAAGAGAGACTGGTGTGTTAGTCTCCAGTTGAGTCCTTGCCTAAACGGTGGGGCTGTTAATCTGTCTGTGTTACCGCAGCAGGAATAAAGGGAACCCAGAAGATTATGGCCAGGGTGAGGGGACTGACAGGCAGAGGAGTCTGGAATTTCTTCTCTACCTCGAGGTGCAGAGGATGAATCCGACATGGGATGGTGGGTCCCAAAACGTCACATCTCATAAATGGCTGCCAGGGTCTAGGGGGTGCTGCTGGGGAGCAGGCCCCCCATTAGCAGGGCAGGTTGGAATGGCCACCAGCCCACAGGAATCCCACAGAAAACGCCCTTAAAAAGTGGCCCTGAACACCCAGCAAGGAAGCTGAGGCCTCCCTCAGTTGGGGAGGGAGACGTCTGTTTTCTCTCTTCCTCTTTCCCACCTGACTGGGAGTAGAAGGGGTTATATGAGAGCCAGGCATGTCCCATCCTCCACCACAAGCTGCTAGAACCACAGTCATGAGGTGAGCCTGAGATCGGGCTGGAGAGGGAATGGAGCAGGGGAAGTGCTTTGACTCATGTATGATATTGAACTTTAAAACCAACAGAACTGATTCTTAGACATTTTTGAGACATCTCAACTAAGACATTTTTGAAAACTAACAGTGACTAAAATGTTATGAAGCCTAGTCAAGAGGAAGGATGGGTTTGGCCTAGTATTATTGGGTAGTAGCTATTGGGGGAAAAAAAGTTTTTGTTTTGCTTTGTTTTGTTTTGTTTTGTTTTTTTCCCTAATCTCAACAGTTGAGACTCTTCGACACACTGATTGTACCATTTGACATTTGTTTCCTTTGAAAACTACTCTGATTCTTGGAGAAAACCAGTTTTTTGGTTTTGTTTTTTTTTTTCCCCTAGCTGGTTTTAAAAACAATTGCTAATGGGTGACAAGATCTGCTTTTCCGGAGACAGTCTTTAAAAGGTGCTCATTAGCAGTTGATATTTAATGTGAGTGCTTCCTAATGTAACTTCATTTAGAGTTATTTTTATTTAATGAACCCTGGAAAGCTGTAATGAAGCTACACACCCCTGTTGTTTTCATGCAGTTCCTGGAGCAAAGAAATCATCCAGACCCCTGAGCACAGCAAAGGCTTGAGAAAGGCATGAGTGAAGTTGGGTTGCAGCAGGTGGAGACTGTCTGTCCTCTTCAACATCAGTACAGGAAAAAAATAGCAGTTTCAGAAATGATGAGTTTATGTGAACTAAAGTTAAGCAGATGTAAGCTGGAGTGGGAGGATGAGTCCCACAGTCAAAGAGGAGTGATTTGATCTCTTTTCTTCTCCCTCTCCTGTCTCCCCTCCTAGCCTGCCCAGATCCCATTTATTTTCTTTATTAAGGCTATCTCTTCTTATTTATTCAAACTGTCATCCCTCAACTAAAATCCATATTTTTTCTCTTGCTTAAATGAATTGTGAGTGTAACAGGTAGCCTATCCAAGGAGAAATTAAACAGGTGCCCGTTGAGAAACATTCTTTAAATGTCCACAGTGGACCTCACAGGTCGCTCAAAATAGGTCTTATATTGAAAAGTGTCATTTGGCAGCCTCACCTTAGTTCTGCAACATTAAGTCAATGAGATCATGTTGAGAGTCTCTTTTAGTTCTGTGTGTTTGTAAGGAGCTGGTCATCTTGTCTTAGGTGATTAATGTAAGAAGGTCTTACTGAATTTAATTGGCTGAAGAGAATGACTTAGCCCTGAAAAGGTAAGACAGACAGTGACTCTGGGCACTACAGTTAGGGTCACTTCAACCCTGACACAGAGGCTAGCATTACGGTGCCTGGTTTTTCCCCAGGATGTGACTGTGAGGATAAGCTATGAACCCAAGCAAGAACCTCACCATAGATAATGCAGAGTACAAACCTGACATCACTGTGGGAAGAAGCCCATGGAACTGTGCAGGCTCTTCTTTGAGCTCAACGGAGAAGGATATGAGCAGAAAGTAGCTTTATTCTTGCACACTATTGCCTTTAGGCAAGCTCTGTTGACACTTTCTTCCCTACTTCTGCGTGAAGTCCTGGGTAGATTACATGGTTTTAGCAAATCATTTCAGATACCAATGAATACTGCCATTTTTCTGGTAATAAAAGTGTAGGCCAGTCTCATCTATAAACTTTAGTCTCTCATCCAGTCCAAAGTTTCTCACCTTCCCCAAGCGAATCCCATCCAGGCTGGGAGGGCTGCAGTGGAAAACACATCATGGTGATGCTTTAACTACGTCCTTCCCTTAGCAGTTGATATTTAATGTGAGTGCTTCCTAA
>NW_012102843.1:2360853-2482937 GCF_000951045.1 Mandrillus leucophaeus
CTGAAGAATTACTCCTCTCCTGGCTGCTTCTTCCCTCTTGCTCTACATCTTCCCCTATAATCTCCTCAGTGGGGATCTTTTAGGCAGAAACAAACATAAATTAACATCTCAATAAATTACTCTGCCTTAAGTAGTAAGTAGACCTCACACTAAGTACCAGGAAGGAAAAGGACATGGAGTTGGCCATATGAGTATAATAAGGGAACCTATTAAATAATTTAGCTGTGGGGTGGGGACAGGACATCAGAAAATGCTTCTCTGAGGACATTACATTAAAGCTGAGACCTGAGCAATCGGGGGAACAGTGTCCCAGGCAGATGGACCATATTAGTTTCCTTGACTGCCGTAACAAGTTGTCATAAAATTGTTAGCTTAAAATGACAGAAACTTATTCTCTCATGGTTCTGGCCGCCAGAAGTCTGGAATCAAGGTGTTGGCAGGGCTGCACTTTCTCTAGAGTCACCAGGGCAGAATCTTCCTTTTTCTCTTCTAACTGATGGTGGCTCCACGCATTCCTCAGCCTGTGGTTGCAGGACACCAATCTCTACCTCTATCTTCACGTCGCCATCGCTTCTTCTTGCTTTTCTTGTCTCTTAT
Source organism: Mandrillus leucophaeus (assembly GCF_000951045.1). NCBI lineage: Eukaryota > Metazoa > Chordata > Mammalia > Primates > Cercopithecidae > Mandrillus > Mandrillus leucophaeus. The sequence continues at coordinate 2,361,451 of NW_012102843.1, forward strand.
AAAGATGCCTGTCACTGGATTTAGGATCCACCTAGTTAATCCAGAATGATCTCATCTCAAGATCCTTAATCACATCTGCAAAAACCCTTTTTCAAATCAGGTCACATTCACAGGTTCTGGGGACTTGGCATGGATGAATCTTGTTTTGGGCCGTCATTCAATCCACTACAGGGACTAAGAATGCAAAGTCCCTGAGACCGTCTTTCCTGGACTGTCAGAGTAGTCCACCCCTAGATCACTCCTTCACCCTGCCATATAGCATTTGGATTATTTTATTTTGTGTTTGAGATGTTTTGCCTCTCCAGAGAATACGTTGATTAGAGGCAATAACATTCTATCTACTATATTTGCATCCTACCTCCACCTCCAGTGTCCAGCACAATTTGGGCACTCGAGACACTTGAACTCACTTGTAGATTTAGAGCCATGTTCGTTCCCACTATTTGGGGGACAAAGCAAGGACATGACAAGTTTTGAAACGAAAATGAATAGTAGCATCCTAAATGAATGAGATTGCTCATCTGTGGAAATCTATTCAGGAAGAAATGATCCGGATGAGTGTTCCTGATAAGATGAGGGAGCTTCTCAGCTCCCAGCCAGGGACCCGCGATGCTCCCTGCAAGAAGGAAGGCATCAATTTAGAGTGTAGCTAATGAAAGACAGGCTGTCATCTTGGAAATAGTGACATGTCTGTCTCAAAGGTATATTGTAATGACAGAAGTCTTTGGTGACTTTAAGGAACATTGAAAAAGCAAGTGTTTGGTAAGAATTCGTGATTGCCAATCTGTCACTGTCAGAGGCACAGAGACACTGTGTCTGGAGGATGTGAGCTTTCTAGTCACGTTTAAAGTGGCGCTGCCTAGTGAAGTAGGGATAAGACCAGCAGCATCTCCCAGATTCCTGTTTGAATTGCGTGCTTGCCATGAATCTTCTGGTGACAAGTCAGTTTCCCAGGCAGTTTGACAGCTGGGGGTGAGGTGACAGGAATGGAGCGGGGGAACTGTACCCTGCACAGTGGACAAGAGTGTGTCAGTCACCATTAAGGTCTGCTTTCTGTCCAGATGAAATTGGCTCTCATGGGTGCCTTGTGATTTTAGGGAGCAGGAAACAGTTCCCAGAATGTGGGAGCAGGAAACAGTTCCCAGAACGTGGCTGATCCTAAGGAGAGCAAATAAAATTATCTGAATTTGCCACACCTGGATGTAGATCCTGCTCTTCTGGTTGTCTGCCTGTGAGGGGACCCAGCCTCAGGCATCCCACTTCTCTCCTATCCCCGAAGTTTGCTCTTTAGGCGAGAGACTGGGGAGCAAGGGAAGGGAGGAAACAGCAGCCGATGAATAGGCCCAGCCTTGAAAACTGACTTAGTTGCTGAAGAAAAGATGAGTCTAATGGGGTGAAAAGACGGAGAAGTGTATCAGGGAAGGTGGACATAATGTTTTCAATGAAATCATGCTTGGAGCTAAGGCGTCTGCTACTGCTTGAATGATAGTACATTCTTCTTTTAAAGGCATGGAGATCACCTTCAAATAAATCAGACGAGAGACAATAATGCAACACAGACGCCAGACTCACAAATAAGCCTCTATGGCAGCACAATCCCAGGGATCTCTTACATTTTCTTTAAGAAGCTGAGATGCCTTGGTTCCATTGGGCCCTAGTAACAATAAAGGAAATGCTGTTGAATTTATGGTTACATTTCATTTACTTAAAAAGCCTGGAGAGGAATGTTTTTTAAAAAAAATAAATAAATAAATAAAAGAAAACACACTTGGTTCTAACAGAGCTACTCTGCTTTTAAGCAGATGCACATTCAATTGCAGACTTTGTTTTCTCCCCCAATTAGTGTCCAAATGAGTAACTCACAATTTCCATTTGCATGGTTCATTTTGTTACCCAATGAAGTAAATGATTATTTCTTGGTTCAGAGAAAGTCTTTTCAAGGACGCCAAACACTGATAGCATTCTAATCCTTGTAAATTAAAAACTTTTGCTTACAGTAATAAAATCAACATTTTGGACTGAGATTCCAGAGTGTTTGCCTTTTTATCCCCATCAGCCCTGGTGTATACATAGGTCACTCAAGGGCCTAATCTACCTCAGGCGTGCTCAGAAAAACTGATGGGGCAACCATGAGATTCCCCTCTCCGGGTACGTATGACCCGAGGACGGTCAACCCACAGTCTGTGAAGTGGTTTGGTGTGATGAGCTTTGTTCAAAGAAGGAGTTGGGTTGGGGAGATTCCCACTCTCTGGAACTTGAATGGAAAACAAGGGGATAATCAGGCAGTCTGTAGTGGAGTATGAAGCTGATGAGTAATATAATAGAAAGAGGTCGATCTGAGGGTCATGATGGGTCATGAGTAAGTAAGCCACCATTGGGGGTAAGTGCGAAATAAAAATAAAATTCCAAGCCCCCAGCTGACTGATGGACCCTCTCCTGGCCAAGGAGAACCCAGAGTAACTTTGAAAACTGAGTCCTTGGCCAGGACAACATGGGAGGTCAGACATGCCTGTTATGCCCCCTCCCTTACTAACGGCCATTGGGCTTTCTTCCTTAAGGGCTAAACAGCAACCAGCCCTTCCTACAGACTCCACCACTAGTATCAATCAACTGCCTGGTCTGCTCGCCTTCCCTTTTGTGGTTTTCACGTAACAACCAACAAGCATTTCTTCCTGGTAAGAGACCACCGACCATGGTGTGGTTCTGGCCAGTCTACAGAGAATGCGCAGTAAAGGTTTTTGTGTCCTCTGCTTTCGATGTCGGGGGCTGAACACTCCACCCTCGAATCATGCTGATGCCTCATTATTTGTACATGAGACCCATGAAGGGGCGTGAAGCTCAATTGCACATGCACATGTTTCTCCTTTCATAAATATTCATGACTCCTCCTGTGGCTTATTGAATATGCATACTCGACCACCCTCCTCAGCATAAATTCCTGTCCCCTTTGCCCCTCCCTCAGAGTATCTGTTTCTGACTTCTGGCCAGAGTCTATGCTTTCCAGTCTGTCAGAATGGCTGCACTGCAGGCTGCAGTCCTTCATGAGGAATAAAGCTCTCCTTTCTAAACTTACGAACCTCTCCATTCTATCTACAGTTGACATGGTTGGCCATGAAGGTGGGATCCATGGAGAACCCCAGTTTCCCCCAGCATGATCCAAAGTCAACAGACCCACGTCTGCTGCTCAGTTGTCTCCCTGACTGCTCTGGGAGGAAGCTGACTCATTTTCCTCAGATCCAAGATCTCCTGCTTTTAGGTTGAAGATTTTGGAGACATTATTTCTCTCTACCCCTTCCCTTTCTTTCTTTCCAGTCCCGACTCAATCTGTCCCGCTTCCCACCATCCAGACCCCAGAGGGAACGTCTTTGTTGACTCCAGTTTTGGGAGGGGGCCTTTGCAGCCTTCTTGGTTCCTGCCATCTGAACCCTTGAGGAGATAGATCTCCCCTGTCAGCCCCAGGTTTAGGGGGCGCTTCCCAGTCCAGTTGGTCACAGCTGGTCTGGAAGTCTAAGGACACTCAAAGGGACTCGTAGTAGTTACAGTGAGTGCAGTTATAGAGAACTTTAGGTCTAAGGGATAGAGAACTTTAGTTCTGAAGGAACAGTCTCTTCTCAGCCACCATAAAAGATCCCATTGGCTAACATGCTTAAGAACCATGGGAAGATCATTATTATTATTATTTCCAAGATAGAGTCGCCCAGGCTGGAGTGCAGTGGCGTAATCTCTGCTCACTGCAACCTCTGCCCCCTGGGTTCAAGCGATTCTCCAGCCTCAGCCTCCCAAGTAGCTGGGATTACAAGGCCACGCCCGGTTAATTTTTTTATTTTTAGTAGCGATGGGATTTCACCATATTGACCAGGCTCGTTTCGAATTCCTGACCTCATGAACCGCCCACCTTGGCTCTCCTTGGCCTGCCAAAGTGGTGGGATTACAAGCGGGAGCCACCGCACCTAGCCAGTTTTTTTTAAGGGACAAATAATAGTGTCATGGTTAACCTTACTCTTGAGTAAACTAAAGATAAAAAAATCTGACCTAAAGCAAAGTTAAAATCCTTTGTAAGCTCAGACTGATTACTTAAGCTGCCCCGAGGGATTAACAATAGAAGCCACTCTGCCTTGTGGTCTAATAGTTAAATTTCTGTGATTTCACTGCCATGGCCTGCATTTGATTCCCAGTCAGGGAATCCTTTTGGTTTGATATTTGTGTGACTTTTGCCATTTATTGATCCTTTTCCCTTTTGAGGACAGCTTTTGATTTTCTGTCTTCCCTCTGTGGGGCATGTGGAGCTTTTGAGTCTTTGTATGTAGATGGTCAGCTGTGAAGCTGAAACCCTAGAGAATATGGCCCGGCAGAAATGTGGATTGTACTCCTTTTGCTGCAGGTGAAACTTTCCTTTCTTTAAGCTGTCTTTTGGGATGGATCAGAATCTTGTGGGACTGCTTTGAAACCTCTTTGGAGATGCCCCATGTGTCCTTGGTTAAGCCTTTTTGATTTCACTTGGGAGATTACCTTTGGTAAAGAAATTCAAAAGCTAGCAGTACTGGCTGAAATCTGGTAATAAGAGATTAGAGAGGATTTTTTTTCTTTTAAAGAGCTCTATGGTTAGAAGTCAGCTTAATTAAAAGCTGATACCCAAGATATAAGTATAATTTTCTAAAAGGACTTTATGCTTTTTCTCTTTTTGGATTCTTTTATGAAAGAATTTTTTTTTTCTTCTCTTTAATTGAATTCTGTTTGTTTCTTCATTTACTTCTGTCTGTCCCTTGTTTCTCTTGCCACCTTCAGTTCCATTAGGACCTAAAATAAATTCTAACAGCCTGGGATCCCTTAAGGAAAACCGAAAATGCACCAGACTCCTTTTTGGGAGGAAACTCTGTTTTTTCTTATGGAGCCCCAAGATTTGTAAGCAGACAGATTACTCCCAGGTTTAAGACTCTGCTCTCCAGGGTGGATGTGGTGGCTTACGCTTGTAATCCCAGCACTTTGGGAAGCTGAGGTGGGCGGATCACAAGGTCAGGAGTTCGAGACCAGCCTGGCCAATATCGTGAAACCCCATCTCTAGTAAACAGACAAAAATTATATGGGCATGGTGGCGGGCACCTGTAGGCCCAGCTACTTGGGAGACTGAGGCAGGAGAATTGCTTGGACCTGGGAGGCAGAGGTTGCAGTGAGCCAAGATCATGCCACTGCACTCCAGCCTGGGCGACAGAGCGAGACTCCGTTTAAAAAAAAAAAAAAAAAAAAAAAGGCTTTGCTGTCTTTTGTATTGCATTACCTAATGTCTGGCTTTTGGGAATACCAGAGATTACTTTGTACTATCAGAAAACTTGACCCTGGTGTGTGTGATGACTGCCAGTTACAGGTGAGAGCTACAGTGTTAGAGGTGGCTGATGGCGGTATTGTTATCTACAAACAAACCTTGCTTTGTTCAGATCTAAGTCTGTGCCTTTGAGATGTACATTTTCTACCTTGTTTCACCTGAGTCATGTCTTTGGAGATGCAAAGTTAGAGCTGCCTAGCTAACAATTGTTTAGGGCATGAAACAGGTACACAAGAGATTGATAGTCTAAAGTGGGGGAGAAACTTTGAAAACTGGCAAATGAAGAATCTTATAAATCTTTAAGATCTCCCTCAGTCTGTGTCTGTCATATACCAAAGTATATGAAAGAGCTGATACAAAGAGCTGATTCTGATATGAATATCTGAAAAATAGAGGCTAGCTTAAATACCTTTTAGTTCACAAGACTTTGGTAATCTTTGGTAAATAAAACTAGGTTCAAAATTATCTTCATGGCCAGGCACAGTGACTCACACCTGTAATCCCAGCCTTTGGGAGGCCGAGGTGAGCAGATTGCTTGAGTCCAGGACATGGCAAAACCCTGTCTTTACTAAAAATACAAAAAACTTAGCCAAGTGTGGTGGCACATGCTTTGGAAGGCTGAGGTAGGAAAATCACCTGAGTCGGGGAAGTCAAGGCTTCAGTGATCCATGATCATGTCACTACACTCCAGCCTAGGTGACAGGAGTTAAACCCTTTCTCAAAACAAACAACACACAACAACCAAAATTCTCTTCAGTAATTTTTAAGCTTACAGTTATGTTAAATTAAGTAATCTTGGGTTTTTTCACTGGAAGCTAGGGCTATGAAGAGTTAGAATAGTAGTTAACATATATAATTAAAACTACTAGTGTAGCAGGACTAGCCCCAGACAAGAACCCCTCAGACACCACCGAGTTGTGGAAGGAAAGGGCTTTATTCAGCTGGGAGCATTGGCAGACTCACGTCTCCAAAAACCGAGCTCCCCAAGTGAGCAATTCCTGTCCCTTTTAAGGGCTCACAACTCTAAGGGAGTCCACGTGAGAGAGTCGTGATGGATTGAGCAAGCAGCGGGTGGCTGGGGGCTGCATGAACTGGTAATCAGAACAGAACAGGACAGGGATTTTCCCAGTGCTTTCCCATACAATGTCTGAAATCTTTAGATAACACAAGCAGTTAGGTCAGGGGTTGATTTTTGTTTGTTTGTTTGTTTGTTTGTTTGAGACAGAGTTTCACTCTTGTTGCCCAGGATGGAGTGCAATGGCGCAATCTCGGCTCACCACAACCTCCACCTCCTGGGTTCAAGCAATTCTCCTGCCTCAGCCTTCCGAGTAGCTGGGATTACAAGCATGCACCACCACACCTGGCTAATTTTGTATTTTTAGTAGAGACAGGGTTTCTCCACGTTGGTCAGGTTGGTCACAAACTCTCAACCTCAGTTGATCCACCTGCCTTGGCCTCCCAGAGTGCTGGGATTACAGGTGTGAGCCACCACCCCTGGCCAGGGGTTGATTTTTAACTACCAGGCCCAGGGCATGGTGCTGGGCTATCTGCCTGTGGATTCCATTTCTGCCTTTTAGTTTTTACTTCTTCTTTCTTTGGAGGCAGAAATTGAGCATAAGACAATATGAGGGGTGGTCTCCTCCTTTACTAGATATAAGAGAAGCAATTCTACATACAGAGTATATAAAGAAGGTAAGATGTGTTTTTTGGTGAAGTTTATAAAAAAACATGAGGATGTGATTTTTGCTAAAGGAAAAAGTATTTTTGTTTGGTTAGAGGCTATCTAAAATTTGCTTCATAATGAAGGACAAAATGATATAGATCAAACTAAATGGAGAAAAAGTAAAAGGATGGGGAATGAGGAACCTTTGATTCGTGCGTGGCCACTTGGTCACCTATAGTATGAAGCAGCAGCTGTGCTGCATTCAGTTACTAAAGGTAAATGTTACCAGTGGAATTTAGAGATGGATCCAGCTCTGGGAGAGTTGGTTCACTGGGTGCATAAGGGAATGCAAACTAATAAGGAAAAAGCAAAATATTCAATCCTTTGGTTATTGTTATCCATCATAGTGATATAGGACTTAAGAAGAAATTACTTAGGCAGATAATGAGTGCTGGAGTCCTCGGTAAGGTTTTCCCTTTTAATGACAAGCAGCCCCCAAATCATTTTCTAACAAGAGCAGCCTGTAAAGTCAGGCTGCAGATATAGATGCTGGCAGTTGTGCCAATCATGTTCAAAATGGTGGCTCCATCTTCCCTTCTCTCTTTGTCAGCCACACGTGCAGTAAGGAGTAGACAAGATGGTGCCCGGACAAGTGGAAAGCTCATTTGCATAATATGATTATGAAAGTACCTCTGAGACTTGTGGTTACCAAGAAGATAGTCAATGTGGGGGGAAGGGCAAAGCTAAGTGACTACTGAAATCAGAAGGTATAATGTGAAGGAATTGCTCCGTTTTGTAGATCGGTATTATCAGCTTCCTGAGGAACCTTTGCTAAAATGGGATTGTAAGAGTAAGCAAGTTACGGACAATATCAGTATCTTTGGTTTTAAATGCTGCAGAATAGAAGAGCATGTTTGGGTTGATGTACACTCACTATTGTACAACTCACTATTGTACAACTGCAGATGGGTATATATGATCCTGACATACAGGAGATTATTCTCGAGGGAATGGCCAGCCTGGGGTACTGGATAAAAGCTACTGTAAGGTCTGTTTACCCCAAGAAAGGGACTGCCCAACTCTTTATAAATGCCTAGTGGAGTGCCCCAGATAAAGCAGCTGATATGCTTTGTGTGTAAGCCATATGGAGCTGGATTTGTGATGTCGGGGACAGTCATGTGCTGAATATGCCCATTACCCAGGTCATGGTAAATGCTGTGGTTAAGAGGGCCCCTTCTGCATGGGCACTCCATATGATGATGTTGTTAGGTTCGAGGAGCCTTATCAAATCTGCTGTTCCAGCTTTCCCTTACATCACAGATACTAATGAAACATTAGAGTAATTAATAAGAAAATGGGAAAAGCAAATGGGAGAGTCAAAGGACTCATCTCAGGAAGGTGGAAAATTTTAAAAGGTAATTAAGAAATAAAATGAATACAGAAAACATTGATGGGGTGAAACTAAGAGGAAAAAAGAAAGGGGAGAGTCCCATGATCCAGCGGGGTGAAAAACTTTTGATGGTTATTAAGAGACGAAATAAATAAAATGGAAATTGATGGGGTTAAAACAAAGATCTTAACACAACACTATGGAAGGTTGGGTGGACCAAAGGGCGACCCTGCTGGTCTCCCAACATTAAAGGGCTCCAAATCATTTTTCTGTATTTACCCCAGGATGGAGATACTTCTTAAGAAAAGTCAGAAGGCAAAGAGTGCAACGAAAATTGCCAGGGGCAATGTTAAGGATTGAAAAAAGGGCTGACTTTTTCACCAGAAAATCTTTTTTCACCAGAGAAAGTAAAATGGTCTGGGGGTGGGAAAAAAAGAAGCTCCTGAGACCAGAACATAAAAACGTAAGATTGATACGATTATGAAAGTTGGAATGTTTAAATAGGCTTTGTGTAAAGTACTTGTGACTCCTTTTTACCTCAAAGTTTTGTGAAAATGAATATTATATCTGGCTGGGGGATGTTTCCCCTACCTACTACTATAAAACAGAAGGCATGTAAATCCACCCATCAAGCAGTATTAATTGGACTTTCTAAATGAGAACCCATAACATTGCCCAAGCCTACAGAGTGTAGAGTAGAAGCTGGAGTACTGGTAGTGCCTGGGCTACATACAACTTTGCAAAGGACCCAGTTCTCTACTTGAGAGCCCTTTGTGGAGCATTTACTGTGGCTTGTGGCAAAAGCTTGTAAGCACCTGTCAACAATGACTGCTGAAACTTTGGACTAGAGAATTTCCACCTGAGGGGCATTTACTGACTAGTTATGAGATGTTAACTGAAGCCACCTGTATATAAAGAATATAAAATGATCTTGACACCTGAAATACCCACGCTGTCTGGGATAATGTCAGAGAAACACCCTAATGGGGATAGCAAGTGCCCAGAACTGCCCCAAGTTCCACGATACAATTGGAATGACTTGTCATGCTACCTGAGGAATGCAAGGAGGAGATACTCATATACAGGGAGCCTTTTTTCCCCTAGAGTTGACTCTGGACCTGTGCAAGGAGTTGCTGGATTCTGCAGTGCGTGATAAACAGCTCTCACCTGACTGACAAAGAGTTGCTTGACTTGGGGATGGCAGTTTCAAGGTGAACAGACAACATCCCGATTGGAAGGCTGCGACTCTAATTGTAAAAAGTATACTTTTGTCAGCAGAATTTACCTTTCTCTCTACCTGAGTTCTCCAAAATTTCGAAACTTTTCATGAGTATTCTCATTTTATGGCAATATGATTATTTCCATAAGATCTATAAGAATCTGTTTTCTTTTGAAACAGGACACAGTTGGAGACATTGGTTATTTTACCAAGGCCTGAAGTGTCTGTTTCTAGCATCTGACCAGAGACTGTGCTTCCCAGCCTGTCAGAATGGCCATGCTGCAGTCTGCAGCCCTTTACGAGAAATAAAGCTCTCCTTTCCAAATGTATGAACCTCCTCATTCTTAGTAAAAAATATAATATAGAAAAAAATCCATATAGGGATAGAAACAAGAAAGCCAACTGGAAGTGGGGAAAACATGTAAAGAAGAGTTATGTTAGGGGTGGGACATTAGCATGAAGATTCACGAAGATCACAGGAGCCTACATGGCCTTTGATTTTATATTTTCTTCCGTTTCAAGGCTCTGTGAGGTCCTGTGGCTCCACTATGGAACCTCTTTTTCCTGAGGCCTAATCACGTTTCTTGGTCACCTGGCTACATTCCCATTTCCCCAGTTTCATGTTAAAGAACTTTGCATTTAAGATCACCATTTTGGCTCTAATGTTTTGCTGTCGTTGTTTACTTTGAATTACAAATGGAATTTATTGTCTCTAGTACCCAGTGAATCCATAGATGGGGCAGACTTCAGGGGGTTTCCAATGACAGCAGGCCTGCTAATCCGGGAGCTCCACCTCTCTGCCAATCCCTCACCTGGGCCTGCCTCTGTAAGTTGCCTTCATCCTCAGGCAGGCTTTCTTTCTGATGGCAAAATGGCTACCAGCAAGTTCCTAGAGCTGCACGCTCTTTCTGGGCAATAGAGGGGATTCTCTTTCCTCTAACTGCTGAAATAAATTTTTGGGCTTCCCTCTGATTTGACCAATTTGGGTCACATGCCAACTAGAATCATGAACCAATAACAGACTAGGGATGGGCCAGTCTCCCCTTTATTTCAGGGGAAACGGAACAACTGCTAAGGAGGAACCTGAGACATCACTTCACTCTCATTCATCACAGACTTTGACATGCTTAAAACCACCAATGGCTTCCCAGGGCAAAAAGAATAAAATAAAATGTTCTTAATCTTGGCATAGGAAATTCTGCATGATCTGGCCCATGCCTCTTTTTCCAGATAGGTCTTGACTCCCTCTCCCTCCTCCTTCTGCTTCATCTACACTGAATTTTTAATTCCTCAACAGGTCTGAATTATTTTCCACCTCAAGGGCATCAAACATGCTGCTGGAAGAGGTTCTACTTGGAACTTTCTTAACCCACTTTTCACCTAACTATCATTGAAATAAACTTATAACTTAAAATGAAGACAAGGGTCTTCAAACAAATGTACATAGAGCTATGAGAGAAGATAGGGCAAGGGGTTGGGGGAGACCTCATTTAGACTGGAGAGGAGGCAGGGAGGAAAGTTCAGGAAAGACTTTCCTAAGTTGATAAATGAAGGCTAAACAGCTGTTATTTATTTAATACCTGTTTTTCCCACTGGACTGAGAGCTCTGTGAGGGCAAGGACCATTCCTTGTTTTGTTTACTTCATTATCCATAATGCACAGAACTGTGCTGGCCTGCTGAAAGTGCTCAATATGTATTTGAGGATTGACTAAATGAATGTTCTGAACACCCCGTGAGGTCATGTATTGTCTCCACATACCAAAGAGAAAACCAAGACTGAAAATGGGGAAGTTACTGACCAATGCCATCAGGACTTGCCCTCTAGGAGATGGCCGAGCCAGAATTAGAACTCACCTGCAATTCTAAGAGTTTATCTACTTCCGATGGGGCCTCCTAAAGAGAAGTTATAGGTAGATTTGTGCTTTGGGTACAAAAGGCTAAGAAGTGCACCTTTAACTCCATCTAAACTGGACATTCTCCCAAATATGTCCTGAGCTTTCCACCCCGCCCCTTTGTTCCTTCTTTTTGTTCCACTTGGAAAGCTTTCCCTGTCTTTATATACCTATCTAAGTCTTACTCACTGTTCAGAGGTCACCTCAAATTTATCTTTTAAACTCCGTATGTTTGTTATGATGCCACTATCTATCTTGTGTTAGAGTGATTTATGTCCATTAATTCCATCCTTGAAAGATGGGATCGTATCTTAACTGCATTTGTAAACACTAAGCTCTTAGCACAATGCCTTGTTCATAGTTGGTGCTCTTTATTTTTATTTTCAGAGATGGGAAGTCTTACTATGTTGCTTAGGCTGGTCTTGAACTCCTGGCCTTGAGCAATCCTCCTGCCTCAGCTTCCCAAGTAGCTGGGATTACACCTCTGTAACCATGGACCCTGACTATTGGTACTCATTAAAATTGTAAATTTTGATTCTGAAGTCTTACATTGTGCTATCTTCCACAAGTGTGTTTCTCACACAATATTCAGTATGTTTGACAGTGCCTCTTTTACTCACTGATGAATGTGGACCAGAAAAAATCCTCTTGGTTTCCAGGCTTGCCTCTGCTGCTGACCAGGCAAGTCATTTATTCTGTGTTTTTTCTTTTTTTTAAACTTGGAAAATGTAAGATATTATATATACATACAAATTAATTTTTGCGTATAAATAGATAAATATAAATTTATTTGTATATGTACTATATAAAAGTAAGCTATTATGAAGTCTGACAATTGCCTGTTGAGAGTCTTGCAGGTGTTAGCTGATCAAATATGTTAACCAACTTCATGCTGTGATTGGCTTCTTCACATTGCTTTTGTTACTCCAGCTCTTCATGTTTAAATGGATGCATAGTGAATGGGGGTTTGTCAAATAAATATGCACAAGAGAAAGAAACAGAGGAATACATACTCTGTTCCAACACTGCCTATAATAACCTTGTACCAAGCTCTTTCATGATCTAGCTCTTCTACTGTTGGTCACTAGGGTAGAAACTAAGAATCTACACTAGATTGGGCTTGACTTCTGAATCTTGGCTTGTGACTGAAAGCCCAGTACACACATAGCACATCATCAATGTCATCAGGAATGCCCTGAGCACTGTGTGAATTCCTGGTGACATAATGCTCAGGATGCAGGCTTGGAGGTCTGCCATGCTGGGCTGTATTCTCTGTGGCTTGCTTTGCTCTATGAAACTCTGTGCTTTGAGGATGGCAAGACTGCATCCAGAAAGAGCCTTCCCTTTTCCTTTCAGAAAGCAGTCTCCTTGAATCGACCCTATGTGATTCCTGGCTGGAAAATGTCTTGACTCTGCTCATACCATCACCCTAGAAACAAATATAAAGAACCATAACCCTTGAATGGCAGTGTGCATGACACATATACCTCAAGCCCCAAGGGGAACAATCTGACCAATTCTTTCTTTTTGTTAGAGAGAAAGAAAGCTTTGCAGTTTACTGTCATATATTTTTAAACCTTTATTATATTTGCCATTCGGAGAAGAAAGAAATCTCTAGTGAAACTTCCACAATATTCAGTTCAAGTGACTCATATTCCTGCTTAATTATTATAAAGCTTTTTGGTAGAATTCTTTCTGGCCCTAATTGAAGTTTATAGAACCTTTGCCTTCAAATGCAATAAATCTGTCATCACCAGGGAAGCAGTTTGCACCTGAGGCTACTGCCTGACATTGTAATATGGGGCTGACATTCTGATGAAGAGGCTGTGAGTGGGAGTCAGACTAATGTCAACTCTAGCAAACACAAAGACCACTGTTAAACCAAGGAGGGGCCTGGCCTGTGTTACACAGGGGCCCTAGGCCTGCGAGGAGAAGAAAGTTGAGGCCTACCTCACTGGACTTCACAGCCCCTCATCCAGACACACCAATGAACTGTTACAAGTTCACCTAGCCAATCTGCAATCTTCCTCATTCCTCCCCAAAACTTTATTGCAAGAGGGATTGGAAACATCAATAAACATTTAATTAAGGAGAGTTTGGGAAATTGTACCTTTTAAAGCTAATAAACGGTCACTTTAAATCTTATTTCAAAAAGAACACATGCTTATTGTAAGACATTTAGTCAATATAAACAAAAATGAAAAATTAAGTCAAATTATTGTTAGAATAGCCTTTAGGGCTTTTTTCTATGCACACACAAACATGTGATTTCCACAAAGTAATACTATCCATAAAGTTCAAAACCTATTGCTTTGCATGGTATATCATGAACACATTTCCATGCCATTAAATATTATTTTGAACTCTAAAAAATTTTAATGAATGTAAGCATATTCCATTTTTGGGAATGTACAACAATGTATCTTGGCAATTTTAAATGATTAAACTTTTAGGTTGTTTTAAATTTCCATATAAGTAATGGAGACAATTATTAAGAAGACTTATTCCAATTTGATAAGTAAATAATAGCATATTTTTATTAGAATTTATTTAAAACCAGTGAGGTTGTATAGGTTGTTGTGTGTTTTTTAGTCACTTGAAGTACTCCTTTTGTGACTTCCATCCTTACCACATTTATATTAATGCATTAATTTTTTTCTAATTTATTTCTAAGAAATTTACATTCTAATAGTGTCTACTTTATTTCATTTTATTTTTACTTTTTAAAACATAGCCAGTTATATATATATATACACACACAGATACATATACATTGCATGCTTGCATGTTATATGTCTTACAAATATTGGAATTTTATTTATGGGAGGCTTTCAAAAAACTGTATTAAAATATTTAAAAATTCGTTAAAACGTTCAAACTTTTCAATTTTTTTGTGTGTGAAATGCTTAAAAAGCCTTTAGATTTAGGTTATTTAAATACTTACTAGTACTTTTTTTTTAATGTTGTCGAAGTTTTTTGGGGTTTGTTTTTTACATTTAATGCCATCTGGAGTTTATTTTGGTATGACGTGAGGTAGGGATCTTACTGCCTTGCTTCGTAGATATTCCCACACTATTAATTGAATAATTCAGAATTCTCCAAATTATTTGAAATTCCATCTTGAATTTGTAATAATTTCAATTATTTAAAATTCCATGCACTACATTTTTATATACCTGTTCCTATTTTCTGAACTGTTGGAATTGGTTGGTTGGTGCTGAGAGAGAGAAACAATGAGCTTAGGTCAGTTAATTACCAACTTGAGGCAGAGTATGCAAGTCAGAGGCCCCCTTACAGCTTTAGAGATCCTAATCTCCTGTGCCCAGGTCCCACTCTACAGTGGACCAGGCTCAAGACAAAATTGTAAAATTGGCAGAACTTCATAGAGGGCTGAAATGTGTAGCCTCACAAAATTGTCCACACCAAAGTCAGGGCTGTAGTAGGAAGGAGATCTTGGGACTAGGGTTGGAGTCTTCTAGACAGATAAACCTGAAAACCAGAAACTGGTTCCTCTGAATCTTCTGGACCTGTAGGAAGGGTCTCCTGCCCTTCATGGAATGATGGAATCTTCCCCTTGCTCCTCATGTACCAGGTCTCAACTAAGGCTGATGCCGTGGCAGAAACTACTCATCTTCTTGATGGTCTGCCCCTGACTCCCATCGTAGCCACTAGATCAAGCCTGGGGACTCATTTGAACAAGGGATGACTGGGGAAAGGATGATCCTGCTAGTTTTGAAGATGGATTACTTACTGAAGGGGCTGCAGAGTCTGGGAATTCATACCAGTGAGAACTGAAAGAGCATGTCAGAGAGGGGGCGTGAGATAAAACTGGATAAGGGAGAGTTTGTTGAAATGGGTCACTCTTCTGTTATCAGCATGAGTGCCCTCACATTGAGAGACAGTTCTCTATGCTACTGGGGTGGCTCTTGAAAGCTTGGAAGAAGCAATGGCGTATACACAAAGAGCAATTTATTTTCATTGTAGGAAACTTAGAAAATGAAGAAAAGTATTTTTTAATCCTCTTTAATTTTTTAAACATTTTTATTTATTTTTGTTTTTTGAGAAACAGGGTTTTACTCAATTGCCCAGGTTGAAGCACTGTTTCATGATCATGGCTCACTGCAGCCTTGAACTCCTGGGCTCAAGAGATCCTCTGGCCTCAGCCTCTTGAGTAACTTTGCTAGGACTACAGGCATAAGCCACCACAGCTAGCTAATTTTTTAATTTTTTGTAGAGATGTGGTCTCACTATGTTGCCCAGGCTGGTCCCAAACTCCTGGCCTCAATCAATCCTCCTGCCTCAGCCTCCAGAAGTGCTGGGAAAAAAATCCTTTTGATCCTTTGTCTTTTGCTTCAAAGATAAACACAGTTAATATTTTAATGTATTCCTTTCTGTAACTTTTCTATGTGCTCTTGTAAACACTCACACATAAAAACACACTAAAAATAAACCTACTGCATATAAGGTTTTATTTTTATCTTGCCTTTTTAAGAAATTAATGTTATATTGTAAGCATATTCTCCAAATAGTAATACTCGTATAGAATATCACTTTTAATTTCAGAAAAAATATTCTATTGCATGACATAAGGTTTACCATGGTTGATTCTCCTACACCCCACTTAATGAGTTGCAAGTAGGTTGCTTGAAAATTGAGTCCAGGCATCAATGATTGGCTCAAGAGTGGGAAGCTCGACACAGTTTGGGCCAATAAGATACTAGAAGAGGCTTGTAGATGGATTATACGGTAGAAACGTCCTCACTCATAAAAGAGAGCCGCTATAAACTAGGTCTTTTCCTGATGAATAGGAAGAGGCAACGTTGCTCTGGCGGTTGCCTTAAGACCTTGAAAGAAGCCAACATAAAAACAAAAATTAACACCTGAACAAAGGCCAAACCAAGAGAAAGACCAGAGATCAAGTTAGAGTCCCAATTATACAGGGTTTAAAGCCCATCCTATTTTTGGTCTTTTGATTAAGTGAGTCAATACGATTTCTTCTTGTTTGAGCTAGTTTGAATTATTTGCAGCTTGAAGAATTATAGGGACTACGTATAGAATCCAGGGTTGGCCTTCAGCTTTGCTGATTCAATTCTGATCTTTGAACATAGCAAACTGATGATCTGATAGTGTAGCTTAATAGTAAAAGCACAGATTTTGAAGTCAGAAATACATAGATTTGACTCCTTATCTGCTACTAACGAGTGACCTTCGGCAAGTTATTTATCCCCTCTAAGCCTCAGTTTAATCATCTGTATTATAAGAGTAATAATAGTTATTTCACAGAATCTTATTGAACCTAATTATTGTTATCAAAGGAAGGTAGAGATAGGATCAGCTTCATACCTAGATGTAAAAATACCCAGCAGAGGACTGTATAGTCTTCCAGATTCAATATTTTAAACTACAGCCTTCTATTGGTCTATACAAGTAATAATTATTTCTTGTTAAAAATGTCTGAAAAGTATTGAAAACAATAACAATTACTTATGATCCCACTATGTTAAACAACTAACACAGGGATTAGGCTGTTGGCTTAAGGACTGTGTACAAAGAAGAAAACCAGAGTTCTTTGTCTAGCCCTGTCATGGATTACTTTTACAACTTTGGCCAAGTCATTCAATCTCTCCATCCTAAGGAGAGTGCTGACTTCTGCATATGGAAAGAGTAAAACTTCCCATCTAATCGCGAAGGGCAGGGCTCTAGCAATACCCCATCTCTGGAGGCCTGAAGATAGTTTTTCAAGAGTGCTTTATGTAGGCCAGTCTTGGGGAAAATGGAATACCTTTCATACAATTAGAAATTATTCATAGGTGTCCAAGGGAAACATTATAGGCAGGGGCTTATTGCTAATTTTCAGGGAGTAGGATGCAGTAATAATGTTGGAGTTTTATTATATTTTTGGCTTATTTGTATGCCAGCAAAACCCAAGAGATATCTCCTGTTTAATCCCATTGGAAAAATCTGATCGAGGAGGACACACATTCTGACGCTGCATTGTCTGCTTCTGATTTGGGAATCCTTGGTAGCTTCAAAAAGCAATTCAATTTGAAGTTGTTCCAGGCTATTAAAGCATAGAAACCAATGAGTGCAAAGACATACAGAAGAACCACTCTGGAGATGAATTACTGATTACTATGAAAGAGGTGGAGAAGAGACCTGATATCTGCCAGAGGGATCATGATTCCAACAAATGAATGGGGACCTTTCCCAGAGCCAAAACCTCCATAATCCCTCAGACATATTGAATTGAGTACAGAACCAGCTGCAGAGCCTAAGTAGCTATAAACCAAAACATTTTCCAAATCAAGTATTCTCTTGCCTACATGTATGAGCTTCTCTTGCATCAGTCTTCCCTTCTCTTAAGAATCTCACCATACAAAATTTCCCTTAACAACTGAAATGCACCACACACACACACACACGCTCACATGCTCACACACAGTTAACTTCTGTTCTTCCCACATATTATTATTACTCTGCTCTGAAATGTTTTTCTTTCCCATCTTGGTCTCACTATATCCTATCAGCTCAATGTGACAATCACAGGGAAGCTCTCTCAGATACTTCAGACAAGATTGGGTCCCGTTTTACACTCTCAGAGCACTCTGAACCTCCTGCTTGGTAGCATAATTGTACATATGACTTGCTTTAACAGAAAACTTTCTTTAAAAATTTACATATTGTAGAGAGGGGCTGATTTGCAATTATATCGTATTATGAATAAAGATTATGAGCCAAGTTCATTCAGTTTAACCAGAGATGCCCAGGAACATGGAGCCCCGGGGGCCTTGATGAAAGGGCCACTGAAACAACAGGAGAGAAAGTGCCCAGTTAGGATTCCCTTGTCCCAAAGAGCACAAGAACTACTTCACAGTGCTGTCTGGGGATGGCTCTCCAGTCTTTCACTTTGCAGGCTTTTGTACAGTCCACAAAAGAAGCACTGTGGCCAAGATGATAATGGTCAGTTTTACTAAATAGTACAATTTAGAGTATGAACTTTCAGTTTATTTCAGCCTACTTTTAAAGCAACAAATGAAAGAAAATAAACAATCAAATGGAGGCAATTCATGTTAATGCACGTTCTTTTTTCTTTTTTTTTTTTTTGAGATGGAGTTTCGCTCTTGTCACCCAGGCTGGAGTGCAATGGCATGATTTCGGCTCACTGCAACCTTTGGCTCTGGGTTCAAGCAGTTTTCCTGCCTCAGCCTCCTGAGTAGCTGGGATTACAGGCATGTGCCACCATGCCCAGCAGATCTTTGTATTTTTAGTAGAGACGGGGTTTCACCATGTTGGCAAGGCTGGTCTTGAACTCCTGACCTCAGGTGATCCACCCACCTTGGCCTCCCAAAGTGCTGGGATTACAGGCAGTAGCCACTGCACCCAGGCAACGTTAATGCACGTTCTGCATTGTTACCTGGAAAGATACATGCACTTCACCCAGCAAAACATTTTTCACATTTCTAACTGGGCATAAACAAGCATCATTTGGCTATCACCTGCAGGAGCTGAGCTCTCCAGCTATGGAGCAAGGACAGGGCTGGGCTCTCCCCAAACCAAGAAGATGTGCTGCTGTGGCCACTGGTATGGTTTGGATTTCTGTTCCCACCCAAATCTCATGCCAGACTGTAATCCCCAATGTTGGAGGAGGGGGCCTGGTGGGATGCGATTGGATCATGGAGGCAGATCCCCCCTTTGCTGTTCTTCTGATAGTGAGTGAGTTCTCACAAGATCTGGTTGCTTAAAAGTGTGTAGCTCCTCCCTCTGCTCTGTCTTCCTCCTTCTCCAGACATACAAGACATACCTGCTTCCCCTTTGCCTTCTGCCATGATTGTAAATTTCCTGAGGCTTCCCCAGTTATGCTTCCTGTACAGCCTGCAGAACTATGAGTCAATTAAACCTCTCTTCTTTATAAATTACCCAGTCTCAGGTAGTTATGTATGGCAACGTGAGAAAGGACTAATACAGCTGCATTATTCAAATTCCTCACGAAGTTTTGACAGAGTTGTTTCTATAAGCCAGGACAACCATTCCCTTGCACACCATGCAGAAGAGCCATTAGGAACAGTGACCTTTCTGATTGTCTGGGGACGAGCCAGAGGGTGACACCACAGGGAGAGGGATAAGTGAGAAAGGGCATTTGCTGGTTGGCTAGAGTTTCTCCTGAGCATGGAGAGACCCCTGCTGGGACTCCCAGAAATATTTGGAAGGAGCAGAAGGTTCTGGTGGTAGTGGTTTGACAGAGCTTTTTGCAGGATGTTTAACAAGGAGATGCCACAAATCCACAGGGCCTACGCTGCTATTCTCATAAGCACTGGCAGGAAAATGAGAAAGAAGAGGAATGTGAGAGAAGAACTGCTTTGTCCAGATACTTTGATTTCTTTATCCTTCTGGAGAAAGGTTTGTCTTCAACTACACTAAATTTTGATATGAAAGTAGATGTAGGTTTCCTACCAGGTACAAGGCATACCAGACCTTGCTATAATAGGGGATTCCAATGGGAGTTCTCTTCCTGCCACCTGCCCACATTAGCCGGGACCCTTTGGTCTGGCTGTGGTCAAGTGCCCATGCCTGTGCCCAAGAAGTAAAGTACTGTGTCTGGAAGCTCCTACCAGAATCACATGGTTGGAGAGGGGAAGAAATAGTTTCAGAAGAGATAGTGGGTGGTTTTCTGAGTAAACAAAAAAAATTAATATCTACTGCACTGTCTTACGTATTAAAACATTTTCCCCCAAAAGCTTATGTAAAATAAAATTATTTATTAAAAATATCACCTATAATTATATAATGGTAGTGTAATGGTTTTTTGTTTCTGATTGTATTTTCCCATTTCCTTCTCACCTGATTACATTTGTAGGCATTGAAAAAATTATCACCAATACAGGCTAGATACTACTGTATTTTTTGCTTTTACATTGATTTCTTCCTGTGTTGCCTTCAGTCACTATCATCCAAAATTGATTTTAATGATTAGGACTGACGGAATATTTAAATTAGTGAATAGTCAGAGGCCAGCTTTGTAAATTCCAAAAGTAATAAGACATGGTTCTTGCCTCCAAGGAACTTACTATCCTATGAGAGAGAGAGAGATTTGGGATAAACCTCATTTTCCTTGGCTTCATGCTTCCATATGGAGGCAGTCCCACTAGAGCAACACTCATGATCTCTGGCCCCATCCCTTCCTCTCATATCTTCTGGGTGAGGAGGGCTGCCTTCTCTTTGAGAAAGAACAGAGCATAAGTGGCTCAGTGACCCCCTTTATTCTTTTATTTGGGGTATACTTACCTGAAGAAAGTATACATTCTTTCTGACTCCTCCATGTGAATGTCCAGGGTCAGGGTTAGGGGAGATTTGTGGAAGTTCAGAACCAGCAGGGATGGTGCATGGTATGTCTAACTCATAGCCATTTTGGCTCTAGATCTTTGCTACATTCTCCAGTGTTAACTTTATCAGTAATAAAGTTGATGTTTTTATCTTGATCACCAAGCTCCTTTATTTTTTCAATTTATTTCTAACTTGGATAGCAGACTGAGGGTTGTTCCTGATTGACTATCTTAAAATGTCAGAAATGTATATAGGTTATTTTAGTATAATATTGTGCATCTACTAAGAGAGAGAGATGCAGGTGTTATAGAAGTACGGGGTGGGTAGGGGCACTTAGCAGAAACTGGAGGTCCAGGAGAAACTTCTAGAAGGAAAAGACATGAGCTGAATCATGGTGGATGGAGAAGACAGAAAGGTATTCTGGGCAAAAAATAAATAAATAAATAAATAAAAATAAAAATAAAACATTTATAAAGTCACAGAGATTTGAAGAATCATAGAATGTGAAGGGAATTGGTTTGATGACTAGAACTTAAAAAGTGTGGTAGAAAGATAAGGCTTAAGAGGTAGGTGGGTAGCAGGTGTTGAAGAACCTATGCACTGTGCCAAAGAACTTGTATTTCATCCTGTGGGCAAAGGGGAGTTGCTGAAGGGTTTAAAGCAAGGGAGGTCAGATGTGCACTTTAGATAGGTGACATTGTAGAGAGTGGATATAAGGGGCCAAAATTAGGAGTAGGATGAACTGCTAGAAGATTGTTTTTGTAGTTTAAGAAAGAATTGAGCATCCAAATCAGTGTACATCTTAGAAGTTCAGATTTAGGAAGACATAGAATATATTAAATTAGCAGAACTTGGCAATTGACAAAATGTGTGTTGGGGTGGGTGAGTCTGGAATCACTGTCAGTTTTTGGGTTGGTGACTTAGATAAATGGTATGTATTAGTTCATTTTCATGCTGCTGATAAAGACATATCCGAGACTGAGTAATTTACAAAAGAAAGAGGTTTAATGGACTTACAGTTCCACGTGGCTGGGGAGCCCTCACAATCATGGTAGAAGGCAAGGAGGAGCAAGTCACACCTTACATGGATGGTGGTAGGCAAAGAGAGAGCTTGTGCAGGGAAACTCCCCTGATGAAACCAACAGATCTCATGAGACTTATTGACAATCACGAGAATAGCATGGGGAAATCTGCCCCCATGATTCAGTTACCTCCCACCAAGTCCCTCCCACAACACATGGGAATTCAAGGTGAGATTTTGGTGGGGACACAGGCAACCATATCATGGTAGAAGTGCCATTAAGAGTAACTGGAAATCTAGAAGAAGGAACAGTTTGGGATTGGAATAGGTAGGGAAGTTAATAATTTCTGTAATATTCAATTTAGCTTATGTTTATTTTGAGATGTTTCTGGGACTTCCAATGGCCATGTCTAGCAGGCAGGTGAATGAATGAATCTGAAATTCATAGGCTGGTGTTATGGTTAATTCTGAGTGTCAACTTGATTGGATTGAAGGATACAAAGTATTGAACCTGGGTGTGTCTGTGAAGGTGTTGCCAAAGGAGATTAACATTTGACTCAGTGGGCTGGGAAAGGCAGACCCACCCTTAATCTGGTGGGCACAGTCTAAGCAACTGCCAGTGAGGCTAGGATATAAGCAGTCAGAAAGTGTGAAAACAGAGATTGGTCTAGCCTCCCAGTCTACATCTTTCTCCTGTGCTGGATGCTTCCTGTCCTTGAACATTGGACTCCAAGTTCTTCAGTTTTGGAACTCAGACAGGCTCTCCTTGCTCCTTAACCTGCAGACGGCATGTTGTCGGACATTGAGACTGTATGAGTTAATACTTAATAAACTCCTCTTTTTTTTATATATATATGTATATATATGGAATAGATATATATATTCCATTAGTTCTATCCTTCTAGAGAACTTTAATACAGAATTTTGTACCAGGAGTGGTTCTAGAGGAGCAGAATATTAAGCATGAAGTTATTTTGTTGGTTTGGGAGTTTCTGGAGTTGCCTGCTTAATATGATTAGACCCCAAAATGCTAAGGACTCTACTTCTAATAGTATGGAGAACCCTGATAGTCCTTGGCATGAACTGTTTAGAGAGTTACACAAAATAAATGCATTTGACACTCCTGATTAATTACTCATGAGAGGCCAGGAGTTTAGTGACTCTATACATAATACCTTTTACCATATGCGGAGAACCAAGGAATATAATGGAGCTGGTTGGTTGCTCCTAAATTCAGTGGGCAAAGTGATGAAAGAAAATGATGAACTCAGGGATTCTATCTTGAGGCTTCAGAAGCAGATACTGAGCCTCAAATCTGCTAAGATTGCCCCAAGTGAGAGGTATCTCCTGTAGAGAAAGAGCCGAAATTCTGGAAAAACAGACATAAGCTCTTATCCTGCCAGTGGCTGACCTGCAACAAAAGGTGCATGCACAGTCTCGCCAGGTGTCTACTGTTAAAGTGAGGGCATTGATTGGAAATGAATGGGACCCTGCAACTTAGAATAGGAATGTGTGGGAGTACCCTGATGAAACTGGGGATGCTGAGTTTGTAAACTCTGATGAACCTTTTTTGCCAGAAGAAACAGCTTCCCCATCCCCAGTAATGGCAACATCCCCTCCCTGACCCATGATGCCATCAACCTTTCTACATTTGTCTGAGGAGATAAACCCTGCACTGCCTGAGGCAACAGTGATGGACTTCGCTGGGGCAGTTGCCTGGCAAGATAATATTGATTCTCCTCGGGAGCTGCCACCAACACCCCTGTTTGCTCCAAGGCCTATAAATAGACTAAAGTCCTGGCGGGCCCCTAGAGGTGAGGTTGAGGGTGTGACCCATAAGGAGGTGTGCTACACACAAAAAGAACTGCTTGAGTTTTCTGATTTACATAAACAGAAATCTGGAGGACTGGCATGGGAATGGATATTAAGGGTGTGGGATAATGGCGGAAGGAACACAGAGTTGGATCAGGCTGAATTTATTGATTTGGCTCACTAAGTAGGGACTGTGCATTTAATGTTGCAGCTTGGGGAGTTAAATAAAGTTCTAATAGTTTATTTTCTTGGTTAACTGAAGTGTGGATTGAAAGATGGTCCACTGTGAGGGACCTGAAAATGCCTGATCGCCCTTGGGTTAACGTAGAGGAAGGGATCCAAAGGCATAGGGGGATTGGGATGGTGGAGTGGATTAGTCACTTAGACCTACTTGTCTCAGCTGGGAGGGTCCAGAAGATGTACCCTTGACCTTGTGAAATATATCTGTGAGGGCAGCACCTGCATCTTTGAAGAGCCCTGTAATTGCTCTTTTCTGTATGTCATATCTAACAGTGGGAACCACAGTGACTCAACTGCAAAATTTAAATAAAATAGGAATAGTTGGATCCCAAGGTGGCAGGGGCCAAGTGGTGGCACTCAACCATCAAAGGCAAGGTGGGCATAGCTACCATAATGAACAGCAGAGGCAAAGTGGCAATCAGAATAGTCTGACTCATGTAGAGCTCTGGCATTGGCTAATTAATCATGGCGTTCCTAGAAGTGAAATTGATAGGAAGCCTATTGAATTCCTACTTAATTTATATAAGCAGAAAACTTAAAAGGTCGAAAGGACAAAAGACTAATTTGAATTATAAAAACAGAATCACAGCCCCTCAATCAATTTTCAGAATTAAGCCAGTTTACAGACCCAGAACACCTTGAATGAAAAGGAGGCCGGGTCCGCTTGAGGAAGGACCCCACTACATTACCAACAGCTTGTGCAGTGAATCTTTTTCCCATCCTTTCCCAAGGAGACCTCTGGCCGTTTATCAGGGTAACTGTGCTTTGGGGCAAGGGAAATGATCAGACATTTCGGGGACTACTGGACACTGGCTCTGAGCTGACGTTGATTCCAGGGCACCCAAAACGTCACTGTGGTCCTCCAGTTAAAGTAGGGGCTTATGGAGGTCAGGTTATTCATGGAGTTTTAGCTCAGATCTGACTTACAGTGGATCCAGTGGGTCCCTGGACTCATCCTGTGGTCATTTCCCCAGTGCCAGAATGCATAATTGACATAGACATACTTAGCAGCTGGAAGAACCCCCACATTGGCTCCCTGACTGGTAGGGTGAGGGCTTTTATGGTAGGAAAGGCCAAGTGGAAGCCATTAGACCTGCCTCTACTTAGAAAAATAGTAAATCAAAAACAATATTGCATCCCTGGAGGGATTGCGGAGATTAGCGCCACCATCAAGAACTTGAAAGATGCAGGTGTGTTGATTCCCACCACATCCCCATTCAACTCTCCCATTTGCCCTGTGCAGAAGAAGGTGGATCTTGGAGAATGACAGTGGATTATCATAAGCTTAACCAAGTGGTGACTCCAATTGCAGCTGCTATACCAGCTGTGGTTTGATTGCTTGAGCAAATTAACACACCTCCTGGTACCCGGTATGCAGCCATTGACTTGGCAAATGCTTTTTCTCCATTCCTGTCCATAAGGCCCACCAGTAGCAATTTGCGTCAGCTGGTAAGCCTGTCAATATACCTTTACCACCCTCCCTCTGGGCTATATTAACTCTCTGGCTTTGTATCATAATCTTATTTGAAGAGTTCTTGATCGCTTTTCGCTTCCACAGAATATCACATTGGTCCATTGCATTGATGATGTTATCCTAATTGGAGCCAGCAAACAAGAAGTAGCAAAAACACTGGACTTATTGGTAAGACATTTGCATGCCAGAGGATGGGAAATAAAATCTGACTAAAATTTGGAGACCTTCTACCTCAGTAAAATTTCTAGGGGTCCTGTGGTGTAGGACCTGTTGAATTACTCCTTCTAAGGTGAAAGATAAGTTGCTGCACTTGCCCCCTCCTACAACCAAGAAAGAGGCACAACACCTAGTGGGCCTATTTGGATTTTGGGGGTAACACATTCCTCATTTGGGTATGTTATTCCTGCCCATTTATCGAGTGACCTGAAAGGCTACCAGTTTCGAATGTGGTCCGGAGCAGGGGAAGGCTCTGCAACAGGTCCAGGCTGCTGTGCAAGCTGCTCTGCTACCTGAGCCATATGACCCAGCAGAAAGGGAAAGAGGACTTGGAAGAAGCATGATCGGCAAATTGGTGACAAATTTGGGGAAGAGGTATGTGGATGGACCTTTGTGAATGGTCAAAAACTGTGAAGATATTTGTATCCCATGTGAGTGTTCACCAACAGGTGACCTCAGCAGAGGAGGATCAGTCCACAATGGAGTAAGGAAGAGTATGCATGGAATACAAGAGATTCATTAGGGCATGTGTCAGTATTAGCATGGCCTGTGATTAAGGTCAGTGGGAAACTACAACAGCCCAATCCAGGCAGGACTACAGATGACCCAGACCCTTCAGAAATGAAGGTTTGGGCCACTCCACCAGGAAAGAAAACATGACCTGCTGAGATGCTTGCTGAAGGCAAAAGGAATACAAAATGGGTAGTAGAAGAAAGTA
Organism: Mandrillus leucophaeus; assembly: GCF_000951045.1. Taxonomy (NCBI): domain Eukaryota; kingdom Metazoa; phylum Chordata; class Mammalia; order Primates; family Cercopithecidae; genus Mandrillus; species Mandrillus leucophaeus. The sequence continues at coordinate 2,387,738 of NW_012102843.1, forward strand.
GTCATCAATACCAGCCACGACCACGTGACCAGTTGCAGAAATGAGGACTGTAATTGTCATGAGTATTTCCTCCTTCTTTTGTTAGAAACATGTTTGTGCATGTATACACTTGTGCTAAGGAAATAGCTTCATTTTATTTCCTTTCTCCTTTATCATGTGACATAAGATTTATTGACTTTGCATCAGCATTTAAGTATTGTTAACTTTATGTAATAGTATTGGGGTTGAGGATTGGTGCATTTCTGGTTGTATGAAGGATGGTTAGTATTATGTTAGGCGTAATTATGACCTTATTATTGTCTTGATTTGCAGATTAGGTATGATCTCAGGAGATGTGTAAGAGTTCAAGTTGACAGGGGGTGCAGTCATGATGGCTAATACTGAGTGTCAACTTGATTGGATTGAGGGATATAAAGTATTGATCTTGAGTGTGTCTGTGAGAGTGTTTCCAAAGGAGATTAACATTTGAATCAGTGGGCTGGGAAAGGCAGACCCACCCTTAATCTGGTGGGCACAGTCTAACCAGCTGCCAGTGCGGCTAGAATATAAACAGGTAGAAAATGTGAAAAGAGAGACTGGCCTAGCCTCCCAGCCTACATCTTTCTCCTGTGCTGGATGCTTCCTGCCCTCGAACATCAAACTCCAAGTTCTTTAGTTTTGGAACTCGGACAGCCTCTCCTTGCTCCTTAGCCTGCAGACGGCCTATTGTAGGACCTTGTGATCATATGAGTTAATACTTAATAAATTCCACTTTAATATGTGTGTGTGTGTATGTATATATATATATCTCATATTTTATATATGTATATCTCATATTTTATCTATCTATCTATCTATCTATCTATCTATCTATCTATCTATCTATCTATCTATATCTCCCTCTAGAGAACCCTAATACAGCTGGTTATAGTTGGAGATACAGATTTGGGAGTTATCAGCTTAAAAGTGGTAATGCAAGAGTATGAGAAGTTTAAGGAGAGAGAAGAGCAGTGGGCCAAAGAAAGACCCTCAGCTTTGTTGGGGAATGGAGTGAAGGAACAGCAAACACTGTCCTTCACACAGATCCCTCCACTGTCTCCGGGGTCAAACTCCAGTGAAGTTCAGCTTGTACACAAGATCAAAGGTGAAGGAAATTTTTTATTCAGGTTAATAATGTACTTCTAAAAGCTACTGTTTATTTTCCTGTAGTCAACTATGTAAGAGTATAGTCCCAAGATGGGTGGGAGACCTTTACTCTCCTTTTTATGAAAGGATTATGTTAGACTGAATATTTCCCTGTTTAGTTACTTACATATCCCTCATAAAGGCAGGAAGAGTAGCTAACACAGTTGTGCAGTTTTGGGGTATTCCTTGGAGACCATTTTTACTGGGGCATAGAGGAAGGGTACTGAAAAACATTATATGAGTCCATCTCTCAATCCTCCTTTTTCCTTATTTGGATATCAACTAAGTTTGTGCAGGTGAATGTGGAGGTAGACTGAGTTTTATCTGCAGCCAAGTTCTCTCCACAAGTGTCTTTCAGCTACAGCTTCAGAAATTTAGAAAATAGAAGAATTAGTTCTCATATTCATGCTGCATTTTCCAGGCCAGGCCAATCCTATCCTATGAGGTTCTCAAGCACTTACCTGGCCAATTAATGCTGTCAGTGCTTTGAATTGTATTTAACTGCCAGATTTTGTGTGTGCTCTCTAATGTTCAGAACCCTGGTGAGAACATAAGGCAACAGGAGATCCCTAATTTTCCTAGTAACATCCCTAACCCTTGCCTATTTTAGAAATGTATAACTCACGAACACCATACACTATCTACTTTGAGCTCTGAAGGAGTTTTGGTTGTTCTCTCTTCTCAATGTAGCTGCTATTTCAGGTGTAGAATGACCAGCTATAATCAGAACAATTAGTCTGAAACTCTAAATGGGTGATTTATCTGGTGACCAAAAGCTAAAGGTGAAAATCAATATGGATTTTCCAACAACAAAAAAATTAACATTAGGTTAAGATGGAACATAACTGGTAACCATTAAATTGTTTTTGGGCAATACTTGGAACATAAGCATTCTTATGCAGTTTGGTATGAGAACTATTATCCGTTCTCTGGGTCAGAAGAGGTTAGAGATAAAGCGCTTGCCAGTGAGATGCCTGGCCTTATCTTAGCATGTAAAAGATCCTGATTTTCCTTTAGGCAGCTGATCAAGAGCCTTTCATGATCAACCAAGTGTGATGTTAAGAGCATTTGTGAGTTAGCTCTTGGCACTGAAATGTTGGTATTAATGATGGGATAATAAAGACACAATTATACAATCTAAGAATTTGACATTTCCACCCTCTTTCACAGACAGCTGAGGAATTCTCCTTGAGGATATTTCCTAAATAGATATTGAACCCATCTACTTCTTTAAATCTTCTTGATTCACTTTGGTGAAAGCCATCATATTTTACTCTTACTTCCCGATTGGCCATTCTCCAAACAGAGCAGTTGTTTTCAAAAGCATAAAACACATGCAATTTCTCTAATCAAGACTCGCCAGTGACTTTTCATTTTATTTAGTAAACATTGGGGCTGTTTACTGTGGCCTACTGAAATCCACCTAATTTGGTTTTTATCTTTTTTCTAATTTCTCCTTTATGTCTACCATGTTCTAGTTTCATTGCCTTCTCTCGGTTTATTGAACATACTGAGCTCTTTCGTGCCACTGGGCCTTTGCCCTTGCTCCTTTCTCTTCCTAGAAATATCTGTCTTGACTGTTCACATGTCTGACTCCTTTTATTCTTCAGATTTCAGCTCAGATTGCACCTACTTAGAGAAAACTTCCTTGATCTTTTTTCTCCAACCTCTCTTTATCATGTCACCCTTTCATTTACTTCATAGCACTTACAATAATTAGAAATTATCTTCTTTATTCATTCCTTTAATAGTCTATTATCTATCTCACCCAACTAGAGTGCAAACTTTATAAATGCAGGGAATGTCCCAAACCTGGAAGAGTGCATGCCCCCAAAACTTTTGTTGATGGAATTAATCACAAGCTGCGATATAAAGATATTGCAAATGATAGAAACATAAACTTAGGTTTCCACTCTCCATTTCCACAGCGAATAGTGGTAGTTTTCTGTGTGTATTTCTTGAGATGTGGGGGGCAGACACACCCAAGATTAATAAGTCAATTGAGCTAACGAATTGATGTTTCAAAATTCTTAGTTGTGAAGAAATCTTTAAAAGGCAAGAGAATGAAGAAAGAAAATGGGTTTGAATGCCTAGAACTTGGCTTTGAATATCAAGAGCCAAAACCTTGAGGGAAATACAGTATAGAGCTTATGCAGAAAACAATAGATTCAAAAGAATGCATGATGGGGTAAAATCTTGTCTTTTGCTCCTTGATTAACTGGGAGAAAAAGTTGACCAACTGAAGGAAGGAGAGAGAAAGGCTAGGGGTGTCAGAGACTGAGTAATGGACATGGGTCCCTTTGAAGGCTCTGAAAGACTTGAGGATTAGAGAACATTAGAAGATCGAAGTCCCATGTCCTGCTGGAGACTCTGAGAAGAGGTAGACTCATAGCAAGCCATATTCAATGTGGTGGTAGTGGTAGTGGTGGTAGTGTTGCCATAGTTAAGTAGAAATGGTGACCAGTCAGGACTAGCAGAGAGAAAACTAGCACCACTATCCACTTCACCTCGAGCCTTAATGATGCTTCCTTTGTTTGTTTGTTTGAGACAGTCTAGCTTTGTTGCCTAGGCTGGAGTGCAGTGGTGCGATCTCGGCTGACTGCCACCTCCACCTCCCAGGTTCAAGTGGTTCTCCTGACTCAGCCTCCTGAGTAGCTGGGACTACAGGTGCACACCACCACACCCAGCTAATTTTTTTTTTTTTTTGTATTTTTAGTAGTGACTGGGTTTCACCATGTTGGTCAGGCTGGTCTGGAACTCCTGACCTCAAGTGATCTGCCCGCCTCGGCCTCCCAAAGTGCTGAGATTATAGGCGTGAGCCACTGCGCTTAGTCTGAGCCTTGATGATGTTTCATAGTCCCAGGTGGCGTGAGTGAAGAGCTAGGCTGAGAAGGGCAAATGAGTGTTGGGGGTGGGGGGAAGTGAGGGAGTACAGGAGAAGCAGAGAGAGAGAGAGAGAGAGAGAGAGAAAACTCGTGGGGGGGGGAGAGAGAGAGAGAGAGAGAGAGAGAGAAAACTCATAGTGGGTGGAGAGAGAGAGGAGAGAGAGAGACAGAGAGAGCCAAAACTCATAGTGGGGATGGGATGGGCACAGAGAAACCTGTGAGGTCTTTGTAGGGAGGACTACAGACAATGGGTGGCAGGTGCAGTGGAAACAGCTGCTGTAAACCAGGGCCAGCTGAACAGAGGCCAGCACAGAGTTCACTTTGCCACAGGCGCCTTTCCCATGTTGCCAGGATGATACAAAATCCCTTGCTACCTCACATACTTTACTTCAATCACTGGGAAAGAGAAGGTAAAATTAAGGAGGAGTTTGGAAATCTTAAATTAACTGAATTTTTTTTGTTTGTTTGTTTGTTTTGTTTTTTTTGAGATGGGGTTTCGCTCTTGTTTCCCAGGCTGGAGTGCAGTGGCGTGATCTGGGCTCACTGCAACCTCTGCCTCCAGAGTTCAAGCGATTCTCCCACCTCAACCTCCTGAAAATTAACTGAATATTTAAGCCAGAAAGAGCCATTTTGAGTTTTAAAGCAGGATGATTGAATTTACTTTGAATTACAAGATTTGATTTTCTTCCCATTGGTGAAAGTGGAAGCTTGGAAACTAACAAAGTTCAATTATGAGAAAAGTAAGTCATATTCTGGCAAATCTGAATCCATGATTATACTAAAATTCAATTCATACTCCCTAAGTTGTTCATTTTAAAATCTGTCTGTGTATATATGTCTGATGTTGAGTGACTAGTAAATGGGTTTTGGTCTTGTGTTTTTTTTTCTTACAGGTACTGATAGGACTTTGTGAAACTAAATGGGAGAACTAGATCAGGCTGCTTGTTCAGAGTGAATGACAAGGCTAAGGCAGAATAGGCTTTTCGTTTATCCTGAGGCTTTGGAAAGAGAGAAAACACTTTTGATGGGATTTAGAAACATAATGTAGGAAGAAATTTTTTTCCAGATATTTTTGTTGTATTCACTTTTCCTCAAGAAAATCTAAACAAGTCAGACTATTACAGAAATAAAAGAAGGAAGAGGGTTCATAATCTGAATTAGAAAAGAATTGTTAGTAATACAAAAGCAGTGCTCCTCTTTTCTTATGTGCTTGTTTATGGGTCATTAGCCATTTGACAGGGGAGCTTGGGAGAAGACAAACTGAAAACGAAAGCACTAAGGACGAGTAGCCAATGAAGATCGATCATAAAAGACAGCCTGTTGGTAGTTGCCATTCATTGAGAAAATATAATTTAATTTAAAAAGCTATCAACTTAATTTCACCTGTTAGAGAGTGGAAAGAAGGCGAGCTCTTGGTAATATCATGTTTCTTGTTTTTTTCACCAAAAAATGTGGAAAAATCTCTTCATTACGAGAGCCCAGAAACCTAGCACCATCTCCCTGACTTGACCACAACTATTTTTTTTGTACCTGTACTTCTGCTGGTATCAACCTGGAAAGTCTATAGTTATACAGGGTCATATTTGTTATAACCAAGTTTTTTTCTTCTATTGAATTTCAGTAATATTTCTGCATCCTGCAGCCTGTCAATGTTTTAGTTTTTCCCTGTGTGTTCTTCGATACTCTTCTCACCTGTATGGTCCTCCTCCCATGTCTGACATGGTCTGTGTCAGCATTGTGCTCAGCAAGATTTAACTCGTGCTAAGTTTGTGTTCTGAGGACTCGGTAAACAGAATGCTTTTTACCGAGTCCTCACAACACATGCTCCCACACTCTCAGCTACTCGTGCTCCCACACTCTCTTGGTCTCTTTCCTTTCCCTCTCCTCTCCTTCAACTCCTTCCCCAACTAACCACAACCCTCACAAAACTCACCCCACTTCCCCCTTAAATGTTGGCCCTACTAAACAGGAGGCAGTTTCTCTGCGCAGTAAGATACAACTTCCTCTTCAAGGGAGACCAGTTGGAGACCCAAGTGTGTGTTTTGGAAAAATGAGAGGGAGGTGCCTGCAGAGGGAGAGGCTAAAGGGAGAAGAAACGAGGATGTAGGTGGAAAAAAGATTAGAAGGAAGTAAGAAGGTGGGGAGAAGAATACTGAGGGGGTGAAGGAGCTGTGTCTAAGGCACAGTGTTACCTTTAAATAGAGGAAGAGGAAAACTTCCTGCGAGATAGAAGGTAATGAATTAAGAGGGAGAGATTTTGATTTGGCCATTTTGACCTGACCATTTAGACACTGTGATTTCTACAGAGTTGGGAGAGGTTTTGAGAAAGCCCCAATACTGAAGTTCATTCTTTGACAGGAGTGAGGTGGATATTAACATTATTTAGTGATCTTTTCCTGTGTTGCAGACCCAGAACCATTGCACCTGTCGCTATGACTACAAATGACTACGATTACTCCCATTTCACAGGGGAAGAGAGCTGAATTATCTTGGAGTTTCTCCTTTGATACAGCAATTGTACAGGTGAATATCAATGCTGCCTGCAAAGAGCAAATAACATTATTTTAACTCTCTGTTCTAAAGTCAAGTAGTAAGGTTTACGTGGTCTTACCTCATTGTAGGAGGTTAAGAATGTTAAGAAAATTTAAAGAAAGTTTGAAATACAAGATTGAAGATGGAATAAGGACAGAGAATCATGTTTGTGTATGTGTGTGTGTGTGTGTGTAAGGAGAAAATAGTATATAAATAAGGGCAAGGTCTGGACACAATATATCTGAGAAGGTAGAAGGGAAAATAGCTGAGTAGCTGTTCTCAATGAAGGCACCAAAGAATTAGCTTTGATTTGGAATCTTCTCAACACAAAGAAATGATAAATGTTTGAGGTGATGGATATCTCAGTTACCCTGATTTGGTCATTACACATTGCTTGCATGTGTCAAAATATCACATGTACCCCATAAAAATGTACAATAATTATGTATCAATAAAAACAAACAAACAAACAAACAAACAAAAAAGAAAGGTTGAAATCTCATTTGACAAAATATAGCCAGTAAATGTGATTCTTTTTAGTCCTGATTCTTCTCATTCAATGAAACTTTTCTGCATCAGGCATGCAATTCTTATAGGTACTTGGATTTGCATCAGAGACCTACTGGAGTTGTCCACTATTTTTAGGCTGGAAATGGAAGGAGGTAGCACTAGATTTGCAAATCCAGGCACAAAATAGATGTCGTGATTCCATCTGAGGCATGGCAGAATGTGCCTAGATTGTTTATCTTGGAGAAAAACTGAAGCTACTGAGTGAGGAGAACAGACAGATCCAAAAATCTAAACCAAAGACTGTTGGTTGAAGGCAAAACTCTGAGGACTGTAAAGTTTAGTTTTTGAAGTCTCTCACTTTGCCTTTCTTACACTTTTTCTTGTGCTACTACCCCACCCCAAACTTATACCACTCCTAGCATCCTTTATACAGAGAGCTGCTGCCCCCTTATCTAATTTTTGTCTTCTTAGAGGCCATGGCTGCAGTAAATATATTTTCTAGGCAAAATTATGTCACATGTATATTTGCAAATGTATTTATATGAAACAGCGACACAAAATACAAAGAATTGTAAATATGGTTGTAAATATATACAAGTCCCGATCAAAATGACCCCTCTTCTTTATTTTTTCAATTCCCATTCCTACCAGCAACATTCTTTTTCCTCAGTCCACTAGTCTCACCTAGAAAACGAATTTGATAAGATAATATACTTTAAAGTGTTGTAGGCTGACAATACCTGTTGTTGCTATTAATAAGTTTTTTGTGTGTGTGAGCGCACAGGATCTCTTCCTTCTTTTGGGAATCTTACTATTTTCCCTTTAACCAATCGCTTTTGTATCTCCCGTTACAGGAAATAGATGGGAGTTTTTATTTTATGACTCTGCTTCCTGGTCACAGTGATTGGTTCATAGATAAATACCACCTAATCAAGACTGGCCAATCACAGTTCTCCCCTAGGATATATATTTTTTGAACACTCAGGGACACAGTTTTCTCTCTTGTCTCTGATTTTCAAGTGTAGAAGAATATAAACCTATAGTTGCTAGTGTACACGTCTCCAATTGTAGAGATTTTTCTCAAGATAAAAAGAAAAAGCAGACACATTTGAGAGACAGAGAGTCCTACAGATATCAAGTCCCTGCTTCCTTCTGGTTTTCTCTTGAGTCTAGTTCTACTCTTGCCTTGCCTACTGTTTGCTGATAGTAGTCAATACACATATCTTCCTTCTCTCTCTCCTTTGTTTTTTCCCCCTTAAATATTAGCCAGAGCTATGACTAATATATTTCCACAGGGAAGTAACTAAATCTAGGAAATTTTTCTTTTTCAAGAATATATGGTCACAAAAATTAACAAAAAACATTTGGTGGTGTTTCATGAAGTATGGCAAGTAGAAGTGAAGCAGTTTTGAGCAGAAGGTTTACTCTAATGTGTCTCAACTTCCACCACATAAGTATTAGTCTGTACTACTCACTAAAAGGCCAGCTTTGCCAACGATCTGTTGAGAACTTAAGTAGATGAACTGGTGACTCTGTTTAGAATGAACAGCAATGCCCAGCTACTTCCCGAGAATTCTGAAGAAACCCAAAAGGCAAATAGGTAAGCCTGCATTAAATGACGCTTCCATATCTCTACCATGTGGGTCTGATCTCCCTAATAGCCATGTTTAGGCTTTGATGCAGCAGCTCCATGTGGCAAGATCCTGGGAAAAATCTTTGTGCTGTGATAGAGAACGTGGCTGTGGATTGGCCATGCCAAGGATTTCCTGAGAACCATGCAGCCTTTCAGTTGAGCAAAGCCTGGAGTAACTTCTCTTATTTTTTTCAAAAGGAACCTCAGTCAACTGGCCTGTTGTGCAGAAAGTTCTTAAGCCTGGTGTCAAGAGTACTGGGAACCACGAATTCTCTTCTTGCCCCTGCGTCTTTGAAGCCGATCCCTGGAAGAGCAGAAATCCTTGGCTCAGGTCCTGGAGTGGATGGGAGACAGTTTACTGATAAACTGATTAAAAATTTTGAAGAGGGTTAGTGAGTACATTCCTTGTTCTTTTTGCCCGAGAGCCTGTTGAGTGGGACTGGCTTTGAGCATCATCAATCATTGGAATCTGTGTTGACAACAAATGAGAGTGCTTCTGCATGTGTTCAAGGTGGAAATGAGCCTTATGGAGCATAACAAAGAGTCCCTAGGACGCCCTTGTGAGGCTGTCTTCAAGAATAATCATGGCCCTAGTGATGGTCTCTAGAAGCAGTGTAGTGTGATTAAGGCATTCAGGGGGTATAAAGCAATAGTGCCCCAGTATCTAGCATGATATTGCCCCAGAGAGAATAATAGTAGTAACTTTCATTGAGCACATGTAATGTGCCAGGTTCTTTTCTTACCACATTACATGTACTACCTCATTTAATTCTTATAACTATCTTATCAAGTAGGTACCTTGGAGGTTTTGGAGGGAAAAAAATGAAGCACAATTTAAATGAACTGTCCAAGGTTGCTATGGTAGCTTGTCTCCAAAGTTGAGTCTTTCTGGAATCTCTGCTGGCCCTGTGACTCACTTTGACCAAAGAAATATGGCACAAGTGATGTCATAAGCCCAGTTGAGCCTTAAATGACTGTAGCACCAGTTAAATCCTGACTGCAACTGCACGAGAGACTCCAGAACCATCCAGCTAAACCCACTCTGCCTATAGAACCATAAGAGCTAATAGTAAATGATTGCTTTAAATCACAGACTTTTAGGGTTGTTTATTATACAACGATAGCTAACAGAAACATTCACACAGCAGGTAAGTTGCAGAGCTGGGGTTAAAGCCCAGGCAGCTGGGTCCAGAGCCAGTGCTCTCCACCAGTGCTCTGCATGGACTCCATTCCTCTTGGTTGTTGTGACCCTGATGATAATGTATATAGATGAGATTTCCTCAAGCACGCAGGCATGCAAATCTGTCTAGTAAACATGGTGGATTTGTAGAAAAACTATAGATAGCAGAGAGGATTAAACGTGATTCTGAGTCAGACAGATTTGACTTTGAACTTCTGCTGTACCACTTGCTAGTTTTATGACCTTGGATAGATTACTGCCAGGTGGGGGGCTGATGGTGATGAGGGTCAGCTTCTTAAGTTAGTGTGTACAGGCAAAATCACCTCTGAACCTCTGAAAGCTCTTCACACTTTTGTTGTTGTTGTTAAGACAGGGTCTCGTTCTGTCACCCAGGCTGGAGTGCAGTGTCGAAATCTTTACATTCTTTCAGTACATACTCAAGTATACCCATGTGGCCATACACACTTTAAGGTGAAGTCTTTTCACAGGACATCTGAAGCAAGTGCTTATTGAGTGAAATGGCTAGCACCACGGGCACTGTTAAAAATAAGTATCCTGTTTTGTATTTTGACTGAATGTGCATGGTTGAATTTATTTAAGTTGAATGTGTTTAGGAAGAGCCTCTATCCTACTTTTCTGTGCTTCAGTTTTCTCATCTGTAAAATGGGACTGTAGATTAACTGCATAGGATTTATTTATTTTTATTTTTTAATAGAGGCAGTGTTTCACCATGTTGGCCAGGCTGGTCTCAAACTCCTGACCTCAAGTGATCCACCCGCCTTGACCTCCCAAAGTTCGGGGATTATAGGCATGAGCCACTGTGCCAGCCTTTTTTTTTTTTCTTTTTTCTTTTTTTTTTTTTTTTTTTTTGAGATGGAGTCTTGCTCTGTTGCCCAGGCTGGAGTGCAATGGTGCTATCTCAATCTCACCTCCCGGGTTCAAGCGATTCTCCTGCCTCAGCCTCCCTAGTAGCTGAGATTACAGGTGCCCACCACCACACCCAGCTAATTTTTATATTTTTAATAGAGATGGGGTTTCACCATATTGGAGAGTTTATGCAGGTATTAAATGAGACATTTTATGAATAATGTCTGATAATTGCTTACTTTGGAGCAGAGGGCCCCTTGGATACTCTCAAGTTCTGACTGACTGCCTCGCTGCTTACTGAGCTCCCTGTGGGGAGAAAAATAAATTGGTGATACCAAAACAAATTTTTAAGGGACCCAGGAGATTAGTTTAGTTCACTGAATCTCAAATCAAACTTTTTTCTTGTGTACCTCAGAGATAGAAATATTTATATTTTCAGTATTTTCCACTGTACAATGGATGAATTCGAGAGCATAATATGACAACCATATAAGTTAGACAGTATATGTACACTAGTCATGTAGGAGCGAGTGTATTTCTTGAGATTCTGGTTGTAACAAGTGCAATGGTGATTTTCAACTTTACGCTAGAGCTTCCATAATTAACTTGAAAAAGTTATGTGATAGGAATCTCTGCAAATCCACTCATGTGTGAGGAAGCAGTGGAAAGAGGGGACAGAAGTATATATATCTAGAGTCATGTTTCAAGATTGCCGTGTCTCTATTTTTCAGAGGTCTCAATTGCTAAATCCGTCCAATTGCTGTATGACGAATCATCTCATACCTTGATGAATTAAAATAAGTTGTTCATCATCTCTCATAATTTCCATGGGTGAGGAATTCAGATAGGGCATAACAGAGATGGCTTGCCTCTGGCTCACAACATATAGGGCCTTGACTGAAATACTTGAAGACAGGAGGCTAGAATCGTTTGGAATCTCAAGCACTCACCTGTCTGGCAGTTGATGGGGCCTTAGCGGATCTATCAGCTGGAACACCCATGCATGGCTATTTTGTGTGGCCAGCATTTCCTTAAAACGTGGTGACTGACTGACTGACTAAACTGACTAAACAGTTCCCAGCTTGACTTTTCCCTTTAGCTTAGCGATTGAGGGGCCCCAAGATATATTTTCCTTTCACAAAAGGTAGCATGCAACTCAAGGGAAAATACATCCAGCAAAAGAGAGAGCACGTCATGACTAAGAAAGCTATTTATTTTCAATCCCAATGCACACTTGGAAGATGCTTCCCCAGATCCCTCATGACACTTCCCTTTTTTCTCTGTCTCTTGCTGTCTGAGAAACACAAAGGATGCCCAACTGGATCACAGCTCACAAGATGCTCTAAATTTGACATTTCTGGGAGGATGAGAATTACTTATGGAAGTAATGGAAGCCAAATGTGTGATACACCTTACGCTTAACTTCATTTTTATCTTCCATTAGCCATCCACTTCTGGAGAATGTCACACACTTTCTAACCACTACTTTAAAAAACATTTTCTTTAGTTTTGCTATAAAGTCTTGTTTGAAAGGGAGAAAAGTAATGACATTCCTTTAAAAAAAAAATCAAGCAAGCTTTCCTATAACGGTAAAGAAAATGTGGTTTGTGAGTCAGAAGGAGATGAGTTTGAATTCTGATTGTTTTGTATTATCTATACAATCCTGGTTCTTCAAACTCTCAGTGAGTTCTTAAAAGTCTGAGCAAGATAAGTTCTTAAAAGTCTGAGCAACTGCATAGTTGACTAACAGAAATGAAATTGGATTGGTGCCATAAGTCAAGCACATAGTTGGAAGCCAGCCAAATGACACAAAAGTCTCAAAGACGATGACAAAAATTGTGCTGTGCATAATCAGTTCCCAGTTGCCCTCCTGGTGTTAAGGACATGATCCTGAGAAAGCCATATATGAATGAAGTAAACTGCAGTGAGGGGGTGAGCAACAGGAGGTGCAGGGCCCTCCATCTGGAGGGAGAAGTGGGGAGGAGTCTGGGAAGGGTCTGAATAGTGAACACTCTCATCAGGGTGCCACGTAGCTGGTAAATAAGAGAGAAGCATTAAGACTCAGTGATTAGGACTTCCTGGGCACTGAATATGTCCCTTGTGATAAACTTAGAGTGTCACTGACCCACGCTGTGTAGCTATCAGTATTGCTACTTAAAAAGGGACGTTCTTTCTGAAAGATGAGAGAATTCTGTATCAGTTGGCTGAAGCTTTTAGCAAAGGATTTTTAGCAACACGTTTTGGCGAGATCACAGCCCGATCTTCACTGTACTTGCTGTTCTTGCTGTCGTCAGGGGACATTTTCCTTGAAGTGGTAGGATTGAGAAGGCAATTATTCTTGATGATGATGATGATGATGAAATGTGAGCAGGTTTGAACTTTGCTTCGTAATTCCTGAGTGTTATTCCATTTTATTTTTGTAAATCAAATTTATTCTGGCAGGTTGTTTATTTATTTATGCATTTATTGTGCTAAGAAAAATTATCCAAAAGTTAGAAATGAGGGGAAAAAAGCAGCCCATGAGAGTGATAAGCTGGCTCACCATTCACAGTTAGGCCATGTTATTCTCCTATGAGATATAAACAGTCTCACAGAATATCAACCTCAGACAAGGTTACTCAGAGATAAATGAGATCAAGGGTACTCTGATAAAATGAGACAAAACAAGACCATATTTTTAAAAGCACAGACAAAAACAAGGTCCTAGTGTCATTCATAAAATACTAAATACTCCTTTTTCAGTCACAATGAGTGACTCCTGCTTCTTTGTCGATCACAACTTTATCCTTGTTCTAGTGTACCTCCCTATAGATAAGAATTGTTGATTTACCCAATAATAGAATTGCCTCTCTTTTATTATTTATTTATTTTTGAAACAGAGTCTCACTCTGTTGCTCAGGTTGGAGTGCAATGGCATGATCTCTGCTCACTGCAATCGCTGCCCCCCAGGTTTAAGTTATTCTCGTGCTGCCACCTCCTGAGTAGCTGGGATTGCAGGTGTCTGCCACCATACCGGGCAATTTTTTTTTTTCTTTTTTTTTTGAGACACAGGGTTTCACCATGTTGGCCAGGCTGGGCTAGAACCCCTGACCTCAGGTGATCCACCCACCTGGGCTTCCCAATGTGTTGGGATTATAGGTGTGGGCCACTGCGCCCGGCCTGCCTCTCTTTTCTAACCGCACCCAATCTAGGGCAAACTCTGGCTCTCTTAAACCCTCCACCCCAAATCATTCAAACAAAATTCAAAATCCAAATTCTATAATATATTCATTCTCATATTCTCTAACTGAAACATCCAACATTTCCCCCTGGTGAGTGTTCTTCCTTGTTGTCATGAGTAATAAACCCAGCTTGTTCTACTATAGGTGTGTTCCTGGTGGACTTTGGCTAAAGCGCATTAACAGAATTAAGGAAAATGATTATTTGAAGTTTTAACATAATGCAAAGAACATTGTCTGATGGGCTTTCTTAAATTTTTTTTTTAACTCTTTAGGGGAATAAACTTCATACACTTGATTAAATAATTCTGTAAACTTGATAAGATAGGATAATTTTAGATGAATTTTTTTTCTTTTCTGTAGACAACTCAACACAAAAGAGTTTGGCCTTATTGCTCTGAAGGATTTCAACCAGTTTTGTATTTAACTTAGCAGTATTATCTCAGCAGTCCTTCCCCCTGACCACTATAAAAATCTTCATTTTTCAAATCTCTTTGAATCAACTTTGTCATTCTTTTGAAACTCTTCAATAGACTTCACCTATTAACATAGATATGTGAGTGGGGCTATGAAGTGGAGATGTGGAGTGGGGACAGAAGGGAGATTTGGAGGTGGTGATGAATCAGAAGAGTTTGTTTTTCAACTGGTTTAAATTCTCCCTGATTCAATTTAAACTCCCATATTCCCATCCTGCTCAGTCCTTAGGTCAGATCTCCAGCATAATGATGGAATGTCTCAGAAGCTAGTGTTGAATCACGCTTGGGCTTTTCTTCATTGCTTTAAATAATGTAGAAGCTCATCAAATATGTATTGACATTTACACATCTGGGACAATGTGCTGAGATTTTTTAAAATGATCATATAAATGATGTGGTTTTCATAGTTATCTTTGATCAAAAGCAATAAAATCTTAGCTGGGTTGAGAATGAGGCAACTTGATGCTTATCCCCCAAGGACAGGGTATAATCTCGGTTTCTTAGTATGTAGAACATCAACAAATATAAAATCACTGTGGTTTTCCAGCACATAGCACAGCATATGGAAAGCAGAGAAAGCAGAGGTATAAAACATATAACTGCATTCTGGAAAGGTTTATTTGATAAATGTTTTATGTCTGTTTTTTTTCTTTTTGAGACTGAGTTTCACTTTTGTTGCCCAGGGCGGAGTGCAGTGGTGCAATCTTAGCTCACTGCAACCTCTGCCTCCCTGGTTCAAGCAATTGTCCTGCCTCAGCCTCCCGAGTAGCTGGGATTACAGGTGCTCACTACCATGCCTGGCTAATTTTTTTTGTATTTTTAGTAGAGATGGGGTTTTACCATGTTGGTCAGGCTGGTCTCGGACTCCTGACCTCAGGTGATCCACCTGCCTCAGCTTCCCAAAGTGCTGGGATTACAGGTGTGAACCACCGTGCCTGGCCTGTTTTATATCTTGACATTGTACTGAAACTAGCAGTTCTAAATCCAGATTAATGAAAAAATCAAAGGGATGTTGGAGAGTGAATTCACTAGTATCTGATTCTCCCCCTTGTTTTCCTATGAACGACTGTTTAAATCGGGTATTCTTACCCCGGGACTTATCATCTTAGAATTACAGAACTGCCCCTCTCATGTAGGAACCTATGTGAGACTTTAAACAAGAACCCAGAAGATTTAGGCTCTAGTTCTACCAAAACCAAGTTGAAGTTTTTGTTTTGTATGTGAGATTTCCGCTTCCTCTTTACATTCTTCTATTGAAAAGAATGAGGGACTGGAACAGATGGTCATGTTATAAATCGGAGAATAGCCACGTTTTGTTCTGGATAATTTACTTGGGTTTTGGAGAGAACACAGGCCAGCCACAGATTGCAGTGAGAAATATTGCTGTTTTCCTTTTCACTTAACCAGTGTTTTTTGGGAATTACTCAGTGTTAGGTTTTGAGCTATGTAATGAGCATGCAATAGTAATTGAGACTGGCAACTTGCTGCCCTTAGAGAAATTAGTGAGGAAATATTAAGAAGTAAACTTAGTGAAGTGGTTCAAGCATGGTCTAGACTCTAGATCAGACCACCTGGTTCATGTGGCAAATCCTCTCCCTACTGTTTTATGACTTAGGCAAAACACTTAGCGCGCGCGCGCGCGCGCGTGTGTGTGTGTGTGTGTGTGTATGAAGGGAGTGATTAGTGGATTGTTTGGGAAGGAGGAACAGAGACAGTGGGAGCGTAAAGGAAGGACACCTAACCCAGGCTTGAGATAAGGATTCGGGAAGGCTTTCTGTAAAAGGTAACAGCTGAACTGAGACCCAAAATGAGTAGGAGTTAGCCAGGCTAAGTGGTCACAGGAAGAGTGGAGGTCATTCTAGGTTGTGTCAGACTTGGCTTGTTGTCCTTCAGTACCCATTTGTTCTTTCTTCTTCAGTCATGGAATTGTAGGATTTTAGGTAGGATATGGCTAGCCAAAGCAGAAACTGCATTTCTCAGTTTCACGTGTGGTTAGGTGTTTCATGTGGCTATGTTCTGACCAGTGAGCTATAAACACAAATTGTCAGTGCCACTTCTAGAATGTATTTTTTAAAGATAACTACTATTGTGTATATTTAAGGCATATAACATAGTGTTATTTTGTATATAGATGTGTGTGTGTATATATATAGTAACTCTATATAGTTACTATAGTGAAACAAATGGACACACTCATTATCTTACATCATTACTCATCCCCCCTTATCTACTTCTCCTCTCCTGTGACAAGAACAGGTATAATTTATTCACTTAGCAAAAATTCTGAATATAATACACTATGATTAGCTGTAGTCCTCATGTTAGATCTTTTGACCTATTCATAGAATATAGTCTCATCCTCATTCTTCTTTCCTTCTCAAGTTGTGATGGCTGAAGCTGCAGCAACAATATTAGACCTTAGAGTAAATTTAGGCATAGGGGTTGCATAGAAGAACAAGAAATTAGATAGAGCTCAGCTCTGATGCTTTGCAGTGGAATTTCCACAGCAGTCTTAGACAGAAACTTGACTTATGCAAACAAGGAATAAAGTATCTTATTGAAGTCCTTGTCACTTGCAGTAGAACTTACTTCTAACTAAATTATAGGGATACTAAAATATTACTACAAGTGCAAGGAGATGGGGTACACCACAAATGCATATTCAGAACTCAGAAGAGTGTGGTATGTGGTTGGAAGTAATTATTTGTTATGTTACTTGGGTGAGGTGGAATAAGACTTCTAATGATGCATGCTCAATTAGCCTCACAGGTGATTGGTAAACTGCCTTCTAAAGACGGAAGGAAGGTAGGGACTTTTTCTGAGTAAATCGTGTAAGTTAGAGCCAGACCTGGATCCTTAGAAGACAGAGCTTCTTTCCCCGCTTGTATTAGTTTGGATACTTTCAAATGTTAAGTTAGAGAACATTTTCTCAATCTATGTTAAGCAATAATGCACCTATCTTACATAGCTAGAAGTTCAGAAGTAGAGTGAGCTTTGAAGCTGGTTGATTCAGCAGCACAGAGATGGCATCAAACACCCAAGTCGTTTTCTGCTCCTTTAGTCTACCATACACAGACTTAATGCCATCATAAGCATAATTTCATTGTGGTAATCAGATGGTACCATTGCTAATAGTGCAGTAAGGTTACATGCTTCACTGGAGAGAGAGAGAGAGAGAGAGAGAGAGAGAGAGAGAGGAGAAGAGAAGGGAATGCTACAATGATGGAATAAGAGTCTTTGTTTCTTTTCTTTCCTTTTTTTTTTTTTTGACAGAGTCTCACTCTGTCGCCCAAGCTGGAGTGTAGCAGTGGTGTGATCTTGGCTCACTGCAACCTCCCCTTCCTGGCTTCAAGTGATTCTCCTGACTTAGCCTCTCGAGTAGCTGAGATTACAGGCATGTACCATTACATCTGGCTAATTTTTGTATTTTTAGTACAGACAGGGTTTTGGCATATTGGCCAGGCTGGTCTGGGAACTCTTGGCACAAAGTGATCTGCCTGCATCGGCCTTCCATAGTGCTGGGATTAAAGGCATGAGCCATTGTACCCAGCCCAAGAGTCATTTTTACAGTCTATTTTGGTCAATTCATGTCATGAACCTACCTCTGGACCATTAACTTATGCTAGAGAAATGCATGAGCTTATGGCTTCTGTCTAGGTTCCTGAAAGAACAGCTGACAAGGAGCTATCATGGCTGTCATAGACCACTGGTTCTTATAGCAATGATACTGCTCACTTCAGGAGAATTTGGAAATTTGTAGAGAAATCTGTTGGTTGCTATAATGGTTGGGAATACATTGGCATTTAGAAGGCAAAAGATGATAAATATTCTATAATTCTGGGACAATTTCTCACAATAAAAATGGTTTCATATCTCACACAACTTCAAATGACCTGCAACATCTTTTAGTAAAATTCCTTGAAACGTGAAATCATTGTTTTTTACAGAGAAAGAAAATTAAATAAAGCAAAAAACAGTTATGATGGAGTAGCTCATGGCAGACAAGTATTTTTACTGAAAACAACCAAAAATGTCTGGTAAACTAAAGAAAATAATTTGTTTGAAGGCATTGGAAAGTTTCTGAGGTGGTCTGAATTGGAAAGGTTCCCATCCCAGAGATAAAGCAAGCTGACTTTCTACATGCTACCTCTATCCTCAGAGCATTTACTGATTGTTGGCTTGGGAACAAGAGGCTGAGAATCTGGGAAGAAGTTGAATATCTTTCTTATCACTGGTAGAGGGAATTTTTGGCTTTCCATTGTGACGTTAGCTGGTGTGACTTCAGTCTGGCATTTTTTTCTTCAGTCATCCCAGTGGCACTTACGAGCAACTACCAACTCCAACCCCAGAGTACTTAAAATTACCATGTATCTGGCCTGCTAGAGGGACTACACAGGCTAGTGTATTCCCTTCCACTGTTATTCCATCTCAATTCACCACAGATGATAATCTTAGTCATATGATGCTTTGATATGTGAAGCATCACCAAACCCCTACTTGTTAACAGCAACAGAGTTCTGGTTGTCATCTGGTCTTGAATTATTCAGTTCTTAAAGATCTTTCTCTTAGGAGCACTTATGCTACTGATTTGTTTTAGATTTGATTGCCCAAAAAGGAGGTCTTAAGAAGACAGCCACCATTGTGAACAACTGGAACTTAATCTCATGTAAAAACTATGTGCAAAGGTATGAAACACATATCTCAGTATTATCTCACCTAAGCTGGGGAGGGAGCTGGGGTATTAATACATCAGCTCCCAAGAATTATTCATGAGGGGATGCTATGCTTCTTGGGGTTGAAAATTTCCTCTTCCATTGGGACTGCCATGTCTACACAGGTAGAGCAGCCTCTGCAGTCCTAGAAAGTCTCCCAAACAGAGAGAAGTGTATGAAAGCATTTATAAGTTGGCCAAAGCACAAGGAAATGGCACAGATAAGGTCTACCACACCTGGAGATAACACAGTGGTCACTTACACTCTAATTTTAGGATTTAGGAGAAGGGAAGGAAAATTATGAATCAGAGTATCATGTAAATGTTTGTAGAGAATAATAATGATTTTAAAGTGGAAAAAAGATAATTCTGCTTTGTCTCTTAGAAAAATTGAAAATAAAACAAATACAAAATTTAATAGAAACCAAGGAGAATAAGAACTAGGGTTATCTGTTACTCTAAACCAGCATATGAGGATGAAGGGCAGATGAAGGAATAGTTGGTAACCTGGCAGCAAGGAGGAAAGCCCAGTTGTACACAGAGGGGATACTGATAAGGAACAAGCCAATGCACTCAGCCAATCCCCAGAAAGTTGCATTAATTGGCTGCAGCAGGTACCATGAAAGTGTGAGAACAGACACAGCAGAATGAAATAGAAGGCTGAATAGATAGGTTTATTGGAAAGTTGGGATAAAGAGTGACCATTCTCACTTTGCCTCATGACTATCTTTCCCCTTTTTTTTCCGCTGCCAGCTTGGCGGAGCTAGTGGGACACTAGACCTAAAGGGGAATGGGGAGGTGGTATCAGACCTAAACTTGAGGACTCCATAAAAGTGGGAAAACTGAAAGGTGAGTCTCCAGCCCATTTATCCTGACAGTTCCAGACAGTGAAAGATAAAGTCCAAAATAATAAATAGTAAAAAAATCTAGGCAGAAAATAAGTCAAGGCAGAGAATAGAGATGCTATAAGAGAGCCTGAGAAATGAAATGGTTTTTTTTTTTGCATTCATAAGCAAGATTTAGGATGCTTTAAGATGAATGATCAGAAAACAGTCTTAAATGTTAAATTATTAGTAAAGAATTCTTAGAAATTGAGAAAATGATTAAAAAATATGTAAAACTTGGAACACATGTCCAAGAAATTAGATTTTAAAATGAACAGTAAGGAAGAAGAATTAAGAAACAGAAGGATCAATTAAGTATTGGACTAATAGAAGTTGTACAAAGGAAAAATGAGTAATAGTGAAGAGGCTAGTAGACATGAGAAATTTCCCAAAAAGTAGAATAAAAGAAATGGACAAGAAGAGAAGTGGTAACAAAGTTGAAAGATCAGTCCAGGAGCTCTAGTACGAAAATGAAAGATTCCAGAAGATAAACAGAAGAAAAGAAAGGAATCAACATAATAATAGAATAAATTTCTGTATAACCCAAAGACATGAATTTGTTGACTGAAAATGGTTGCTGCGTACTCAGCGAAATAAATGAAAAGTTCCACAGCAAGGCTTATCATCATAAAATTTCAAAACACAGGGGTTAAAGGAGATGCCAAAAATTTTCAGAGAAAAAGAGAAAAGGTGACATACAAAGGTCTGGGAATCAGAATGGCATTGCTCAATACCAGTGCTGGGTGCTAGAAGACAATGGAGAACGTTTCCAGCATTCTGAGGGAAATGATTTCAGCATCAAATTTTTTATCAAGCAAAATGATCACTCCAGTATAAGGTAGAATACAAATATGTCAGGCGTGTCAAATATATATCTGCCAGCTGCTCTGTTTCAAGAAGATCCTAGAAGAAGTGCTCTGCTAAATTGAAGGCTAAAGCAGGAGAGAGGAAGACTAGGGCACTATGGAAAGAGAATCCAACAGAAGAGCATGGGAAGCAGAAATCCAAGTTGACAGCTGGTGCCAACCAGTCCAGACTAGATCAGGAAAAGCAGAGAAATGGATGTAGTAGATTATCTGACAGATTTCACCAAAAGGAACATTGTTCTGAGCAGCATTTTAGAGGGCCTTCAGAGGCTGCAGAAAGAAAATCAAAAAATTAAGAAAGGCAAATTAAGAACAAAATGGGAAAGTTATTAACTCTAGAGGAAAAAAAAAAACTTGTACAAGAAAGGAACCATAATCATAGTTTGCTTCTTGGCTCAGTGTAAACAATTTTAACACAATCAAATAATGACTAAAAATTGTGATTAAAAAATATTGAGGCTATAATAAGAGAAATAAAGCAACCTTTTATTATAAGAGCAAGTCAGTAGATAGTGTTTAAAATTCAAGAGCTAATAGTATGCAGAAATTATTTAGGAATGTGGAGGTAATCATGATATATAAACAGCTAAGAGTTAAAATGACTGTCTTTAAGGAGTGAGATGGGGTAGAATGCAGGATGCTGCCACTGCTCTTTTCTATGACGGCCTTTGGGACAGTATGACTTTACATGCATTATTACTATGATAGAATAAGAATGCAGATGCATTCAGGAAGTGGAAACTGCCAGCATAGGCATGGAGACCAGAGTGATCCCTGCTCATTTGGAAAATGTAGAGAAATCAACCTAACAAGACAGAGGGACATGGAGAAGGAATAGGAAAGAGCAAGCCGTAAGATTAGATAGCTGGGGTGAAGACAAAAGTAACTCTCAATCCGGGGCTTTTGAAAATGAATTACATGATAAAATATCTTTGAACCAATAAAAATACTTCTCAAATTTAATGCACCTCTACTTCCATTATTTCTCATGGTTGTAAAATAGTGATGTTATAATAAAATTGATTTGACACAGTGGCAGTTCAAGGTATCTGCTATATCATGGTCTGCTGTAAACTGTATAACCCTTTTTAGGGGGGTTTCGTTCCCACAAGTGCCAGCAGCATCACAATGAAACAGGCTCCTCAAGATGGACACTGTAATAAAACTTCAACACTATTTGAGCTGGTTTAGCATCCTGCAAAACATCTCAAACGAGGCAGGGCAGCTCAGACATGTTTTGGAATAAACTTTCCTTGCCCCATTTTTTAAAAAGTTTGTGAAGCCCTAGTTTCCCAGGCACGCTCACCTTTTACATTTTTAGAAGATTCAGAAGAGTAAATAGAAGTAGGGAAAGGAAATGAGTGACTTTTCATTTCCCAGCCTTGTCTCATTTACTGCTTCTCACTTGGTTGTACAGTCACATTCCATGTTGTTTTTGCCCACTTTAAAAACAATAGAATCCTCTTTTTAAAACTATACCTCCTTCTAATTAGCATGTGCTATACAATAATTTTTTGGACTCTCTTGTTTGCTAAGGGACAGGCAAATATTTAAAGGAAAATAGTTTCCAGTATGTCAAGATCTTGAATCTGTGACTAATGCACAAAGAACCAGTAACAGCCTAATGCATAACATGGTGACTATCATCAATATTACTGTACTGTTTACCTGAAATTTGCTGAGAGAACAGATCCTAAGTCTTGTCAACACACACACACACACACACACACACACACACACACACACACAGGCAGCTATGTGTGGGTATGGATGTGTTAATTTGATTGTAATAATTATTTCACATTATATAGATATATCAAATCATCACATTTTATACACTATGAATATATGAAATTTTTGTCAATTATACCTCACTAAAACTGGGGGAAAATCTCAGTAATGGGAAGCCATGATATTTTCTTGCCATATCAAAAATATTTTTTGTTCTTCACAAACGTGAGCAAAAATCTTTCTTCAAATTTTTGCTTCTTTCTTTTTAAAGAATCTCATGGCAGAAAGAGTTGTCCCAGGCGGTAGTGTCTGGCACACAGGAAACACTAAAATCATGGTTGTTTTATTATTACTATCTTGTTAGAGTGTAGCCCTGGCTGTATCACTGCACTAGCTGAGTGATTACAGAAACACTCTTAAGCATTTTGGACATCAGACTGCTTGTCTATAAATTAGGATGTTAGACAAAAATTGATCTTTAAGATCCCTTCAATTCTAAAATGTTGTGATTTAATAAAGTTAGAATATGGGACTATGATCTCTGAAGCATCAGTTTTTCAAGGATTATGTCCTAATGGTATTAACTTTGACTTCTTGATGTGGTGAATATAATACAGTCACGCATTGCATAATGACATTTGGTCAATGATAGGCTGCATTTACAATAGTGGTCCCATAAGATTATAATGTCATATTTTGACTGTATCGTTTGTATGTTTATATACACAAACACTTACTATTGCACTACGATTGCCTACAGTATTCAGTACAGTACAGTTACATGCTATATCGGTTTGTAGGCAAGGAGCAATAAGCTATATTATATAGCCTAGGTATGTAGTATGCTGTGCCACATAGGTTTGTGTAAATACACTGTATGATATTCATATAATGACAAAATCACTATACATTTCTCAGGATGGATCCCTATTGTTAAGCCATGCAGAATTGTATAATGTCTTTTCATCATCTGTAAACAGGAAAGCAGAGATATAAATCGGAGTAAACAGGCCTTAATGGTAAAACATCCAGCTCTGCATTGCTTTGTAATTCCTGCTGACCCTGGGTCCAGCTCCCTCTTCTAGTCATGGAGAAGGAATGCTGCTCACAAGTTCACAGTTTGAAAACAGGAGCCTCTACTCTCTAGAGAGCAATTTATTTTGACACTAGCAAATGATAAGATTTTTAAAATTAAAATATTGTGGTTAAGTTTCAAGGTACAAATTTATTCCAGTAAACTCCAAAAGCCAAGTTTTTTGTTTTGTTTTGTTTTGTTTTGTTTTGTTTTTTTGGTGAGGCAGAGTTTTGCTCTTGTCGCCCAGGATGGAATGCGATGGTACAATCTTGGCTCACTGCAACCTCTGCCTCCTGGGTTTAAGCAATTCTCCTGCCTCAGCCTCCCAAGTAGCTGAGATTACAAGTGCCCGCCACCAGACCCAGCTAATTTTTGTATTTTTAGTAGAGATGGGGTTTCACCAAGTTGACCAGGCTGGGCTTGAGCTCCTGGCCTCAGGTGATCCACCCACCTTGGCCTCCTAAAGTGCTGGGATTACAAGCATGAGCCACAGTGCCTGGCCATAAGAAACCAAGTTTTAATGCTACTCATTATTAATTTAATTAATTTAATGAATATTTATTAAACATCTGCCATGTGCTATAATGTATATGCTATGAATTTTCTGAAAAGGCTGAGTCATTCATCATTATTTTCACAGTACCTAGAAACACAGAGTGATAGGGTTGGGTCTGTATCCCCACCCAAATCTCATGTCAAATTGTAATCCTCAGAGTTGGAGGTGAGGCCTGGTAGGAGGTGATTGGATCATGGAGTGAATTTCCCTTTTGCTATTCTCGTGATAGTAAGTTCTCATGAGATCTGTTTGTTTAAAAGTGTGTAGCACCTCTCTCTTCTCTCTCTTTTTCCTACTTAGGCCATGTGAAGATGTATCCGTTTTCCCTTCACCTTCTGCCATGATTGTAAATTTCCTAAGGCTTCCTCAGTCATGCTTCCTGTACAGCCTGTGTAACCATGAGCCAATTAAACCTTTTTTCTTTTTAAATTACCCAGCTTCAGGTATTTCCCTATAGCAGCGTTAGAATGGACTAATATAAAGAATTGATACCTAGAAGTGGGGCATTGCTATAAAGATACCTGAAAATGTGGAAATGACTTTGGAACTGGGTAACTAGCAGAGACAGGAAGAGTGTGGAAGGCTCAGAAGATAGGAAGATGAGGGAAAGTTTGGAACTTCCTAGAGACTCACTTAATGGTTTTGACCAAATGCTGATATTGATATGGACAGAGATGGCCAGCTGATGAGGTCTCAGATGTAAATGAGGAACGTCTTGGGAACTGGAACAAATGTCACTTTCATTATGCATTAGCAAAGAAACTGGCAGCACTGTGCCCCTGCTCTAGTGATCTGTGGAACTTTGAAATTGAGAGAGATGATTTAGGGTATCTGGCAGGATACATTTCAAAGCAGCAAAGCCTTCAAGATTTGTCCTGGCTGCTTCTAAAAGCCTATCCTCATATATGTGAACAAAGAAATGACCTGAAACTGGGAACTTATATTTAAAAGGAAAGTAGAGCATAAAAGCTTGGAAAATTTGCAGCTTGGCCATATGGTAGAAAAGAAAAACCCATTTTCATGGGAGGAATTAAAGCTGGCTGCAGAAATTTGCGTAACTAAAAGGAAGGGAAGTACTAATAGCCAAGACAACGGGAGAAAAGGCCCCAAAGGCATTTCAGAGACCTTTGCAACAGCACCTCTCATCATAGGCTCTGATGGCCTAGGAGGGAAGAATGAGTTTGCGGGTCAGGCCTCAGGCTGTACTGCCCTGTGCAACCTTGGGACACTGCTCCCTGCATCTTGGCTTCTCCAGCCATGGCTCAAAGGGGCCCAGGTACTCAGGCTGCTGCTTCAGAAAGTGAAAGCTCTAAGCCTTGGTGGCTACCATGTGATGTTAAGCCTTCAGGTGTAAGAGTTGAGGCTTGGGAGCCTTTGCCTAGATTTCAGAAGATGTATGGAAATGCCTGGGTATCCAGGAAGAAGTCTGTTGCAGAAGTGGAGCCCTCATAGAAAAGCTTCTACTAGTGCCGTGTGAAGGGAAAATGTGGGGTTGAAGTCCCCATGCAGAGTCCACACTGGAGCACTGCCTAGTGGAGGTGTGAGAAGAGGGTCACTGTTTTTCACCCCCAGAATTATAGATCCACTAACAGCTTGCACTGAAGGCCTGGAAAAGTTGCAAGCACTCAATGCCAGCCCTTGAGAGCAGCTGTGGGGGCTGAGCCTTGCAAAGTCATGGGGAAGAGCTGTCCAAGGCCTAGAGAGCCCACCCCTTGCATCAGTGTGATCTGGATGTGAGACATTGAGTCAGAGGAGATTATTTTGGAGCTTTAAGATTTAACGACTGCCCTGCTGCATTTTGGATTTGCACAGGGCCTGTAGGTCCTTACTTTTGGCTGATTTCTCCCTTTTGGAAAGGGAGTATTTACTCAATGCCTATACTCCCATTGTGTCTCAGAAGTAACTAAGTTGCTTTTGATTTTACAGGCTCATAGGTGGAAGGGGCTTACCTTGTCTCAGATGAGACTTTGGACTTGCACTTTTGGGGTAATGCTGGAATAAGACTTTTGGGATAATAAGATGTTGGGAGACTGTTGGGAAGGCATGATTGGTTTTGAAATGTAAAGAGGAGGTGAGATTTGAGAGGGGCCAGAGGCAGAATGATATGGTTTGGGTCTGTGTCCCTGCCCAAATATCATGTCAAATTGTAATCCCCATTGTTGGAGGTGTGGCCTGGTGGGAGGTGATTAGACCATGGGGATGGATTTTCCTCTTGCTGTTCTGGTGATAGTGAATGAATTCTCATGAGATTTGGTTCTTTAAAAGTGTGTAGCACTTCCCCCACCTCTCTCTTCCTCCTGCTGTGGTCATGTGAAGATGTGCCTGCTTCCTCTTTACCTTCTTGCACGATTGGAAGTTTCCTGAGGCCTCCCTGGCCTGCTTCCTGTATAGCCTACAAAACAATGAGCCAATTAAACCTCTTTTCTTTATAAATTACCCAGTTTCAGGTGTTTCTTTATAGCAGTGCAAGAACACACTAATACATAGAGGATGTAGGATAGGGCAAAGGTGAAAAAATATCAAGCAGCATTTAAAAACTATTTCAAAATACTTCATTTATTCATGTACATTCTAGTCCTCCCAACCCAGAATGTGTCTATTTGTAAAGGTAAAGATTCAATTAAAGAAATAAAGCTATTAATTTGAGGTTTTAAAATAGTGACAGCTAGCATTCAATGAATTCTTTCTCCATACCACTCTTGGCACTATCTTCTTTTTTTTTTTTTTTTTCCAATACCGGTATTGTTAGTTTCTACTTCACAAATGAGGGTATCAAAATGTACAATGGTTAGTTAGTCCAAGAAAATATAATGAGTTCATGGTGGCATTGGAACTTGAAGCTGGATCTGGTTGACTGTCTACTGCACCACCTGTCCCCATGTTTCTGCTGGTCACAGCTCCATGCAGCTCAACAAGAGTGAGGTAGAGCTGTTGGGGTCTTTGGCCCTCTGGTTCCACCCCAGGAGCTGTACGTTGACCCTCGCAGCACGACAATCTGCCAGTAATGACATCTCTTACAAGAACCAACTGTTACCAGAAGTAAAGGGCAGACTGGCACTCAAACACCTGTGTGTGCAAGGCTACATGTCATTATCAGCCATGTCATCAACTAATGAACCAATGTTGTGTAAGTACTCATGGCTGCCTCACTACTTTCCACAGCTCTGTCCTGAGCTTTTGCAATCAGCAGAAACCCAGTTCTTCCACGATAAACACAGTAGCAGTTTGGTCCCACTTTGTTTTAATGTGACAACCAGCTCTGATGAAAAGATGCTCTACAGTTTTATAAAGACTCTTTCCAGTCTTCAGATTTGCAGGCAGTTGGTACAGAGATAAGACCAAATAATAAATAAAACAACTATTTTTCCATTGAGGGTAATATTCAACTTACTCACATGCATGTTTCTTTGCAATCACTGTCTATGTGATGCTCTTAAGACATCAGTATTAAAATAAACTTACCCACATGCAAAAAATAGGAAGTTTAAAC
Organism: Mandrillus leucophaeus; assembly: GCF_000951045.1. Lineage (NCBI taxonomy): Eukaryota > Metazoa > Chordata > Mammalia > Primates > Cercopithecidae > Mandrillus > Mandrillus leucophaeus. Next base: position 2,415,516 of record NW_012102843.1, read on the forward strand.
ATGATTCTTTTGTTATGTGAAGATGATGTCTAGCCTGTAAAAGCAGAGAGCCAATAATAAAAACACTGATAATTAGTATCAGTGTTAAAATTTGTATGGTTCTTTATTGCTTATAAAGTAAACCACAGAATCAACACAAACCTCTTATGAGGTAGGGTCCATCCCCGTTTGTTTTAGAGAAGACTCAGAGAAGTTGTATTGTTAATTAATAACTCACTTAACAATATGCAGAATAGGATAGTGTCAAGAAGACAGGGTTTGAAATCAGATCAACTTTCAATTCCATTTCTGCTGTTTTACTATCTGTGTAAAAATGGCCAAGTTTCCTAGGCTCACTAATTTTCAGTTGTTCTTATCTGTGCATTGGGGCTAATCAAAGTATCTACCCATAGGGCTGCAGTGAGAATTAAATAAGATAACTCATGTAAGGCACTAACTATAATATCTGTAGCATAACTGTTGCTACAAATGGTGGTTGATATTGTTATAATATTATTACTGCTTTTTATCTTCTATTTTGGGTGTTGTGGTAACTGCTGGTGTACAATAGTAAAAGTTATAGTCTAATGCATGTGCATAAATATTCACAGCTAGTAGATAGAAGAGACAACACACATTTTCTGTTTCTTAAGCCTTAAACCAATTTATTTTTAAAATCACCAATCTCTTTGCAGTGAGGAAAAGTGAGAAATTAAAAGAAACGCAAATAAAAGCTAGTTAAGGTAATGCTGGCTTCTCGTCAGTTGTTCAAAGTGAAAACGTCATTCCTGTTTTCATGTGTTCTAGGCAGAATTCCTTTTTTTTTTTCTTTAAGGTAGAAACCATTTTTATTTCCCAGCACATGAACCAGACTGCAATAGAGCTTGTTTGCACTGTGGCTGGCTGATTCTTTTTTGGTGGAGTCATCACAGATTTAGAATTTTCTCAGGCAGATGTTGAAATCTAGATAGAAAAATTTATCAATGATATATTACAAAGACTATTCATCTTGAATAAGATACCATATTGCAAGCTGTCTTGTTTAACAGGCTTACAGAGTAGTTATGGTTTCCATAGAAACAAGACTAAATCCTTCCTTTAGTACAGTCCCGGAGGTCTCAGTAGACCTGCAAAATATGCCATGAACTGTCAAAACACTGCTTCTACAGACATACGGAGAGCAGCATTTGTTGCTCCATCAAGCTGTCCTTGTGTGGCACAGTGCACTGAAAATTTTAGTTAAGATGCTAATTTTTACAGAGAAAATGCATCTTCTTGAATGTTCTAGTTCACTCTTTTACTGCAGTGTTCAAGAGGCCAGTAACCCAAAGAGTTAAATCCAGCCTTCTTTTATATACTGTACATGCAACTTTTAATAGAAGAGTTGTTCAAATGCAAATTCATCTGCTTCTTCATAGTTGACTTGTCATTTCATAGTACTTATGCTTTACTCCCAACTTACAAATTAAGTCATGAATTAGTTTTCATTTGCTAGAAAGAGGCAGCAAATCCTAGGAATTTTAACCACTGTACTGCCAGAAAGCCCTTGAACTTAGTTAATTCATGCTTGTTTCATTGTAAGTAAGGATAAAGATATAAATTGACTCACGTTACAGGGAAGCTCCAAAATACAGAGAGAAGTAATTGCAAGGGATACAAAAATTCAGACTTTAATATCCTGTTTTTAAATGAAGATAGAATGGATCATCAGTTGGAAATGGTCAATTATTATGGACCAGAAATAATAAATTCTGGACAGTGTGATTACAGTGGTAAGACCAGCTCTTATGATAACTGAAGTGGGTACATAAGGAAGGTAGCATGAAAATTAGCTACTGACAAAGCAAATATGTGAACAATGTATAATTTCAGTATAATTTTCAAAAGCTTATTTGTGTAATAGCCAATTCTGGACTAGGTCAATGACCTTTTTGTCAATGAATAATTTTTACCCTTTATTACTATTTTATCTCTTTACCTTTGACCATTTAGCTACTCATTAGTGTCCCATTAAGTGTTATTACTCTTTTTTTCTGTTTATAAAAGTAGCACATACATATTGCAAAAAGATATAGTGAAATTCAGTAATTTACAAAGAGTAAAGCAAAACTCAACCATAATCTCATTACTAAGAAACAAACACTGCCGGGCGCGGTGGCTCACGCCTGTAATCCCAGCACTCTGGGAAGCCGAGGCGGGCGGATCACGAGGTCAGGAGATGGAGACCATCCTGGCTAACACGGTGAAACCCCGTCTCTACTAAAAATACAAAAAATTAGCCGGGAGTGGTGGTGGGCGCCTGTAGTCCCAGCTACCCAGGAGGCTGAGGTAGGAGAATGGCGTGAACCCGGGAGGCAGAGCTTGCAGTGAGCAGAGATTGTGCCACTGAACTTCAGCCTGGGCGACAGAGCGAGACTCCGCCTCAAAAAAACAAAAAAACAAAAAAACAAAAAAATCAAACAGTTACCATGTTGGTCTACTTCTCAGAATTTGTGCATATACATTCATATAAATAGGTAAACTGTTAAAGACAAAAAAAAGGGGTCTTCCATATTCTTCCATTTGTGACTATTTTCACTTAATACTTGCTGGATTTTTTACATCGATAAATAAGGATATTTATTTGTAATTGCTAAATAATATTCCATTGATCTGGTCATTTATTAAGTAATTATTAGTTCTTGTTATGTATCAGCTTTTCTGCCAGTCCTGAAGCACAGTGGTGAACAAAAATGAAAAATGAAAAGTTAATTTATTTAACTACTGTTTTGTTAGAGGCTAATATTGTTTCCCCATCTTTAAATGGACTTTTGGTCTTGCCCAGAATACTTGGTAACTGGCAAAGGAGTTGAGGAGAAGATAACATTATTTTGAAAAACTGGAGCAAAGCCTCCAGAAAAATCTTTGCTACTCAGTGTGTTAAAATAAAATCCTTTTTTTCTATATCTATTATAGCAACAAAAACAACAGTAGGCACTTAATGAGTGCAATCTAAGTAAGTTCCAGATATTGGATTTTTTAAATTCTCATAATTGCCCTATGAAGTAGATACAGTTTTTGGCAGTACTATTATTCCCATTTTATAGCCAAGGAAAATGAGGTACAGAAAGGTTAAGTAACTTGCCTAAGGTCACAAAATAAATAAATAGAAAGACTGGGATTTGAACCTGGCAACCTGACTCCAAATTAGGCTACCTCTTGTTAATACTGAACTTAGCATATAAGTGTATTATTGAAGCATTGTATGTGTTGTAATTATTTTTCACGTCGTACCTTTAAGGGCAGAGGCCCTTTTATTAATTTTGTGTGACTCAAACAGTGAATGATTTATAAGGGGCATCCTGTAACGTTTTGAAGAACGAATAAAAGAATACATGAATAAATGCCATTTGGAAATGTAACGTATTTCTAAAGAATGTAAGATTGTGTGGGGAATAGGTGTTCAGAAAATGTTATGAAAATTCAAAATTCTTCCTACAAAAGCAATCCTTTTCCATTGGTAGGAAGGCCCTGTATTCTAGGATCAGCTATATACTGACCAGCATCAGACATACACCATACACTTCCACTCTATTCTAGCAAACTTGAAAAAAATCTAGATGAAAAATCATTCAATCATCTGCATGTTATGTGGCTGTCCATTATGTAGATATATGATGAAAGGCCTGTATTTGAAAATATTCAGCTGTTTGGTGTCATATCAATTCAACAGTTTTTACTGGATGAAGTTATATATTTCATCCTGAAATTTTCATTTACTCTTGACACTACTTTTAAAACTTTTATTCAGAGATAACTAAGGGACACAACCAGTTTAAAAGTTAGACAGAGAAGGTTGGGTGCAGTGGCTCACGCCTGTAATCCCAGCACTTTGGAGGGCGAGGTGGGCAGATCACGAGGTCAGGAGATGAGACCATCCTGGCTAACATGGTGAAACGCTGTGTCTACTAAAAATACAAAAAATTAGCCGGTGCAGGGGTGGGCGCCTGTAGTCCCAGCTACTTGGGAGGCTGAGGCAGGAGAATGGCGTGAACCCGGGAGGTGGAGCTTGCAGTGAGCCGAGATTACGTCACTGCACTCCAGGCTAGGTGATAGAGCAAGACGCTATCTCAAAAATAAATAAAATAAAATAAAATAAAATAAAGTTAGAGAAAACAATCTAGCTGTTGGATGACATTGAGTGCCTTTCCTTGCAGAATGGGCTTCTGTCTAAGGATGAAAGAGTTGACCTCCAAGTGTATGCTGCTGTTACTGATGGTTCTGTGCAACTCAGCTGGCTAAGTAGTTCTCCATGGCGCTGGTAGGGGATTTTTGGCAATTCATTGAGGAGGATTTGTTTGTCACAATGATAGAGGAGAAGGGTCATTGGCGTTGTAGAGCTCTCAGCCAGAGACATTAGATAGTCTTCACTGTGTGGAAGAGTTTACACAGCAAGGATTTGTACCATGTCTCAAGTGACTTTTAAATATTAAAAATGTATTATTTTGTTATATATTACTTCTTTTTAAATTTACCATTGAATGATGCAGGTAGCTAGATTATCTTTGAATTTAATATCTGGAGAGTTAAGGGGGCTCTAGAGAGTATTTCCTTTACAAGGGGAGCACTGAGTTTCAAAAGGTTGAGTATCCCTAAATCAGACAAGATACCTTAGGAATTAGTGTTTCCGGAGGATAGCAGGATTCCATTTTTCTTAGAAATAGAATTTCAGGTGAAACTTAGTAGGGCGAAAGATTTGGTAAATAGCCAGTGAGAGTTCTTGAATTCGTGCCTGGGATATTTAGTCTCACAAATATCATCCTCATTTCCTTAATTCTGCTGTTTTGTTTTTTTTTTTCCTCATGTCATTCCACAGCAAATATGAAATGTGATAGAATTTGGGGAAGAAGGATTTTTCCGAGTGTTCTTAGAAGGACGTGAGTTTTATAGCCTGGAATCTAGTGGACGTCTCCTTGCTTTACGTGTGACATGATCAGAATTTTTCTCGAGGAAGATAAATCTGATAGTGGGATACTGCCTAATTTCAGATCAGAAAAACCACGTCTCCCAGATTGGGTCGCTCATTGTAGAAAGGAGTAAAAATAAAATAACATCCGTCCTATTTCTTAATCCTTACACAGATCTTTCTTTTTTGCTTTTGATCATGCTTCCTGATTCTTAGGACTCTTCATTTCTTCTCCTGCAATCTCAGGGGATTATGTGGGCAAGAAAGTTGAGCAAGTGATTGATCTCCGACAGCTCTTAGCCTTGACTTCATCACTTTACTTTCTTACCTTCCTGTGGAAGGCAAATTGCAAGCTTGTTTCTTCTTGTTACTTTCTAGGTTAACTCTTCTTTAGAGCTAGTATCCTTGGGGCTGTGTGAATATAACATTTTATACCCAATGATTTCAGGATCTTAACTATTATTTTGTTGGAATAGATTTTCAAAAACATTCTCACCCTAAAATTGTCAGTCTATGCCTCAAAGAAGCACCTGTATATCTTTGCATTTCTTAACAGGCATCTCACGTCTTTTGCATAAAGGAAAATCTCAGTAGATAACTAGCTACAGTCTAATTTAATCCTCAACAAGCTTGATACACTACAGAGTATTATCTTAAGAAGGCTAGGCATATCCTGCTTGTATAAGTGATTAAAATTCTAAACTGCACTTCTACCTGCACAAGGACAGACTCCTAACTGATCTCTTTATGTTTGATTGACTCTTTTGCCCTCTCATGTTTGCAAGAAGGTAAACTTTTGTAAAACAAACATATTCCTATGGGTTTTTGTGGTGGTGTTTGTTTTGTTTTTGCAAACACAAAGATAAAAGCAAAACAGAAACAAAATCACCACTGAGGAGACTGGAACATGAAGAGAACAAGCCAAAAGGCTGGAGAGGAGAGGAGGGCAGAGGGTTCCCAAGGTACAGAAATCAAGTGTTAAGTGAGGCTAATATTTCTAATGCCCTCCCCTTTTTTAAAAATCATGTTAAAAAAAACTTTTGCAACAACACAGATGCAGTTGGAGGCCATAATCCTAAGGAAATTAATGTAGGAACAGATAACTTAATACCACATATTCTCACTTATTAGTGGGAACTAAACATTGAACACACAGGGACATAAACATGGGAAAAATAAACACTGTGGACTACTAATCAGGGGACGAAGGGGAGAATGGGTTGAAAAACTACCTATTGTGTACTATGCTCACTACCTGGGTGCTTGGGTGATGGAATCTGTACTCTAATCTTTAGCATCATGCAATATTCCCATATAACAAGCCTGCACGTCGACCTCTTATATATAAAATAAAAGTTGAAATTAGCAAACAACGAAGAACACCTCAAGGTCCCCCCCAGGTTTAATCCTAGGTGATTTAGATTTATTTGAGCAGCCACATTATTCTAATTCTTGATTTATTGTTAGGACATAAATTCCCTTAGAAGTAAAGGCCCTGAAACCTCCTGGCAGGTCAAGGTGTTATCAAGGGTAGTCTGGGAAGGCAAACTCAATAATACATTAAAATCCATGAAATTCTTGCTGAGATTAGCTGTCACCTAGCAAGACCTCGAGGGAAAGGACATTGGAGGAGGGAAGGAGGAAAAGATCAGGAAAGATTCCTGGGTGAACTTTGCTGGGGAGAGCAAGTGGAATCCATCAGGAAACTGCCTGAGGGCTCCAACTGTTGGTGGTTGGGAGGTGCTTAGAAGTCAGTAGAAAGACAGCTGACAAAGGGGGTTGTGGAGGGCTTAGTGGTAAATTTCTCCAGTATGTGGTACTGCCCAGCACAGTGCATAAAGCATAGTAAGCCAGTCCCACATATTGGTTAACTTCCTTTTCTTACAGCTTCCTCTAGGATGGGCTTGTTCTGTAGCCTCCAGAGTAGCTTCCCAGGGCTTGATTTGTTTGGACTAAGATGAGCTTTGTATTCTTGATCCTTTTGTTTGCTCAGTTCTATGACTCAAGGTTGTGTTAGCGTCTCTGCTTTCCCTACTGGACACCACATACATTTTGACCTCAATCCAGGACTACTCTAGCAGCTCTCTGGTTGTGTGTTTGTGTGTGTGCGAGAGTGTGTGAGTTATAATTCTCCCTCTCATCCTGCCCTCTCCTTCCATGAGTTCCTGTGTCAGGGCCAGAGACACACACTATTCTTATAATTAATGCACTGAGCTTCGTGCACATGATGTAGAGTCTAATTTTACATTAAACAGTCTCAAATATTATCAGATTACTCCATCCCAAGTAATACAATCTTGCAAAAAGTTTTATTCTTGAAACTAGAGTATAAAGAGAAACTGCCATCCTTAAGAAATGCAATTCAGAAGGCTCAAAATTTTGCTTTGGGAGGACAATTTCCTGGTACGCTGCCAGACCCTCTGTGCTGATTTTATATCCATTAGGGGTTTCTTTGTTTGGATTACTGTTGCTGACATTCCTACTTCAAAAGGGGCATTGACCCACTTTCACACCCCTTGTCAGATGTGGACAAAGAGCTTTCTGAAAGTTGCTTTACAATGGCTGAGTTGAATGTCCACACTCACTATATTAAATTATTTGTGATGACAAAGGGAAATAACGAGTTGAAAGTGCCATCTATAGTGGTGTCTTCACAATGTGTTGCTTTACTTTTTTTTTTCAACGTAGTCTGCAGAATAGGTCTTCAGGTTACTTAATAACTATGCAAATGGCTTCTCTGAGAATCTGGGTCCTGCAACTCATATATGATGTGAGCGTTCTGTGCTCTCTTTTCATAGGCTGCTTTTTCTTCCTTATCCTAGGTCATGTTTTAGTCACAAGAAAGACGGTATTAAATGTTTCAGAGAGATTTTAGCTCAGAGACTGAGCTGAGAATGAAATCCTCCTTGCTTTGAAGATGTGGAAGCCATAATGATTTCTGAGCAATGCCACTACGTTCTGCCATGCTTCCTTAGATCAAAGATTTTATTTAAATGCTTCATACCCAATAATGTGAGAACTACCCTTTCACAATTTATGTTTTTCTAGGAAAGTTTGTACCCTCTACTGTACATGTCTTGCACTTTTATAGAACTTTTGACCTCTTCACTTTTCCAAAAGGTTTCTCAATCTCTTCTCTAGGCCCCTTGCTCACCTTATGGGTATAAATTTTCATGGTACGTAAGAAACTTAAGATCTAGGTAATTATTTCACAATTGATGAGCAGAAATGTGAGAATTCATAAGAGTTCCACTTCCAGATCTAGCCTAACCATTTTTTGTAGGCCCTTTGGAAAATGACCTAAAATGCTCCGAGTAACTAGAGATTGAGGTTAATAGTACCTATTTTACCATGTAGGATTGCTGAAAGATCAAGATCTGAGATGCATATTTAAGTGTCTCTCCATGGGTGTGGTGCCTGAATTATATAATGGGGATGCCATTTTCATTCTTAGGTTGATGCAGACAGGGAAAACATAGGATATACTAGATTGACAAGTCTGTGTGCCATAAACCCATCTATCTGTATCCTCTTGTATTTTATTTTGTCTTTTACTTTTTAAATAAATGTTCGTGTTGGAAAATCCCAGTCTGCCTTGCTTTGTGAGGCCAACAGGAAAAGAAACATTTCTACTCATGTCGCTCAGTCAGCTCTATATCCCATATTCCAAGAAATTCTTGGGGGGAGTCCCTTAAAAACTATTTTATTCAGTGTTAGAGCAATTCCTTTTTTCTATTTTCCCTCTACCTCCACACCCTTATTGTCCCATTCCTTTTGTGGGTAGAAGTTGGAATCATAATCTATACACTTTGGATGCTATTGGTGTTTGAAATGTAATAGTATCTTTGGAGTGAAAAAGCAAAACTGGGGAACTCTTTTGGAGAAAGGGTTATTTACTCATCAATTTCCACCATAATGAAAAATATAATGCAGCTAATTTAAGAACTCCTATGTGGATAGGCTTATCCTCCTTGTTTTGGAGGTAAATAAGGCACAAAACCTGTCCATGTGGACCCAAGCCCCAGGCCCACCTCAATTAATGCAGGCTGTAGACCTACCCCTATGAACCCAGGCACCAGGCCAGAATACCTGAAGTCCTCAGTAACAAGCTCAACTGTGGACTGTGCCAGCAGCCCACCCAGAATCTCAGGATGGGCTGACTGGTGAAGGGCTTTCCCTGCTTAACCCAGCCTGTAACGACTGAACAAAGTGTCTATTTCCTCAAATGCACAGATGCTAACACAAGGTCACAAGGATTACGAATCATCAGGGAAACATGCCACCACCAAGGGGAAAAAAAAAATAAAGTCCAATAACCAACCCAAAGAAATGGAGATCTATAAACTACCTAACAAAGAATTTAGAATGATCATCAATGAGGTACAACAGAATACAGAAGAAAATTAAATGGAATCAGGAAAACAACATATGAACTTCAGCAAAAAGAAACTATAAAAAAGAACCAAACAGAAATTCTGGAACTGAAAAACAGAATGGCTGATCAGAAAAATTCCACAGAGAACTTCAACAGCAGACTTGATTAAGCAAAAGAAATAATCATTGAGTTTAAGGACAATCATTTGAAATTACCCAGTCAGAGGAACAAAAAGATAAAAGAGTAAAAAAGATAAAAGAGTGAAAAAAGTCTATAGGACCTATGGGCTATATCAAGGAAAGCAATATAAGCATTATGGAAATTTTAGAAGAAGCAGAGAAAGGAGGATGGGGACAGAAAGATTATACACAGAAATAATGAAAGAAAACTTCCAAAATTTGGATAGGGAAATGAACATCCAGCTCCCTGAATTCCAAAGAACTCCTAATAGATTAAACATAAAGAGATCTTCACTGAAGCACATTATAATCAAATTCTCAATGGTCAAAGACAAAGAATTTTGGAAGCAGCAAGACAGAAGTGACTCACCAGATGCAAGGGAACCATTATAAAACTATCAGTAGACTCCTCAGCAGAAATCTTGCAAGCTTGGAGAGAGTGGCATGATATATTCAAAATTCTGAAGAAAAAAGCCTGTCAACTAAGAATACTAGACCTAGTAAAGCTATCCTTCAGAAGTAAAGGAGACATTAGAACTTTACCAGACAAAAGCTGAGGGAGTTCATCACCACTAGACCTTTCGTATAAGAAATTCTAATGGTAGTTCTTCAAGTTGAAACAAAAGAACACTAACAGCATGAAAACATATTAAAGTATAAATATCACTGTAAAGGCAAGAATATTATCAAATGCAGAATACTCTAATACTGTAATGGCAGTATAAAAGTTAAAGAACAAAAGTATTAAAAATAACTACAATAGCTACAATAATTTGTTAATAGATTCACAATATAAAAATATATAAATTGTGACATCAATAACATAAAACAGTGGAAAAAGTTAAAGTATAGCATTTTCCATGAGGTCACAGTTAAGTTCTTATCAGCTTAATATAGATGATTATAACTATAAGATGTTTTGTATTTTCTCATTGTAAAGAGAAAAATGTAGTAGGTACACAAAAGAGAAAGAGAAAGGAATCAATACATACCACTATATAAACCTAATAAATCACAATGGAAAGCAGCAAGAGGAAGAAAGGAATCTTTTCAAGCACACACAGAACATTCTCCAGGATAGACCATGTGTTAAGCCATGAGAAAAGTCTCAACAGATTTAAAAAGATTGAAATTATATCAAGTATCTTTGGTAACCAAAATAGTATGAAGTTAGAAATCAAAACTAGAAAAAATTGGAAAATTCACAAATATGTGGAAACTAAAAACACACTGCTGAATAACCAATGGGTGAATGAAGAATTTTTTTTAAATAAAAAAATCTCTTGGCATATGATGGTTAATTTTATGTGTCAATGTCACTGGGTTAAGGGATACTTAGATAGGTGGTGGAACATTATTTAAGTGTGTGTGAGGATAATTCTGGAAGAAATTAGCATTTGAATCCACAGACTGAATAAAGAAAATCTGCCCTCACAAATGTGGGCCACCATTATCCAATCCACTGAAGGTCCACCTGAATAGAACAACAAAATGGAGGAAGGGAAAATTTGCTCTCTCATCTTGAGCTGGAACATATATCCTCTTTGCCCTCAGACAATGAAACTTTGGGTTCTTGGACCTTCACAGTGTGAACTTAAATCAGTGCCCTCCCCACTGCACACTTTCAAGCCTTCACATTTGGGCTGAATTTCACCATCAGCCTTCCTTTGTCTCTAGCTTCCAGATGGCATATTGTGGGACTTTCTGGCCTCCATAATAACATGAGTCAATTACTATAACAAATCTCCTCCTATATATCTATATATATCTTATTTGTTCCTTTTCTCTGAAAAACCCTAATTAATAAATGAGACACAAAAAATAAAAGCAACCTACTAAAATTTATGGAATGTTCAAAAGTAGTTCTAAGATATTTTATACCATTAAACACTTAAATGAATACAAATGAAAGATCTTAAACAGCCTAATTTTATATCTCAACAAACTAGAAAAGAAAACCTGAAATTAGTAGAAGAAAGGATACAATAAATATAATAAAGATCAATACAGATATAAATAAAATACAGACTAAAAGAGCCATAGTAAAGAAAAAACGAATAGTTGTTTTTTTAAAAAGATAAACAAAATTGACAAACCTTTATACTAACTAAAAAAAGGAGAGAAGAAAAATACATAAAATCAGAAATGAAAGAGGAGATATTACATTGATACCAAGGAAATAAGGATCATCAGAGACTACTATGAACAGGTACTTGCCAATAACCTGGAAAACCTAGAAGAAATGGATAAATTTCTGGAAACATATAATCTACTAAGACTGAATCATAAAGAAATAGAAAATCTGAACAGACCAGTAATGAGTAATAAGATTGTATTAGTAATCAAAAACCTCTCGAGCAAAGAAAAGTCCAGGACTTGATAACTTCAGTGGTGTGTTCTACCAAACATATAAAGATGAATTAATATTCACTTTTCCCAAACTCTTCAAAAATTTGAAGATAAGGGAACACTTTCAAACTAATTTTCTGAGGACAGCATTACCTTGGAATCAAAGCTAGATAAGTTCACTACAAGAAAAGAAAATTCCATGACAATATCTCTGATAATTATAGACTCAAAAATACTCAACAAAACACTAGCAAACTGACTTCAACAACATATTAAAAGGATTATGAACCACGATCAGATGGAATTTATCCTTGGGATGCAAGAATGATTCAACATACACAAATCAATCAATGTGATATACTACATCAACAGAATAAAGAATAAAAAATCACATAATCTTCTCATTACATGCAGAAAAAGGATTTTACAACTTTCCTTTTTGTTGAAAACTCTCAACATATTAAGTATAGAAGGGATGTATCTCAATATAATGAAGGCCATATATGACATCACAGCTAACACATGCAACACTGAAAAGCCCGCAGCTGACATCTTAAATGGTGAAAGCTTTAGCTCTTTCATTAAGATCCACAAGCAAGATAAGGATGCTCCCTCTTACCACTTGTATTCTTACCTGTAAGATGTAGTCAGAGCAATTAGTCACGAAAAAAATATAAAATGCATCCAAACTGAAGACAAAGAAGGAAAATTGTCTCCGTATGCACCTCATATGATCTTGTATATAGAAAACCCTAAAGATTTCATCAAAAAAAAACCAAAAAAAAACCCAAAAAAACGGTTAGAACCAAAGAAAAAGCGCAGTAAAGTTGCAAGATGCAAAATCAACTTACAAAGTTAATTGTTTTTCTGTACACTAACAACTAATTACCAGAAACAGAAATTAAGGAAAGACTCCCATTTATAAGAGCACACAAAAGATACTTAGGAATAAATTTAACCAAGAGGTGAAATAGTTGTACACGTAAAACTATAAAACCTTGATGAAAGAAACCAAAGTAGACACAAAGAAATGGAAAGTTATCCACGTTTATGGATTGGAAAATATAATATTGTTAAAATATGTACACCACCCAAAATAATCTACAGATTCAATGAAATTCCTACCAAGAGTCCATTGATGTTTTTCACAGAAATAGTAAAAAAAAATCTGTAAGTTTGTTTGGAACCACAAAAGACCCCGAAATGCCAAAAGCAATTTTGAGCAAGAAGAGCAACGCTGATGGTGTCACACTACCTGTTTTCAAAATATACCACAATAGTGATGAAAACAGTATAGTACTAGTATAAAAACAGACATATGAACCAATTGAACAGGATAGATAGCCTTAAAACAAATCCACACATTTACAGTCAATTTGTCTTGGACAAAGTTTTCAAGAACTCTCACAATGGAGAAAGACTAATTTTTAAAATAAATGGTGTTGGGACAACTGGATAGCCACATGTGGAAGAATGAAATTAGAACCTTATCTTACACAATATACACAAATCAACTGAAAATAAATTAAAGACTTAAATGCAAGACCTGAAAGTGGAACACTACCAGAAGAAAAAACATAGGGAAAATGCTTCTTGACATTGGTTTGGGCAATAATTTCTTGGACATGACTCCAAAAGCACAGACAACATAAGCAAAACTAGATAAGTGGGACTATATCAACTGAAAAAGCTTCTGGATAGTAAGGAAAACAATCAACAAAGTGAAGAGACAACCCAGAGAATTGAAAGAAATTCAGATCATTCATCAGATAAGTAGTTAATACTCAAAATATGAAGGAGCTTCAAAAAGTTTGTGGAAAAATGGAATTAACAGATAAAAAATATAAACTTCATTTCTCATTGTAAACTATCAAATTCAAGACACTTTTGTAAGCAATGAAAACAGCCATTTAGTCCATTTCTAAATAATTGTGGGTCCTGGGAATTGAACCATGTCAATGCCATCTTTTTAATATTATTAACTGAAGAAAAATGATTGCCCTTTAAATATTTTTTAAGATTAGGAAGCAAAAAGAAGTCAAAAAGAGCCAAATCATCACTGTAAGATGGATATTCAATGATGTCCCATAGGAACTCTTGAAAAATTGCCCTTGTTTGCTGAGATGAATGCTCAAGAGCATTGCAATGGTGGGAAAGGACTCTGGTGAAGATTTCCTGGGTTTTTTTTTTTTTTTTTTTGCTAAAGCTTTGGCTAACTTTCTCAAAATACCCTTTTAATCAGCAGATGTTATTATTATTTGGCCCTCTAGAAAATCAACAAGTAAAATGCTCTGAGAATCCAAAAAACTGTTGCCATGATATTTCCTCTTGACTGGCCTGTTTTTGCCTTGACTGGACCATTTCCATTTCTAGGTAACCATTGCTTTGATGTGCTTTGTCTTCAGTAGAAGAACTGCTTCAGGATCTTGATCCCAGTTGTTTAAAATTTCCATTGAAAGCCCTGCTTTTATCTGCAGCTAATCTGGGTGCAATGGTTTTGGCACCCATCAAGTGGAAAGTTTCCTCAACTTTTATTTTTTAGTCAGAATTCTGTAAGATGAACTAATTAAGATGATTATGGTGTTGCCTGTTGTTTCTGCTGTTAATCGTTGGTCCTCTCCGATTGGAGAATGAACAAGATTAATTTTTTCCTTGCAAATTAATGTGGATGGTCTGCTACTGTGGGCTTCATCTTCATTGTGGGCTTCATCACCTCATCCTTTCATAAAATGAGTTATTCATTTGCAAACTGTGGATTTCTTTGGGGCATTATCCCCATAAGCATTTTATAAAGCTTAAATGATTTCACTATTCTTCCACCCAAGCTTCACCATAAATTTGATGTTTGTTCTTGCTTCAGTTTTAGCAGAATTCATATCCTTTGATAGGGGCTCTTTAAAACTGATGTCTTATCCTTCTTAGTGATTCAAACTAGAACTTATTTAGACATGTTGTAATAAGTTGGTATAAAATTATTTTGGCAAAAGAAATTTTTGAAATTGATGCATAGTTTTTCCATAAGATGAAATTTACACATTTTTTTTCAAAGACCTCTTGTAGATAAGGAACTCAAACAATTCAATAGCAAGAAAACAAATACCTCAGTTTTTAAAAATAATGGGCACAAGACCTTAATAGACATTTCTGTAAAGAGGAGATACAAATGCCCGACAGGTATATGGAAAGGTGTTTAACATTATTAATCATTAGGGAAATGCAAATCAAAACCGCAGTGAAATATCACCTCCTACTTATTAGAATGGCTACTATCAAAAAGACAAAAGATAGCAAGTGTTGATGAGGCTGTTGAAACTTTGTACACTGTTAGTGGGAATGTAAATTTGTGTAGCTGTTATGGAAAACAGTATGGAGCTTCCTTAAAAAACTTAAAAATAAAACTACCATATGACTCAGCAATCCCACTACTGGTATATATCCAAAGGAAATGAAATCACCATCTTGAGGAGATACCTGAACTCCCATGTTTATTGAAACATTATTCACAATATCCAAGATATAGTATCAACCTAAGTGATCATCAATAGATGAATGGGTATAGAAAATGTGGTATATGTACACAATGAAATACTATTCAGCCTTAAGAAAGAAGGAGCCTCTGTTACTTGGAACAATATGGATGAACCCTGGTGACACTATGTTTTTTATTTTATTTTATTTATTTATTTTTTGAGATGGTATCTTGCTCTGGAGTCGCCCAGGCTGGAATGCAGTGGCACGATCTTGACTCACTACAACCTCTGTCGCCCAGGTTCAAGCGATTCTCCTGCCTCAGCCTCCAAAGTGGCTGGGATTACAGGCACACGCCACCATGCCCGGCTAATTGTTGTGTTTTTAGTAGAGATGGGGTTTCAGCATCTTGGCTAGGCTAGTCTTGAACTCCTGACCTCGTGATCCACCCGTCTCAGCCTCCCAAAGCGCTGGGATTACAGGCGTGAGCCACCGCGCCCGGTGGGACACTATGTTAAATGAAGTAAGCCAGGCACAGAAAGACTGATGCCACATGCTGTCACTTGTATGTAGATTCTAAGAAAACCAGACTCACAGAGGAAGAGAGTAGAATGGTGGTCACCCGAGGCTGGGTGGGGCTGGGGGAGATTGCGGAGATCTGGGTCAAAGGGCACAAAATTTCAGTTAGGAGAAATAAGTTCCAGAGACCTATTGTACAACATGATGACTGTAGCTGATAACTGTATTCTTAACATATATATATATATAT
Source organism: Mandrillus leucophaeus (assembly GCF_000951045.1). NCBI lineage: Eukaryota > Metazoa > Chordata > Mammalia > Primates > Cercopithecidae > Mandrillus > Mandrillus leucophaeus. The sequence continues at coordinate 2,431,580 of NW_012102843.1, forward strand.
ATAATGACTATATATATGACTTTAAGTGTGTTATATACAATTTAAAATTCTGTCAACTTACAATTGCTAAGAGAATATATTTTAAGTGTTCTCACCAAAAAAAAAAAAAAGTATGAGAGATAATACATATATTAATTAACTTGATTTGGCCATTCCACAGTATACATCTTTCAAAATATCATGTACACCATAAAAATATATATATATATATAATTTATATTTGTCAGTTAAATAATAACAATTTTAATAAAGAAGGAAATCCTGTCATTTGTGACAATGGATAAACCTGGATGACATTATGCTAAATGAAATAAACTAGGAACAAATACTGCATGATCTCATTTTTATGTGGAATCTAAAAAAGTTGGTCTCATGGAATCAGAGAGTAGAATCGTGTCTGCAAGGGGTGGGGGAATGGGGAAATGGGGATATGTTAGTCAAAGGTACAAAGTTGCAGTTATAAATCTGCAGATATACTGTTCAGCATGGTAACTATAGTTAATAATCCTATAATGTATATTTAATGTTTGAGAATAGAGTAGATCTTAAATATTAGCCCACATAAATACACCCAAAGGTAGCTATTTGAGGTGATGAATGTGTTAGCTAGCTTGTGGTAATCATTTATAATGTATAGATATATCAAAATATCATGCATACCTTAAATATATTTTTTATTTGTCAATTATAACACAAAAAAGCTGGGAAAATGATTAAAAATAAAAACAACACATATGGATATGCTTATACTCCTTTTTTGGAGATAGATATGATTGCCCATTTCATTCCTTTTTTTTGTAGACATCCTGTTAGTATTAGACAATTTTTTTATTAGTGAGTGAAGCAATTCTGTAGGGCCCTATGAAACCTGCTTTTAGAGAATGGAAATTCCTTTTCTGTTATCAGTTATTATCATTTGGACAGATCTGAATTTCTCAAATGCTTGATTTTGTTATACATTGCAAAAATACTAATATTTTGGTTCTTTTGATGTGGTGGGTGGTTGTACACAAAATGGAAGTCAACAAGCTAACCTAGGTGGGGCATGCTTATCAAAAAAGATTAGAAATTCAAGTTTATCAATAAAAGAATGGAGAGAAAAACTCCACTTGGCTTTGTCCCACAGCCGTGGAGAAACCTGGCATTATACCAACTCTCTCTGGGTGTCATTTACTTTTTTTAACTTGTAAGAAATGGTGTGAAGAAGTAACATATTACACACCAAAAAAAATAGAAATACAAAAGGCAAGTAAAATACTACTCAACACAACAACATTCCACATGGGTTTCTGTTAACTTTACCTGTCTTCAGGTTGGCAGAGTCTATCAGCTACCCTGTCACCATCTGGTACTGCTGTTTGAGATCAAATCTCGGCCAATGGTAACATGATACAGCCAACATTAGCCAGAGAGGCTGGTTGGATACTACATTTTTTTGAGCAGAGAAAATTGGCACAATCATTTGCGCTCAGAGAGGTGTTACTCTTTTGTGAGGAATTTCTGCTTACTGATCTAGGCTCTACAGGGTTACACAGGACTTTATACTTAACATCTTGGCTTCAGCTAGCACAGTGCTTTTTTTCTTGCCTGCTGTATATATCGAGATCTTTTGAAATATTTGGTTTGAAGGAAAAGTTTTCTGCTCTTAGAATAAGCATGTATCCCACTGCTTTATGAATGTCCATATATTTAAAAATAGCATGTAAGTTAATTTGTTTTTTGAAAATGAAACACTTTTAAATTCCAGAAGGGAGCTCATTAAAGATAACCTCTTCAGCTAATTCTTCTAAGAAGAATACTTTTGTAAGCTTAATGATGATTGCTAATTTGTTTCCTGAAAATCCAAAATTTTAAAAAATACATTAAATCTGCCTAAAGGAGAGTATGTTTATAAAGTTACAGAGCAATCGTGAATGTCTCCAACTCACCTTCCTTCCTCCAATCTCCATATTTGTCTGTCGCTCCATGCCTTTGTTTATGGTCTGTTTTCTCAAATGCTGACTTGTTTCCTCTTAGTCTTTTCAAACACACCTTTTCTGTAAGGTCCAGCCAAAAGTTCACTCCTTCAACAAATTTCTCTCTGCTGACTGACAGACACTTTATTTTCTTAATGTTCATTTTGTTATGGAATGAACAGTAGTATGTGGTTTTTTGTTGTTGTTGTTTGTTTTTGAGACGGAGTCTCGCTCTGTCGCCCAGGCTGGAGTGCAGTGGTGCGATCTGGCCTCACTGCAAGCTCCACCTCCCGGGTTCACGCCATTCTCCTGCCTCAGCCTCCCGAGTAGCTGGGACTACAGGCACCTGCCACCACGCCCGCCAAATTTTTTTTGTATTTTTTAGTAGAGACGGGGTTTCACCGTGTTAGCCAGGATGGTCTCGATTTCCTGACCTCGTGGTCCACCCACTTCGGCCTCCCAAAATGCTGGGATTACAGGCGTGAGCCACCGCGCCCGGCCGGCATGTGTTCTTAAGCGTTTGTTTGTGGCTGGTAGTGTATTGCGTTGTTATTTATTATTCAACATCTCCACCTATGCTGTAAAGAGAGTGGAATGGGTCTAATAGAGAAAGGAATTTATTATTAGTGAGCATCTACTCAGTTCTAGGCAGTGTGTTAGATGCTTGCCTGCGCATTACCCCATGGTGCAGTGATTAAGCTGTGGTCTCTGGAGTTAGATTCTCTGAGTTTAAAATGCGGCTCCTTTGCACGCTACCTGTGTGGCCTTGGACAAGCTTCTCTGTTTTCAGTTATTATTTCATATGTAAACTGGAACTAAAATCACCTCATTTGGTTAATATGAGGAATAAATTAGATTGTCCATGTGAAAGACTTAGAGTACCTGAAACATTTGAAGCCCTTGATATATGTTAAATATTTCTATTAATTTAAAGAGTCATGCTATGACATAGACATTTTCTCCGTGTTGCAGGTGAAAAACCCGAGCCTGACAGATTAGAGAAATTGCACAAATTTATGTTCATCTGTGGTGGAACCAGCATTGGCAAACACATATGCTTTATTCCAGAACCCAAGCTCTTATTTATTTTTATTTTTTTATTTTTTAGACAGGGTCTCGCTCTGTTGCCTAGGCTGGAGTGCAGTGGCGCGATTTGGGCTCACTGCAAGCTCCGCTTCCCGGCTCAAGTGATTCTCCTGCCTCAGCCTCCCGAATAGCTGGGACTACAGGAGCATGCCACTATGCCCGGCTGATTTTTTTGTGTTTTAGTAGAGACGGGGTTTCACCATGTTGTCAGACTGGTCTCAAACTCCTGACCTCAAGCCTCCCAACGTGCTAGGATTACAGGTGTGAGCCCCCATGCCTGTCTTCAAGCTTTTTAAAATAACCATATTGTTTTGTTTTAAATTTGTATAGAATCACTTATGCCATACTACCTCTTTACATGTCTTTTGCACTTCTTAAAATAGCCAGCTTAGTGGTGCAAAATGATAAATGTCAGCAAATATGTGTCAATTACATGAGATCATAAATGCGAAAACACCTGGCAAATAGCTTAAAATTTATTCTATTTAATACTATTAAACACCCTCACTGGAAAAGGTCACAACAGCATCATGAATTTGCAATGGTAGGCACACCTCTTACAGTTATGAATAGTATAATGGGAAAATTTAGACAAGTAGTTTTTAGAGTGAGATCAGAGGCAAGAAATGCTGAATTATAAAAGGATGGTAGGTCAGTGGTTTTCAAGTATCATTAGGCATGGAGTACTTGTTGGTTGAATTAAATCTTCCTCATAAGTTCAATAATTAATAACATAGGTCAAGGTGAAGTTCTTCTGATTGGAGCTGATGGAGGGACCACATGATCTCTGGCTTTGGTCAGTCCCTTCATCCCTGTGGCACCTCCTCAGAACCTTAAGTGGCTTTAAGAAGTGATCCTGCCTTTTATTTTTTACAGTGAAGTAAACAAAGCAAAGAGAGGTAAAGTGATTGGTCTAAGATCACAAATCCAGAGCTCAAGAACTTGATTTTTTAATTCTGCCATACTGCCTTAAGGAGACTGCTGGCACCTAGTCTGCTTTTCCTTGTCTACATTTTTGTGACCGTTTCTTACAGTTGGCATAATGGAGAACAAAAGGTTACTGCTCTCATATCCTTGGTAAGAGAGTACAAACGCAACCACCCACACACCTCAGAAACCACGTACTTTGAATTGTTTGGAGGCAGTGAATTACCACTGCAAAAGTTTCCAAAGGAGACCAAGTTTTAAGCATCTTTCATTTGAATAATTACGTGCAAAGAAAAAGAATAAAATGAATATTTCAATGTCTTTGAAGTGACATAATGTATTTCAAAGATTTTAAGCTTAAAATGGTAGGAATAATAAAGGTTACTGAACTCCGATTTTCAGTGGTCTAATTCTGAGAATTGCACTTCATATCAGTAAGCTCTCCTTCATGTCCCACTGTAGGAGTTTTAAGGATATACAATGCCTTTAAAAATATATAATTTCAACCTTTATTTTAGATTCAAGGGGTACATGTGCTGCGTTTGTTACCTGGGTATATTGTCTGGTGCTGAGGTTTGGGATATGAATGATCCTGTCACCCAGGTAGTGAGCATAGCACCCAATAGATAGTTTTTCAGCTCCCTTTTCCCTCCCTCCTTTCCCCATCTAGTAGTCCCCAGGGTCTATTGTTGCCATCTTTACATCCATGAGTACCCAATGTTTACCTCCCACTTAGAAGTGAGAGCATGCAGCATTTTGTTTCCTGTGCCCATGTTAATTCACTTAGGATAATGGCCTCCAGTTGCATCCATGTTGCTTCAAAGGACATGATTTCGTCCTTTTTATGGCTGCATAGTATTCCATGGTGTGTATGTGTGTGTGTGTGTACATATATATACACACACACATATGTGTATATATACACATATATATACCATTTTATACATACACACACACACATATATATATATATATACACATACACACACACACACACACCCCAGGTTGATTTCATGTCTTTGCTATTTTGGATAGTGCTGCAATAAACATATGAGTGCAAGTGTCTTTTTGGTAGAATGATTTATTTTCTTTGAGATATATACCCGGTAATAGGATTGCTGGGTTGAAAGGTAATTCTGACTGAAGTTCTTTGAGAAATTTTCAAACTGTTTTCCACAGTGCTTGAACTAATTTACATTCCCACCAACAGTGTATAAGTGTTCCCTTTTCTTTGCAGCCTTGCCAGCATATGTTGTTTTTCAATTTTTAATAATAACTATTCTGACTAGTGTGAGATGGTATCTCATTGTGGTTTTTATTTGCATTGATAGATAATGTCTTTAAGGGAAAATATAATATGTGGAATAAAGTCCCAGCCTGGAAAACTCTATAACATCAGGGAAACAATCAGGCAAATTGGAATTCACTCAATTCCATCAATAAATTAATATATGATTCATTTTATATTCTACTAGTTTGGCATGAGAGGTGATGTAAATGTATACCATTGAAATGGTATATATTCAACAAACATATTAGGAATAACTACCAGGAACCTAGCACTGCGGATTTAAAAATGAATAGAGTCATGGTTTGGCTTCTGTACTCAAAAAGGGGCTCAGTCTCAGTGATACGGTTTGGATTTGTATCCCTGCCCAAATCTCATGTTGAATTATAATCCCCAATGTTGGAGGAGGGGCCTATAGGAGGTGATTGGATTATGGGGTGGATTCCCCCCTTGCTGTTCTCCTGATAATGAGTTCTCACGAGATCTTGTTTAAAAGTACGTAGCACACCCCCTTCTCCTTCCTCTAGTTCTGGCCATGTGAAGATGTGCCTGCTTCTCCTTTGCCTTTCGCCGATGGTTGTACATTACCTGAGGCCTCCCCAGCCATGCTTCCTCTACAATCTGAGGAAATATGAGCCAATTAAACCTCTTTTCTTTGTGAATTACCCAGTCTCAGGTGTTTCAATATATCTGTGCTGGAGTGGACTAATATACTCAGACTACTTGTGCTAATCTCACATTTTGCACAGTTTAGATGAGCTGTTTTGTGGTTTGAGCTGACACTAGGGAAGCAGGTTCAGGTTTGGCAGAGAGTTTGTGGACTTGCACAGTGTCAGGGGAGGACAACGTGGAAATGTATGTGGAAAGAGTATGGGAACTTGATTTAGAGGACTAGGCTAATCTCTTCTTGCTTGTATGACTTTGGAGAACATGCCTAGATTTTATGGGCCTTAGTTATCTTATCTGTAAAATGGAACTTATGCTAATACCCATTTTTATGTTACCATGGAGACTAATTAGATTATGAATAGGAAAGTGCCTTGTAAACTCTTTTAATACAAACATCATTTGGGACCTTTTCAACCTTGCTTCTCAATGGCTCCTCTGAGCTGCAGCATTGACCCAGATGTGTAATGAAATGTAATGAAATGTCTTTGTGAACTGCTCCCAAAAGAATTGACTGGCACCAAACATTTCATGTGGTCATGGGGAGGGGTAAAATCAACAACTTCCGACCATTTTAATGTTTTTTTATCCCTCTGCCCTAGATTTTTCCAGGAGCTCCATCTCTTTTGTCATCTGTTACATAAAATATCTCTCCTCATTTTGAGTAGCCTAGGTACTGAGACAACTTTAAGGTCCTGGGATTCACCTTCCCTTCCAAGTGTTCTTCAGTAAGTTTTTCCAATAATATATCTTTTTTCATCAGCTGAATTCAGCCTATAACACCATAAAGTATTAAAACATATTTTATTGTTTTGTGCTGTTACAATTTTTTATTGTATTAAAAATACATAATATAAAATGTGCCATCTTAACCATTTTTAACTGCATAGTTTAGTGTGTTGAGTATATCCACATTGAGGCTGTTTCACATCGTTGTAAAACATCTCCAGCACTTTTTCCTCTTGCAGAACTGAAACTCTATAGCCATTGAACCACAACTCCCCTTTTCCTCCTCCCCCATTACAATTATTTGAAAAACGTTTTAGGGTAAGAGCAATGCTTGGGGTTGCTATTTGAAAAAAGATAATGTGATAAAGCCGGTCATGTGAAATGATTTTTAAGAATATGGAAAAATTGTCACGTACTAATTTGAATGAATGAATGACTGAGTAATGAAGGAAACATAATTATTCTCAGTTTGGTCTGTGCTCTCCCCAGGAAGAAATATGAGTGTGAGGTCAAATGTATTCTGCAACACAAGTAATTTTAGAAAGCACAAATCAATCTGGAGCCAAATCTTAATGTTATATCCAACTAATAATTGAATTGTGATGAACTTTCCAGTTCCACATTCATCTTTTCCTTAGACTCAGATGATCTTTGCAGGAATCAAATGATCCTGGGAGTTTTAGATGAGAATGATTTTAGCTGCAAAAGAAATTTACTTCAAAGAGAGGTAGCTGGAAGAGAGAACTTGAATATCTTGTGAGGCTTTTTTCTATGTAATGACTGAGATGCCACCTAACAGCACCGTGTTTTACATGGTCCATGGGGTTATGCTCTCTGTAGGAGAGAAAATCTCTCTCAGCTCCCTATAAACTTTTGATAAATGACTGTCACTGGCTATACTTGGGTCATGAATGTGCCCCTGGGCCAATCTTGAAGCATGAGGTACTTTGATTGGACAGTCTGGGTCACATGCCTTCTGTTATGGTGAGGGAGGAAGGAATATGTGATTGACAATTCTGTCAGGTGAAGACTAAAAAAACAGATGTAAACTATAGGGCTTTTGTTTTTTCTTTAAGTCATTTTCTGGGCTGGAGAGGATTCACAGGGGCCCAAATCCCTAGAAATTCTGCTCAAGTGCCAGGATACTGATGTATTCCCTAGTTTGCTTTGTGAAGGTCACCAGCTCTGTTTTTAATTTTAAAAAAAAAAATGAGCCTTTGAAAGATAATTATTTTAAAAGATGATGACTATTATCATTACTATTATTATTTATAAATTTGAGTTTCTATTTTAAACACATCAATGGCAGTGTTTCATTGAGTTGGAAAACTCTGGTTTTGTGGTGTCCCTAAAATTTTACGGTGTTAGTACCTAAAATTGTCTCTTGAGTAATCTATACTTATGAGGAAGATATTATAGGTTTGAAAAAACACCTTTGATTTGTGGCTCTAGAAATATCCTGAAAACTTTCTAAAATATTCTCTAAATTATCCCTGCCTGGCCTACTATGCCTCTAAGGTCCAGCAAGTGTTAACTCTCACACCTCACCCCCAGTCCAGTAGCTCAGACAGTGAGAGTTTCAGCAGGTAGGATGAAATAGCCCCAGTTAGGTTTTTGCCTCTCTGCTTGTTGATTGTGCTATATATACTTGAAAGAGTCTTGCTCTGTCACCCAGGCTGGAGTGCAGTGGCATGATCTCGTCTCACTGCAATCTCTGCCTTGTGGGTTCAAGCCATCCTCCCACCTCAGCCTCCCGAGTAGCTGGGACTACAGGTGTCCACCACCACACCTGGCTAATTTTTCTATTTTTTGGTAGACATGGGGTTTCACCATGTTGGCCAGGCTGGTCTCCAACTTCTAGCCTCAAGTGATCTGCCTGCCTTGGCCTCCCAAAGTGCTGGGCTTACAGGAGTGAGCCACTGTGCTGGGCCTTTGCTTCATATTGTTAGTCCTAACTCTGACATCTGAATTCAGATTTGCAGTTCCTTCTATTCTAATGGGCTCATTAGAAATTCAAGATTAGTTACCTGGGGGACCAATTAATCTAATTGTGGAGCTCCATGCTGCTCAGGCCATTGACATGCAGTTTCATCTGAAATGAAGTAGTTATGAGCTTCTTCTAGCTACCTAGATACAGACCTGGGGAAGTCAAGCTTTGGTAGAAATGATGGTAGGATATTATGTATATTTGCCATGGTGCAGGGAAGAATATGGTCTTTGGGTATAGTCAATCACAATCACAAGGGTACATGTAGAGGGATTTTCACTGAGACGTTGTTTTTAATAGTGAAAGCTTAAAAACAATTTAACTCTCCAATGAGAGAAGATTGGTTCAATAAATTATGGTAGTATTCACACAACAAAATCATTGTATAAGTAAAAAAATAAAAAATGAGGAAGCAGACATGTTTATGTATGTATTCATCAATGTAAAAATATATGATTGGGTTATTTATTAACTTACATAGTTAATAAGTTGATATGTATGGTATCATTTCATTTTTTTTGACTAGTGTGTCTTTTGTCATTTTATAGCTCCCCACCGCAGCTGCCCCCACCCTTCCCTTCAGTGACGATGTTTGCAGGCTTCAGGGGGACCGGGAACAAAGCTGGGGCCTGGGAGCCCCACTATGCTACCAGCCACGGAGAACTAGTCACAATTACAAATTATCACAACGATTAGTGCCTGTACTTGGGGGAGCTGCAAATTGAGGCGGCTCCAACTCCTCATTGTAAGGGCGTCTATTTGGCGGTGACCTTGCTCTGGAGACGATGCTATTCCTTCAGCCTGAGGGAATTGATGTTGATGAACCGGGTGGCATCAATTGGCTTTAATCACCCTGCACGTTCCTGCTCACCAGCTCCTCGATGTAGAGAGACAGTGGGGACTCCCGGCCAAGGATGTACACCTGGCCCTTCAGTAGGGACACCTGGCCCTTGAGTACGGACACCTGCACTTTCCCTTCCACTCGCTCCTGGGACTTGGCGATGCAGCGGCGGACAGACTCACACTCAGGGCTGTACCAGAAAGCCAGCGACCAGTATACACCAGCTCAGTAAATTTCGAGCCCAGGCTTTGTTTGATTTTGTGCACTTCCCGGTCCACGGTGAAGGCCTTGGTGTCTACATCAGCGCGGTAAAGGATGGTACCTGCTGGGGCCCCGTAGATACCTCGGGACTTCATTCCAATGAAGCGGTTCTCCACGATGACAATGCCCACGCCGTGCTTGCCCTCGACTTTGTTCAGGTACATGAAGAGCTCCAAGGCGGTCTGGAGGGTGGCACTATCCTTGACGTTGGTCACCTTCATGGGGACCCCTTTTCTGAACTCAATCTCGAGAATGTCAGGGATGTTGGGGGCTTTGGCCGGGTCCTGGGTCTTCGTGTAGAGACCTGGAGGCGCTTGGTTCTTGGGATTCTCCAGGATTCCAGCCTCGTAGCTGATGTGCATGAGGTTCTCGTCCATGCTCCACGGGTTCTTGGGAGTGGCCGGGATGGGAATCCCGCGTTGCTTTGAGTATTCCATCAGGTCATTGCGGCCCTTGAACCGGTTGTAGAATTCGGGCATTATTCAGGGAGCAATGACCTTTATCTGTGGGGGCCAGCGAGTAGCAGGTGAGCTCAAACCGGACCTGATCATTCCCCTTTCCCGTGGTGCCGTGGTACACATACTTGGCCCCCTCCCGCTGGGCGACTTCCACTTGTTTGCAGGTGATGCAGGGCCTGGCCAGAGAGGTGCCCAGGAGGTAGCGGTCCTCATACAGTGTGCTGGACCGGATGGCCAGCCAGATGAACTCCACAAACTCCCTGCTGACATCCTCAATGAACACTTTTTTGGCCCCAGGCTTCAGTCTTCCTGGCTTCCTGAAAGTCTTCCTTCTGGCCAATGTTGGCCAGGTAAGCAGTGACGTCATAGCCTTGCTCCTTCAGCCACACAAGGATGCAGGAGGTGTCCAGGCGGCCACTGTAGGCCAGAACCACGGAGCCTTTGCTGGACATACTGTCTGGAGTCTGTCTCCACAGTGCAGTGAACCGCTCGGGCAGCCGTGGCAGGCGACAGAGCAGGATAATTTCATTTTTAGACAAATAAATGGGTTTATTTATTTGTGCGTATTTTTAGAGATTAGAGGTGAGAATTTGGTATTGCTGTAATGGTGTTATGGTCAGGGATGCAGGGCTGTGAAGATTCTGTCATGCTGATCATGTGTCTTTCTCAGGGGGTTACCAGCCAAGCAAGTGATCCTCAAGGAATGATAGGAGATGGTATTGTTTATTAGTAACTGGATAAACACCTAGTTCACCTTGTGACCTTTCTCTTAAAAGATGGATAGAAGAGCATCCAGAGACTTTTACTTCAAGTGAAGCCTCCTGCGTCCAGGGTGGCTGGGTAAACAGAGTATACCCCTGCCTATTTAATTATAGTTACAGAGTAGATAGGACACACACACACACACGAACAACTCTCTTTGTATTCCTTGGTTTTCTTATCACCGAGTCATAGAAAGAAGTGAGCCAAAGGAAGACTTGGGGTCTTTAAGGAATAATAACTTGGTCCACCAGTTAAATATGGCCAAGTGGTCATTCTGAACTCTGGCCTATCAAATGACAAATGATCTCTTCCTAAGAGATGTTCAAGTGGGGGTATGTGTGGGGTTAGTTGGGAGAGAAGCAGAAGGGTACATGCGTTTTTCTCAGAGTATGCATGTGTAGAAGAAAGATTGAAACTATTTGCATCAAAATGCCATAGTACTTTTTTTATGGGCGGTGGGATCACAGCTGATTATAATTTGTATAAATTATTGATTGTCTATACTTTCTAAGTTTCTTCAGTGAACATAGATGTCTTGTATAATAAAAAGCCATTCATAAAAATTCAGCTTTAGTGTCATTTTAAGTAAACACTCCCACCTTCCATAACTAAACTCTCATATTTACATCAGCATGACAGTTTGCCTCTAATCATCTAGTGGCACTCTGAAAAGCTCCTTCCTTTTTCAACAGGAAAGTTCCTTTAGCACATTGTTCAGATAAGGCTTAAGCGAGATCTTATGAGCTCTGATTGGAACCGTTGCTGAATGGCCGTAATGCTGCTGTGCTGATGTGCCTGAGATGTGAGCACATACGAGGAAAATTATAACTTGATTGGAAACTTCAGGAGAGGCCACTGGGAGAAAGCAGCAAACCAATAATAATGATAATAAAAGTTCACGCTGAGCTAGGGCTCGCTGTGTAGCAGCGCCTGGTAAAAGCTCTACTTAACCAATTTGGTCCCCGTGACTCCATTAATTAGAAACTATTATAATCCTCATTTTGCAGAACAATCTCCAAGGGGTTAAAGGATTTGTTAAAGCTCACTAAGCTCAGAATTGGCTGAGGGGAAATCCAAACCCAAGCGTCTGTTGCCAGTATAAGACGTCCCGGCATCAACCCCTCTGCAGTATAAGGCTGGCTGCAGGTGGGACTCCTCATTCCATAGCTAACTCCTACTTGCTTTTCAGGTTAATCATGACCCCATCAGTGCAGCTCGGAGACTCCCAAATTTTATTCCATAGTATCCACGGCACTTGTCATACTGAGTTGTGATTTTTAAAAATAGTCTATTCCCTCTGCTAGGCTGTGAGATCTTTGAAGATGGAAGTGGTGACTTGGGATTGTCTCCCAGGCAATTACGTCATTGACTGACTCCTAGATGGTGCTCAATTAATATTGGGTAAATACTTAATCACCTGGGCATGGTGGGCACATCAACTTCACAAATTGCAAAATTCCACTGAATCAAAAGTAGAAATTGAAAATATACCTAAAGGATTGTCTAGATAGTGTCGAATCAGGACAGAAGGTGGCTCATTGAGTTGCCCATATGCATGGTTCTGGATTTGGTTATGGGCAGAATTAACTAGGTGTAATCTCTACTTTTTAAGAATTTATAGTCTAAGGATGCAGGTATGAAATTACCATTATACCTATCAGGACAACAGTGTTTTTGCTCTGGGTTGAATATCATGCTTTGTATTTTGTGGAACAGAGAAAAAACACAGCCACAATGTTAAAAAAAAATTATAATTATTGAGTCAAAAACTATACTTGTTGCTTTTGTTTTTCTTTATAATTCTCTGCAGTATACACAAATAAATTTGTGGTTCCGTGCTTATAGTTAGCACTTCTCATCAGTAATTTTGATAGTTTTATTTTTATTTAAGTGCATTACATATCTTAGTCTTCGCAGTGGCACTCTGAGGAAGACACTACTTCATTGTTATTTTATTGGTGTGATTCCAGAGTTTGAGGAACAAAAAACACAATTCAATTTTAATTATTTTAATGATTTTAATCATTTTATCTGAAAAGGTAATAAAATAATATTTTAGAATTTTATTTTGAAAAAATCAAGATAAAAATGTTTCAGTGCATTCCAAATCCAACATAGCAACATACTATTAGCAAGTACTTTACTCAATTTTGCTTTTTCAAGTTAAACTGTCTGACCTTGTTGCTAAGCACCAGAAGGAAGAATCAGAAGGGAAGTATTTCTTGGAGGAGATGGCTTGAAGTTGGTCTTTGCAAGATTAAAAAAAAAAAGTTTAATGTTTCTTAAAAGTGATTTTATTTTCAAGTCAAAAAATGTCTACAATTGTGCTTTTTTTTGTTCTGTGTTGCTGAGTAGTCTGCAGATGGGCAGAGGATTCTGTGCAGAGGGACCGATTTGTGCATATACTACAATGTTTATTATTTTTGGAGGTTGTGCTCCATCACTGAGAATTAGGATGTTAATTTGATAAGTAAGGGACTCTCTCAATAATCTTCTATTTACTCCTAATATGTGGTGTTATATTTCTAAACTTAAGACAGGCGGGGAAATTATATTTAGTGACTGTCAGTTGGAGGAAGTAAAAAAATGGAAACACATACAAAGTCTATTACAAGAGATCATTGAAAATTCTGAGGCAATGTAGTGGCATGCTGTCTTCTCCAGATTTTTCTTTAAAATACTTGAAGATATATAAAATTTGCAACAGTACTGGGAATGAATAAGAGTGTATATGAAGATATATAAAATTTGCAACAGTACTGGGAATGAATAAGAGTATAAATTAACATTTGAGAGTTCTCAGGAATTGAAAAACTGAGTGGATTAGATTGAGAAACACTTCCCTAGGCTATGCATGCTGATTTCTTTGCATGAGAAGGGTTTGACTCATTTTATCTACCTTCTTCCAGCCCAGGAACAAAAAGACTGTACTTTTCAAGCAGGTCACCCCCATACTGCACAGGAAATATTTTCTGAAGTAGAAAAGGTCTTATACCAGTGTCCCAGTGTTTCACCTCCTGCTCTAAACCAAGAAAACAAATCGTCTCTTCCTGCACTGATTTTAGCTTTTAGTACACAAAAACAGGGGAAAAGAGGATGTGAATTAATTCCTTGCATCCCCGGATATGCATTTTATTGCCTAACATGGAGAATTCAACAGCAAAAACAGAATATTTTAACATATTTCAGCAGAGCCACAAGGCATAAATGCTTGCTGCACACCATAAATTGGATTAAGGATATACTCATTACTATGTTTCTAAGTTTAGATTTGAGATAAGTCATCTAATGCCCCAAATGACCAATGAAGAGATGCTTAAGGACACACAATTTACCATGTCTGTTGGCAATGCTAGACTTAAAGAGATCTCAACTCAGTCAGACATAAATATAAGCAAATAAGCAATGAAAAACAAAATTGGGTCTATAAAATATTCTATAGCACCAAAAAGTTACGTTAATCTGAAGACTCAAAGGAAAAATATGCCTCTAAAAATTATTTGTGACAAGAAGTAGCAGAATAGCTAGATAATATCTGTTTAGTGTTCTCAGTAAAAGATATGAAGGCATGACCTTTATGAAGCATGAGCAACTAATAAAGAGAAAATGGTATGGGATAAAGAACAGCATGACAGAAGGTAGTTGTCATGCGGTAAAGAATGGAAAGAATTTCAATACATAAGGGCAAAACTAAATTATCTATAGGAAGAAAAACTGGCTCTCTAGAAAATTTATCATGGAGATGAAGAAAAATGTTCAAAAGTTTCAGAAACTTAATGAGAAAAAGAATATAAAGAAAAAGCAAGAAAGCAAAACAATAGCAAATATTGAGAAATGGAGAGTCAACCTATGAATTTTAAGTGTTCCTAAATAAGATCAAAATTTTGTGTCTATAAAAATTCCCCTGATATATATAATTCTTATTATATATATATAAAATGCTCCTGATATGTATATTCTATATCTATTTTGCTGTATTTTAATGCTTCTGATATATACCAGAATTGATATGTATATATTTTAATATGTTCTGATATATCTGATGGTATATATCAGATATAGCAGGATATAGTAATATATTCTTAAAAAACATAACTACAGAAGTAAGCAATATGTTCTGATATATACTTATATATGTTTTTTATATATCAGAATATATATTTTACTAGCTATTGATGCTTCTGACATATATACATTCTGATATATATAAGAAGTATTAATATCCAGTAAAATAGATACCAAGTTTCCAGTTAAGTCTATAAATTATTAATATAAAGGGTCACTGTGTTCTAGGTGATATTAATGGTAATACATCTGTAGGCATCATGGAAGACATTTTAAACTTCAAGGATAATGAAAATTCATGAGCAACAAGGTGGAAAGTAAGATGCAGTTTTTGTTCAAACGGACCCCAAGTGGGCTGACTTCACACTATTGAAATATGAGTGCCAATAAAAAATGAGACATCATGAACAGAAAATACCCAGTAGAGTTACCATTCATGTTAAGCTATTAAGGCAACAGCTAGATTTATTTTTCAAAAATGCAAAGCCTCAGAATGCGTCTGTTATGTAAACGGTATGAAAAAAATAATTACTCAAAGGCATTCTTTAGTGAATTGAGAGGTTAATAATTCAAAACTGTATTATTTTTAAAGAATAGATAAGCCATTAGGTGAATTTTGAAACAGTATAAATATAGAGCTTAGAATAAAAAATACTTTAGTGTAACAAAGCAAAATATAAATGTTAAAAAATTATTAAAAAGCATAATTGTATAAATAAGCAATATTATAATACTAGTCTGGATTTTGAACAATTGATTACAGGCACTTTTGGTTCCAGTCACAATGGAGTAGCTAGTATTGAATTTAATCTCCCGTAGTAAACAACTATAAACTGGAAAATATACATGAAACAAGAGTTTCAGGCATTGCACACTGCATGGAGTTGAAATCTTTGAGTGAAGCATTCAAGGTAAGATCCGCATTCACTCAGGTTTTCTGTTAGGGGCATTTCCCAGAGTTTAATGGTGATATGCCACTCAGGCAGAGAATCTTGGCCTCTCTGGACAGAGGAATCAGAGAGGGGAGTTCATGTTTGCTAAAACAGCAGCTGAATTGAAAGGGCGGAGTACCAGAGAAAAAGAGCTGCAAAGGAGATTCAGAAATTTGTGTAGCGGTTCCTCTTAGGGTCTTGACCAAATCCTAAATTGTGCAGAGACAGGATAAGACTGCTGAACAAGGCCTATAGGGCTAGCAGAGAATTGCTGTTGAGGTAGAAGAGAGATTGCATAATGCTAAGGAGGTATTGGAGCCAGAGTAGGGTGATCTTAGTGTACATCCTGATCAAATTGAAGACCTCAGGGAAATAGTTTTCAGAGTAGGTGCCACATCCTAGGAATAATGGCTTTTAACAAACATGGAGGTCCTTAGGTATTTAGGACTAAATTCAAACTAAACCAAATCCTCAAAAAACCTAAAATCAGATACTTATAGGATCAAAGTGATTCACCAGTAATTTATTGTCTGTTAGACAAAATATAGCCCTTATTGAAGGAAGATGAAATAATCCAGAATCTACACAGTATTCTATCTACAATGTTAAAAATATAATAAAAAATTACTAGATGTGTAAAGAAGAGATTGTGGCACATAACCAAGATAAAAATCAGTCAGTAGAAGAAGGCCCAGAGATGTTGAAGTGCAAAATTTGTAAAGACTTTAAATTACCATTATAAAAATATTATTTATAGCAGCATGATTTATAATCCTTTCCAACCCAGGTGTCCATCACTGACAGACTGGATTAGGAAAATGTGGCACATATACACCATGGAATACTATGCAGCCATAAAAATGGATGAGTTCATGTCCTTTGTAGGGACATGGATGCAGCTGGAAACTATCATTCTCAGAAAACTATCGCAAGAACAGAAAACCAAACACTGCATGTTCTCATGCATAGGTGGGAAATGAACAATGAGAACACTTGGACACAGGAAGGGGAACATCACACACTGGGGCCTGTCGTAGGGTGCGGGGAGAGAGGAGGGATAGCAATAGGAGATATACCTAATGTAAATGACAAGTTAATGGGTGCAGCACACCAACATGGCACATGTATACATATGTAACAAACGTGCACGTTGTGTACATGTACCCTAGAACTTTAATAAAAAATAAAATAAAAATATTATTTATATAAAACAATTTAGAGAAAAAATATATACAGTCAAACAGATGTGATGTTTTAGCAGAGAAACAAAAAGTATAAAAAATAATTAAATGGAAATTTTAGAACTAAAAATATCTAGAATAAAAAATTGAATGGGTTTATAAACAGAAGGGACTAGTAATCTTAAAGGGAAACATAAATTAAACTGAAGCAAATAGAAAAAAGATAATGTAAAAATTAAAATGAACAAACATAAAAAAATCCAGCATCTGTCACAACATTAAGTGGTTTCATATATATTTATTTGGAAACCCGTGAAGAAAGAAGAGACAGAATATAGTAGAAGAAGTGGATGCAAATTTCCTAAAATTGATGAACAACATCAAATTCAAAATGTATTCCTTTTTGCTTAGCAAAAAGAAACAAAGCAGGAGGTATCATGCTGCCCAACTTCAAACTGTACTACAAGGCTATAGTAACTGAAATGGCATAGTACTAGCACAATACCAGACATATAGACCAATGGAACAGAATAGAGATCCCAGAAATAAGACCACATACCTACAACCATCTGATCTTTGGCAAAGCTAATAAAAACAAGTGATGGGAAAAGGACTTCCTGTTTAGTAAATGGTGCTGAGAGAACTGGCTAGCCATATGCAGAATATTAAAACTGGACCCCTTCCTTATACCATATTCAAAAATCAACTCAAGATGGATTAAAGACTTGAATGCAAAACCTGAAACCATAAAAACCCTAGAAGACAACCTAGGCAATACCATCTGGACATACAAACTGGCAAAGATTTCACAATGAAGATGCCAAAAGCAATTGCAACGAAAGCATAAACTGACAAATGCGATCTAACTAAGTTAAAGTTTTGCTTCTGCACAGCAAAAGAAATTATCAACAGAGTGAACAAACATCTTACAGAATGGGAGAAAATATTTGCAAACTGTGCATCTGACAAAGGTCTAATATCCAACATGTATTAGGAACTTAAACTAATTTACAAGAAAAAAAACCAAACCCCATTAAAAAGTGGGCAAAGGACATGAGCAGACAATTTTCAAAAGAAGACATACATGTGACCAACAGCATATGAAAAAAAGTTCAGCATCACTGATCATTAGGCAAATGCAAATCAGAACTACAACGAAATACCATCTAATACCAGTCAGAATGACTATTAATAAAAAGTCAAAAAAAAGCATGCTGGAGAGGTTGTGGGGAAAAGGGAATGCTTATACACTGTTGGTGAGATTGTAAATTAGTTAAACTACTGTGGAAGACAGTGTGGTGATTCCTCAAAGAGTTAAAAACAAAATTATCATTCGACCCAGCAATCCCATTACTGGGTATGTACCCAGAGGAACAGAAACTGTTGTATCATAAAGACTCATACATGCACATGTCCATTGCAGCTATTCTCAATAGCAAGGACATGGAGTCAACCTAAATGTTCGTCAGTGGACATACACACCATAGAATACTATGCAGCCATAAAAATGAATGAGATCATGACCTTTTGGAACATGGAAGGAGCTGGAGGCCATTATCTTTAGCAAACTAACACTGGAACAGAAAACCGAATACTGCATGTTCTCACTTATAAGTGGGAGCTAAATGATGGAAGTATATGCACACATAGAGTGGACAAACAGACACTGGAGCTCCCCCAGAGGGAGGAGAGTGGGAGAAGGAAGAGGAACAGAAAAAGTGACTATTGTTACTAGGCTTAGTACCTGGGTGATGAAATAATCTGTACATCAAATGCCCATGACATGAATTTACCTACATAACAAACCTACATGTGCACCCCTGAACCTAAACTAAAGTTTTAAAAAAGCTCAGCTTGGCACAGTGGCTCATGCCTCTAATCCCAGCACTTTGGGAGGCTGAGGTGGGCAGATCACTTGGGCTTAGAGGTTCAAGACAAGCCTGGGCAACTGTGAGACTCCAGCTCTAGAAAAAGTACACACAACACAAATAGCCAGGTTTGGTGGTGCATGCCTGTAGTCACAGATACCCAGGAGACTGAGGTGGAATGATCACCTGAAACTGGGAGATTGAGGCTGCAGTGAGCCATGATCATGCTACTGCACTCCAGCCTGGGTGATAGAGTGAGATCCTGTCTCAAAAACAAACAAACAAAAATTGTTTAAAAAAAGTATCCTTTAAGCAGGATAAATACAAAGACTACACATTACAGGTTAGCTGGTAAAAAATAAAAGTATAAAAAATTATAATACCAGCCAGAGAAAGAGGACAAAATTTTTAAATAATAAAGTGACTTCTCATTGAAAACAAAAAGAAGCTAGAATAATAGAATGTGATCCTTAGAATCTTAAGGAAAAAAAGCTGTCACTGGAAATTCTACATCCAGTAAAAATGTTCCTTAAAAATGAAGATGAAATAAAATAATTTTAAGATAAAGAAAAACCAGGACAATTTGTTGCTATTAGAAACATACTACAAGAAATAGTAGTAGGAAGTTCTTCAGGCTGAAGACAAATAATACAAGATGAAAGCATAGCTCTTCAGAAAGGAAAGCAGGGCACTGGTAAATATGTGCATTAAAAAGTTCATTAAAATGTCCTTAAATTTTTCAAAGTAGAAATAATGAAAAATGTGTGATAAGATTTATACAGATTTTAGAGTTAAAATATATGACAAAAGTGACAAAGGGCAAAGAAAGTTAAAAGGAATTTACTGATATAGGTTCTTACATTTTATGCTGTGTCAAATAACATTAATTGTGAATTATGATTGCAAAGGGTTAATAATTCATATTATGATCTCTAGCACCATGATGAAAGACAATACAAAGAAATATAGCCAAAAGACCAATAAAAAGTGAAAACAGAAGACCAAAAGAAGTCAATTTACCTATCCACAGCAGTAATTACATTAAATGTAAATGGACTAACTTTCTAGTTAAAAGACAGATATTGTCAGATTGTATAGTTAAAAGACCTAGCTATATGCTGTTTACAAGACATAGCACCTTAAATAAAAGAACAGCATTGAGCTGAACATGAATAAATAGAAAAATATATATCATACAAATACTACCTCTAAGAAAAATAATGAAGCTACACTAATGTCAGACAAAAGGATTTTGAGACAAAAAGTATTACCAGATATCAGAAAAATTCTCTATAACAACGTTCCCCAATCCTTAGCCATGAACTAGTAGAACCAGACCATGGCCTGTTAGGAACCAGGCCGCTTAGCAGGAGTTGAATAGTGAGCAAGAAAGCATTGGAGCCTTATCTGCACCTCCTGTCAGATCAACAGCAGTATTAGATTCTCACAGGAGTGTGAACCCTGTTGTATACTGTGTATGTGAGGGATCTAGGTTATGCACTCCTCATGAGAATCTAGTGCTTGATTCATCTTGAGACCACACCTGTGGAAAAAGTGTCTTCCATGAAACCAGTCCCAGGTGCAAAATACATTGGGAACCACTGCTCTATAATGTAAAGTATTAAATTTCATATAAAATATATATTAATAACAATCTCAAATATATGATTTTCAAAAATATAGCTTCAAAATACATAAAGAGAAAAGTGACAAATATATAAAAGAAGAAATCGATAAATATATAAAAATCAAGATTTAAAAACTTTTCTGTTAGTAATTATTTGAATAAGAGAAAAATTTAAATTTAATTTTAATTAAATTTAATACTATGACTCTTTATGATCTAATTGACAATTATAAGACACTATATACCCAACAATGACATATTACACAATTTTTTCCAGCGCACATGGAATATTTACCAAATTATAGCCTGTATTCTGAGCCATATGAATATATTTTTTTTCTTTTTGAGTTGGAGTCTGTCACTCAGGCTGGAGTGCAGTGGCATGATCTTGGCTCACTGCAACCTCTGCCTCCCAGGTTCAAGTGATTCTCCTGCCTCAGCCTCCCGAGTAGCTGGGATTATAGGTGTGCACCACCACACCTGGCTAACTTTTTTTTTTTTTTGAGATGGAGTCTCACTCTGTTGCCCAGGTTGGAGTGCAGTGGTGCTATCTCGGCTCACTGCAAGTTCCACCTCCTGGGTTCACGCCATTCTCCTGCCTCAGCCTCCCAAGAGTAGCTGGGACTACCAGCACCCACCACCATGCCCAGCTAAGTTTTTGTATTTTAAGTAGAGACAGGATTTCACCATGTTGGCCAGGTTGATCTCGAACTCCTGACCTCAGGAGATCCACCCACTTTGGCCTCCCAAAGTGCTGGAATTATAGGCGTGAGCCACCACACCCAGCCACAAATATTAATAAGTGTCAAAAGATGGAAGTCATAGTGAATATATTCATTGACAAGAATGGAACTTTCCAAAAATCAGTATTTTCAAAGATGAGTAAGAAGTCTCTAAATATTTAGAAGTCCAACAACATAAATCTAACTAACTCATGGAAATTAGAAAATATTTTGCCTAAACAATGTGGGTGCAACATTTCTAAATTTATGGAATGTAGCTAAATCGCTACTTAGAGGGAAATTCATAGCTTTAAATGCACGTATTAGAAACAAATGAGGATTACAATTGATGATGTAAGCTTTCACTTAAGAAGACAGAAAAATAGAAAATTAAATACAAAGAAAGGAAAGCAAAACAAGAGCAGAAAGCAAATAATAGAGAAAATTAACAAAGCTCATAATGTCTTCTTTAAAAAGATTTATAAAACTGAAAGAAATAGAGAAAATACAAATCAGTATGGAAAACAGAAATATCATTACAGGTTTGACAGGCATTATAAGCATAAAAGTGAAATACCATGAACAACTTTTAAGCCAATGAATTTAGCACCTTAGAAAATGGGCACATTCCTTAAGATATAATTGTTTCAAAACTAGATACAATAACAAATATAAAATCTGAACACTTACAGATCTTTTAAATAAATTGAACTTTTAATTAAAAACCATCTCTAATCTCATATTACTTGTGAATATTATAAAACATTTAAAAAGAAATATTGATTTGCACACAATAGTGAAAAGACAGTGAATGAATGCATCCCGAATCATTTTATGAGACCAATACTGCATTGCTTTAATATCCTCAAGACACCAAATTTCAGACCAGTATCCTTTATAAGCTTAGATGCAAAAACCTTACAATACATACATATGCATACTGATATTTATACATATAATACATTGTGGTCAAATATGACCAAATGTACTTTATGTCAGGAATGTAAGATTGGTTTAATATTTGGAAGTCAGTGTAGTTTACCAAGTTAACAGAATAAAAGAGAAAAACCCCATTATCTCTAATAGGTGCAGAAAAGCACTTGAAAAAATTCTACACCAATTAAAGATAACAATTCTCAGCAAACTAAGAATAGATGGAAATTTCCTCAGTTTTATAAAGGGTATCTGCTAAAAATCTACAGCTAACATCACACTTAATGTGAATTATTAAACATCTTTCCCTTTAGGACTGGGAACTAGGCAATTACATCCACTCTTTCTGTTTTTGTTTAACATTGTACTGAACTCCTAGCCAGTGCAAAAAAGCAAGACAAATAATTTAGGGGAATAAAGTTTGGAAATGAAAAAGTTATATTTCCTCACAGATTTTATGATCGTATACATACAGAATCGAAAAGGGAATCTACAAATAAACTATTTGTACTAATAAGTGAGCTTAGTAAGGTCTCGGGATATAATGTCATTACATGTGTATAAATACAGATGCTATATATACACATATATATCCCAAACACTTGGATTTACAAATTAGAGCAAGTGAACCTTGAGCTGTATGTCACTGTATACAAAATTAACTGGAGAATGCATCATATATCTCCAAGTGAAAGTCAAAACTATAAATCTTCTAGACAAAAATAATAGTCAAAGCTTTCTTAGACAAAACATGAAACCACTAAATATAAAAGAAAAAAGTGATAAATTTGATCTCATAAAAATGGAAAACTTCTACTTACAAAAGTCATCACCAAAAAAGTGAAAGCAAGCCAGGAATTGGAAAGAATATTCACCATATAGATGCTTCTCAACTTATGATGGGTTGTGTCCCGATAAACCCAGTGCAAGTAGAAAGTATCATTAAGTCAAAAATGCATTTAATGTCCCAATACTCATCATAAATTTAAAAATCTTGTCAAACCATTGTAGGTCAAGGACCACTTTTAATTTAATCTTGCATATGATAAAGAACTATTACTAATTGATACTTTAATGATAACCTAATACAAAATTATCTGAAGGCTTAAATAGGCATTTAATAAAACATATCTAACTAAGCAATATTCATGTTAAAAGGTACTTAATGTCCTTATCACCAGGAGAATGAAAATTAAAACTACAGGGAGATACTATTACATACACACACCAGAATGGCTACAGTAAAAAATATTGATAATACGTAGTGTTCATAAAGATGTGAAACAATTGTAACTCTTGTACAATACATACATTTAGGATTTATGTATTTTACTCTATGTAAATTTAATAAAAGCTGTCAGCATTAAAGAAAGTGATCATAAAAGCAGGAATAATAAAAGTAAGATAATCAGTGAAAGTAAAATGTATGCTAAAATCCTTGCCACACACTGGAGAGTAAGTAAAAAGTAATTGCTTTCTTGATGTTTTTAATTAGAATAATAAAATATTTCTGTATAGATTAACAAGAGAAAGAGATAATGCACAAACATTCAAAATTAGAACTAGCACAAAATTAGAAATTTAAGTAAATATCATTAAGAGGGAAAATTTAAAAAATAAGACTATCTTGCATCAATTTATTTGTATAAATAAATTGAAAAAGGAGAAATAGATAATTTTCTAAAAGTACACAGCTTAACAAAATTGATCCTATTAGAGACAGAGAGTGATATAGGCCATTTATGCTAGAAGAACATGATAAAATTCTGGTATGAATTCCAGGCCAGATGTTTTCACAGGGAAATTCTAACAAATCATTAAAGATCAAAAAATCTCAAGACTGCATAAACCATGCCATAGCACAGAAAATCAAAGAAATCTTCCAAATCTTTTTATGAAGCAGGAATGACATGGATCCCCCAAACTTTCAAAGATTGCACTAAAACCCAGCTGACAAGTATAGACCAATCTTAATTTTGAATATCCATGCATGTATCTTAAATATTAACAAACAGAATCAAACAGTATATAAAAATATGGCCAAGTGGTTTTTTCTCCAGGAATGCAAAGCTGATTCAATACTAAGTAATCTACTAATATAATTCACCAGGTAAATGAAGCTCAGTAAAAACAATAAAAAGTGTCGTATGATTATGGCTACAGATACAGAAGAGGCATTTAAGAAAAACATAAGTACTGCTACTTTCTTAATATGATAAGATATATGCCTTAGCCCAAAAGTCCACATTGTGATGAAGGAAATAGTAGAAACTTCCCTGATAAAGTCAAAAGCAAGGTCATAATATTCATTCTCTTTGGAAATATTAACTAATGAAAATAGATAAGAAAAAGTAACTAGACATATAAACATAAAAAAGAAGAGGTAAAAATTACTTCTTCGTTTTCAAATGATATATGAGTGGACAGCCAAAAAGAAAGTAAAAATTACTGCAAACAATAGAATAATTTTTAAGTATCAGATTATATGATTATTATAGAAAAATCCATGGCATTCATATATATAAGCAGAATCATTGAGGAATTATAAAAAAGACATCAAAGAAAACAAAATACTTAGACATAAATAGCATAAAATGGCCAAAATCTATTCAAGAGAAGTATGAATTATAAACACCCCTGAAAAACAACAAAAGTAACTTGAACAAATTGAAAGACATTGTTTTCTTGGGTAGAGTCTTGCAATTTCATAAAAATGTCAGCAATCACAAATTTAATTATAAATTTAATGTAATTTAATAAAAATGACATCAGAGTTTTAAATTTATAGCTAGACAAATTGGTTACAAAATACATTTGAAAGAACAAACAAGCAAGACTAGTCTGAAAACAGTAAAAAAGTAAGAGCAATTGATGAACATAGCCCTCCTAGATACTAATGCCTTCATAAATAAAAGTGTGATGTAGGTATATAGACAGACATCCTAATGGAACAGAATAGAAAATCCATGAATAGACTCAGTTACCTGTAGAAATTAACTATGACAACTCTGGCACTTCAAATCAATGAGAAAAGTAGACTCTGGAGATATTATAACCGAATCACCACTTAGAGAAAGATAAAGTGAGATTTATTCCTCAAATTACTGCCTTGATAAATTCACCATGGATCAGGAATTTAAATATAAAGCATTAAACTATACTAGAAGAAAATACAAATTTGTCCACTAGCCGAAAGTGGAGAAAACATTTCTAAATAAGATTTAAAATTCAGGTTCAGTGTATTGGCTCATGCTTCTAATCTCAAAGCTTTGGGAGGTGGAGTTGGGAGAATCACTTGAGGCTAGGACTTCAAGACCATCCTGGGCAACATAGCAAGACCCTGTCTCTAAAAGAATAAAAATAAAAAAGTACTTAAAATTCAGATGTAATATGTGAAAAAAAATGATAAAAATAAGAAAAGTCTTGCATGGTAAAAAAAAATAAGCAAAATTTTGGAATCCCAATACCCTGGAAAAAAATTATTTGCAAGTGTATAAAAAACTAAGGGTTAACATCCATAGTATATAAAGATCTACAGATAGAAATGAAAACAGCAGTCATATGAAAAAATTGGGCTAGGGAAAAGATAATTCAAGAAAAATAAATGCAAATGATTTTTACTCATATAAAAGGATGATCAAGTTTGCTCATAATAAGACATGCAAATTATACTATTCACAATAGCAAAGATATGGAATCAAATGTCTATCACAGATGATTAGATAAAGAAAATGTGATACACACACACTATACACACATATAGATACACAATAGAATGCTATTCAGCCACAAAAAATAAAATCATGTCTTTTGCAGCAACATGAATGGAATTGGAGGCCATTATGGTAAGTGAAATAACTCAGAAATAGACAGCCGAATAATGTATGTTCTCACCTGTAAGTGGGAGCTAAATAATGTGTACACATAGGCATTGTGGAATAATAGACACTGGAAATTTGGAAGGGCGACAGGGTGAGAGCAGTATAAGAGATGATAAATTCTTTAATGAGTACAATTTACATTATTTTGGTGATGGTTACACTAGAAGCCTGGACTTCACCACTACACAATATGTCCGTGTATCAAAACTGCACTTGTACCCCTTACGTTTATACAAATTAAAAAGTGCAAATCCAAGATGCTCTATGATACTAGTTCTCAATGATCAGACTGGAAAAATCCATAAGTTTAACAGCACCTACTATTACTGGGGCTTTGGGCATATTAGCACTTTCATATATTGCTGGTGAGAATGCAAAATTTTCCCCACTTTGAAGGGAAAGTCATTAATAATCTAGCAACATTATATGTGAATTTACCTTTGACCCAGCAATCCTACTTTAATATATTTCAAGGGTCATTAGTAAAAATACATAAAGGTATATAAATGAGTTATTCATTATAAGCATTATTTCTAATAGCTAAAGTCTGGAAAAATTGGAAATGTTTATCAAAAGGATGTAGTAAACAATGAAACATTCATACAGTGGAATACTATGCAGCTGAAAAAGGACAAGAAGAATTTATTTATTATGATGAAATGATCTTTAGGATTACTTAAATGAAAAAAACACAGTTGAAAAACTATGTGGTACCTATCCTGAGGAAGATGGCAGGTATGCACACATTTGCTTAAGGTGAAAATGGAAAGATAAACTATAAAATTTTAATGAGGCTATAAATGGGAGAAAGTAAGTACTGGGGGATGGAAGCTAGATTTCCTTTATGAGAACATCTTTTTTGGAAACTTATTTGAAATCATGTAGGTATTTTTCCGAGTTATCGAGGTTAAATTTCAAAAGCAATTTTTAATAATTGAAAACAAAATGAAATAAGTGAACTTAATTATATATCGAGTTGGTGGCATAACCAAACAGAAAGGTACAATTTTAAGTTTTTTTAGAATCTAGTAAGTTGTACAGTCTTAGTGGAATTAAGCACTCTTGAAAGGATATGAAGATGTAATGCTGAGAAAGGTAATTAAAAATCTTATTCTGCAGTGCATTTGAATTGGAAGTGTCCATTTTATAGTATGATTTATTTTATCTTAAAAATGTATTCTTTCTAGGTCTGTCCAGTAGCAACAAGCATATCCACAACTGGATTGTGCTCTCTAAATGACATTTTCCCTGGAAAAAGTGAAAAAACTGGGTTTCTGGAACATTTGCTGATTACAAAGTTTGGGGAATAAAAACGTAAGATGAATCTGGAGAATTATGTCATACCAAAAAGCAAGGAAGATATTAAAGACTAGTACGGTGTAGGAAAGGACTTGGAGTTCAACCTGAATAGGATTTCACTGGTTAAAGATAGTATAATTTTGAGCAACAATAAGCATAGTAACAGAAAATAGATTGAAACACATCAGATATGTTTAAATCCAACAATTTGTACTGATACTAAAATTTAAAAAACACAAAATTTATTAAGATTTTAGAGTATGCTAAGAAATCAACTCTTTATTTTGAAAACTGATAAATGAAGGGAAAGATAAGACATGGCTTTCCTGCATACACTGTACCATAAGATAACCAAGTGGTTGACGTAAGGAAGGCATTCCAACTAAGTAAAAAATGATGATAGAATGAGAATATTACCATTTTGTAACCCCTCTGCGTCCTGATGTTTCTCTTGATACTCAGGAAAATTTCCTGCTCTCAAGTTACCCAATCCTCCTCCCGCTCTCCCAGGGGTCTGATCTCTTCTAATTGTGGGAGTCAAGGTGAGTTGGTGAACATGTTAGTCACTTTACATCACAGAGGCTTCTCCCATAGCCCAAACATTGGCAGCAGGAGTCATGTGTCCAGATACACCCAGACACTGTTGTTTAGAATAAGGTAGATCAAACATCTGATCCAAGATGGTGCAATAATATTCCTTTTGCTGGGGATTATGACGCAGATTTTCTGGTTAGTGTCCAACGAATACTTGAACTGGAAGGTCAAATGGTGCCCATGAAGACTAATGTAAACATCAGATGGTTGGTGTATACATTTTTAAATAGATTTTATTTTTCAAATCATGAACGTGTTATGTCACTCCACTTCAGTATTTAGTTTCTAATTTGTTAATATTATTTTAATTGGTAAATCAAAATTGGGTACATTTATGGGATACAAATTATGGGGTATGTGATGTTTTGATATATGTAAACAATGTGGAATGATTAAATCTAGCTAATTAACGTATCTATAATCTCACTAACTTATTTTTATGGCAATATATTTGAAACGTTTTCTTAGTTATTAGTACTATTGACTGTTGTCACCCTGCTGTTAGATAGATCTCAAAAGGTATTCTTCTATTTGAAATTTTGTACCCTTTGACCATTACCCTTACCCCTACTGCCAGCATTTCCTAACCATAATTCTACTCTCTGGTTCTATGAGTTCGACATTTTTAGATTCCACATATAAGTGAGATTATGCAGTATGTCTTTCTTGCCTGGCTCATTTCACTAAGAATAGTGTCCTTCAGATTCACCTATATTTTCACAAACGACAGAATTTCTTCTTTTTTTTTTCCATTGTATATATATCCCACATCTTCTTCATTCATTCATGCGTTGATGGACACAGCTTGATTTCATGTCTTGGCTATTGTGAATAATGCTACATTAAACCGAGGAGTGCAGATATCTCTTGACATATTGATTTCAATTCCTTTGGCTATATATTCAGTAGTGGGATTGCTGGATCATATGACAGTTCTACTTTTAGTTTTTTGAGGAACCTTCATGCCATTTTCCATAATGGATGTACTAATTTTGCATTTCCACCAACAATGTACAAGAGTTATTTTTTCTCCACACCCTTGCCAACATATGTGATCTTTTTGATAAAAGCTATTTTGATAGCTGGAAGTTGATATCTGATTGTGATTTTAATTTACATTTCAGTAATGATTAGTGATGTTGGGCATTTCTTTGTGTATCTGTTGTTCATTTGCATGCCTTTTGAGAAATGTCTGTTCAGGTTGTTTGCTTATTTTTTAATTGGATTGTTTGTTCTCTTGCCATTGAGTTGTTTGTGTTACTCATAAATTTTGGATATTAACCTCTAATCAGATGTATGGTTTGCAAACATATTCTTCCATTCTGTAGCTTGTCTTTTCACTCTGTTGATAGTTTCTTTTGCTATGCAAAAACTTTATAGTTTGGTGTAATACAATTTATTTATTTTTAGTTTTGTTGCCTGTGTTTTCTGGGTTGTGTCTGAAAAATCACTGTTGAGACAAATGTGAAGATTTTCCACCACATTTTCTTGTAGTAGTTTTGCCATTTCAGCTCTTAGATTTAAGTCTTTAACCCATTTTGAGTAAATTTTTTTGTACATGGTGTAAGATAGGGATCAAATTTTATTCTTCTGCATGCGAGTAGTCAGTTTTTCCAATCTCATTTATTAAACACTGTCCTTGTCTCATTATGTGCTTTTGGTACCTTTGTCAAAAATCAATTGACCATAAATGTGTGGATTTATTTCTGGTCTTTCTATCCTTTCAATTGATATATGTGTATGTTTTGGTGCCAGTATTGTGCTATTTTGATTACAACCGTTTTAGCATATATTTTGAAATCATGCAGTGTAATGCCTTCAGCATTGTTCTTTTCTGCTCAAGATTGTTTTGAGTATACAGGGTCTTTGCCATTTCATACCAATTTAAGGACTATTTTTTCTCTATTTCTGTGAAAAATGACATTGTAATTTTGACAGGAATGGCACTGAATCTGTAGATTGCTTTGAGTAGTATGAACATGTTAACAATATTAATTCTTTCAGTCAGTGGACATAGGATATCTTTCCATTTATTTGTGTTTTCTTCCCCAACTTATTTCATTAGTATTTTATAGTTTTCACTCTACAGTTCTTTCAATTCCTTGGTTAAATTTACACCTAAATATTTTTGTTGTTTTTGATGCTATTGTAAATGGGATTGCTTTCTTAATTTCCTTTTCAGATAGTTTGTTATTAGTACATAGAAATTACTGATTTTCATATATTAACTTTATATCCTGCAACTTTACTGAATTTGTCAGTTCTCACAGTTTCTTGGTGGGGTCTTTAGGATTTTCTATATATAAGGCCATATTATCACTAAATAGAGATAATTTCATTTCTTTCTTTCCTGTTATGATGATTTTATTTATTTTTTGCTTAATTGTTCTTAATAGTACTGTATATTTATTTTTTGTCTAATTATTCTATTTATTTCTTGGTTAATAGCTCTTTCATTACTGTGTTGAAAAGAAGTGAGCATCCCTGTTTTGTTCCTTATCAAAACAGGGAAAAAGTGGAAGTAGACGTTCATTCAATCTGGCCGGTTGGCAAAGGCAAGTGTATAGCTTCACCTTTTCAGGCATCTGGTATAATTGAGTTAAAAGACAATGTCATCTCTTCCTCTGAGTCTCTTTCAAGGTGTAAATGTAATATTGGATTTCCTTCAATTCATAACCCAGTTATTCATTTCTTTACCCTCAGGTACTATTCCTCCTTTTCTTCATTAATGCCAAACTTTTTTTTTTTTTCCCTAATCTTTTGAAGAGACATTAGTATAGGCCACTATGCTGGTCTACATTGTAGGCAGCAATACCAGTCTAGTAAGTACCCCTCTCTCAGTCCACTCCCATTTAGAAAGAGTAAGGTTATGAGGTGCAGAATTCGTGGGTTCTTTTTTACTTCCAGACAGTACAGCTGCATTCACTGTTAACCCCAATTTTTCCAGGTAGGCTGAGGGCACAACTCACCCTCATCAGGCCCTTAGGAATTCTGACAGAAGGTTTAAAAATATAGTTACAGTTTCTTGCTTAGGAATCATCCCAGCTTCTAGCTCTTGTAGTTGCAGCCTTGGTCCTAGGACCTCTGCATTAGGTAGGGGAGACAAATCAAATTGAGACAATATGGGGAAGAAAGAAAAAAATTATAATCATTACAACAGCATATTCCTCGCTTAGTAAGAATTGCATAGTCATGCCAGCATCCTTTCCCACCCCTTCTTCCCAGTTCCACCAGAAAAACACAGGAAAATATAGTGGGGACACATTTTTTTAGCTCCACTCATGTTGAGTGTGAGCACACACTAGTGAAGGTGTGTAAGCCAACCCTTCATGCTTTTATCTTACCCTAATTTAGTCAATCCATGTTTTAATTGCAGATTCTATGTCTCTATCAAACTATTACTCTGAGGAGGTTACCTCTATGACTATTGTTGAATGTTATGGGATATACAGTGTATTCCTTGGTCTGAAGAAATAATGGTTGGCCATCCAAATCTATTCAATATCTTCTGTTCTTGTTTGTTTGTTTGTTTAAGTAGCAGTCTGAGCATTTTTACCTTCCAGGGGGTAAGCAAAATCTAGCCTAGAATCAGTGTCTGTTTCTGTCAAGACTTATATTTGTATTCCCTTAGGGTTACCAGCATGTCTCACTTGCCAGCTATGTTTGGGCCTTCCTACTAAGGAATCTGCCGCATAGCCATTGGCAATTTCTGTCTCTTTTGCTGGCAGATTGAACAGTTTTTATTAGCATTATGCACCTGAGAGGGTGCAAAAGGAACATGTCTAGACTTAACCCCATCTCTGTACTGCTGCAATAGCCTCATGACCACTCATCTCATGGACCCAGGTGGCCACCTCAAATGAACACACAGGAATATCTGCTTGTCACTTCAAATCACCTCTCAAACCTGGGCATTGCTGGACATTGAAATTTAATTCACCTTTCAAATTTCCCTAAGGCTGTGGCTCATATGAGCATTCCTTTAATGACCAGGTTTCCACTTCCATTACCTTTCTGACTGACCATTTTTCTAGACCATTGGCCACTGACCATGATTTAGTAAAAACCCAAGCACAGGGGCTTTTAACACTGTTCAATTCTTCATTTGCTGTTGGAAAAACAGCGTGTAACTCAGCCCACCAAGGTGATTTGTTTTTACCTTCCCCAGAGTAGCAGCCCTCTAAATAGCGTGTTGTCCATTCACCCAAGAATTGCCATCTGCAAACTCAAAAGCTCTTGAATAGTCAGTTGAGACTGTTTACAGGACACTGGAATCCAGCAACTCCCCACACATTTCCAGAGTCAGGCCTAGGGGAAAAGAGGCTCCCTGCTTGTGAGTATTTCCTCTTTGCATTCCTCAGCATGATCTTGTATAAGCCATTTCTATTTTACTATGGAACTCTTCTGGTCAGCAGCATCCCCATTTAGAGTGTTTCTGTGACATTATCCAAGACATCATGGGTATTTCAGGTTTCAAGATCATTTTACGTCTTTCAGTCATAAGGCTAGCTTCAATTAATGTCCCATAGCAAGGTAGTAAATGCCCTTGAAGTGGAAATTCTCTAGTTCAGGTTCCCAGTATTAATTGCTGGGAGGTGTTCATAGTCTTTTGCCATAAGCAATAGTCTAGGCTTTGCAGAGGGCTATCATACACAGAATTTGTTCCTACCATTACTTGAGCTTCTGTTCTACACTGTGTGGACTCAGGGAATCTTACTGGTTTCCTTTAGCATATCCAATTAGTATTGTTTGAAGAGCAGATTTATATGCCTTTTGTTTTACAATACTAGGTGGAGGAAGTTTTCCCCAGTCAGACATAATATCCACTCCCATAAAGGATTTCGGTAAAGGAGACACAACTTCTTTAAACAAGACCTGTTTAAATATTCCAACTTTCATAATCCTATCAACCTTTACATTTTTATGTTCTCTCGATCTAATTGTAGTCCCAACCAGGGCTTCACCAATGAATCTTGGAACCACAGTGCATGGGGCTCCCATGTCAAGGATTCCCAGGAATTTTTCTTCACCACTTCCTGACCATTTTATTCACTTGTGTACGGAAGACTTTGGATCCCCAGTAGGAGATTGAGCAAAGAGACCCTTGCCTATTTCTCAGTCGTTATCTTGATTAATCTGCCTGTTTATTGCCCCAGGCAATTACAGATTTCTGTTTGTAATCTTTGCCTTCTGAGTTTTAAAATTTCCCCAAACTGGGGTACAGTGTCAGCTTAGATAGCAAACAGAGAGATAAGGTATCTAAAAGAAAATAATATTTATCTGGGAATAAGGGCATTGCAATGGGAATATATAAGACATAGTAAACTACGTGCATATTCAGGGAGGTAAAGAAAGACAAAGTTTTTAAGGAAAAAATGAGGAGGGTTACACAGTTGTTTTGAGATCATTACTCTTGGCTACGAGGATCAATAATAAGTGTGACACTTGTCCAAAATTGAATAGGCAGTTGCTGGGCAGATGACCCTGTAGAAGTATTTTTTTTTGTGCAAGGTTGCAGTTTTTGCCCAGGCTTTTGTGATCAGGCATTTGTTCATGAGAATTCTTCTCTTCATGGCTCTCCCTTGTCCTATTTGTCAGATTTTGCTGTTATTATTATTATTATTATTATTTGCCTCTAGGCAAGCTTTATTCTTTGACTCCTTTATCCTGGAAGGGGACTGTTAGTTGCATCTCACCCAAATGGAATGCAATGGGTGGGAATTGGGGGTTTGAGTTGTTTGAAGAAAGAGCTGTTGTTTTTAGCAAATGAATATAGCTGGTGTGTGGTATCCATCAATCCTTGAGTGCTTGGCCATGCAGACTAGCGAATGGTCAGAACATAATACCAAGGTTCAGGAGGTATAGACAGTAAGGAAAAGGGCCATTTCCTATTCCTGTCTATGTTAGGTATAATAGACACTGAAGGTTTTTTGTTTTGACTGGCTTTTAAAAAATTACCTAGGAAATGGAAAGTTTATAAACGTTCTTAAGTGAATTGTTGAATTGCTACCCCAAGTGGTTTCTTTACCTAGTCACCACTTAACTGGAAATACTAGAATACACGGTTCAACCAGAATTCAGACAGGCAGATAACCTGGCTGTTGCTCAAGCAAATATCAGAGTTTTAAAAAACAAAATTAAGCAAAAAAGACCTTTCCCTAAATAGCATCATTACCACTTAGCTTTGTATGACCCAATCCTGAGAAGTGACTCCATTTCAATTCTGACAACTTTCACATTTCTCCATTTTAATCAAGATCTTTCTCTAAAAGCATCACGAATGAATCATCCTGTGGTTAGGTTTTGATTGTCCCTCAGTTCCAAGATGGTTCTATCTCTGTTTGTTTGTCTGATCCCATGTTGGAGAAAGTGAATGGTGACTAGGAGTCAGTGTGAACAAAACTTTTAGCCACATTTCAGCAAATAAGTGAGTTTACCCAGAATGGCTCTCAGGCTAAGTCCACCTGGAGTCCATTATTAAGTTATCGATTTTGTCTGTTCTATAGTTTTTTTAACTGTCATCTCAAAATGTTGGGCCAGCATTGTTCTGTTAGGAGTTGTACTTCCACAAACATTTAACGAGTAATTCATAAAAGTTTAAAAAGGAAAAATATGAGGTAAAATGTATAGCAATATGTAATACAAATTTGTACAGTAGTTTTGAACCATGAACCTAGGCTTAAAGGCAACCAATTGAATAAGTCAAATGACCATTATCCTGGCAATTGAAAAAGATAGGCATTAAGAGAAGTAAGAGTCTTATTACAGTCTGAAGCCTTATTCTGATATCTTGGGAAAAGCTGTCTATAGCCTGAAAATATCAACTTCTTATCCTGGTTTGTAGTTTGAATGTCACTAGTTATGGCATCAGGCAGTTTGGTGAACTTTTTGTGTGGCCCATAAATTAGGCATGAGACTTGTTCCTTAAAATTCATCTAGTTTTAGCTTACAAGGCCTTAGAAACAGAGCATTTCTCATTTTTCATAATTCTATGGAAGAAATTTGGATTAGAGGGATCTATAAGAACTCAATATATAGTCTAGCCTATAGGTAGATAACAAGATCCAGAAAACAATGCACAGAGCTTCAATCTAATGACAGGTGTATTATTGCCTTTTTATTAGAAACATCACTTTCTCTGTTACATTGGTCATACAGAAATCTCAGATTTAAAACCGCTTGTAGCTGGGAAGCCAAGCCAAGGCAGACTTTAGGTTTTACCTACAGTCTTAAGGTTCCTGGGCCTGCCAGGGAGTGATAATTTTGAGCTACTCACCATAAGGATGGGAAGCATTGAAGCCAGGTAATATATGCATATTCTCAAATATGACATTTCAGTAAAAACATGAATAAAAGACGTTTGTAATATAACCAATGTTTCCAATTGTATTCTGCTATAAAAAGAGACTAGATTTTCATTGGGCTTATGCAAATAACCCTTTTACCATACGAATACTCACAAATAATTTACAAAATTTGGAGGACTCAAGTAGGAAGTAAAAGCAAATGCTTTCATCTTTGTCCACAAAACTATATTTTACCAAGTTGCTATAAACTATGGATAGCTTAAGAGAGAAGATTTCTCTAAATCTAGAAAACAAAATATTTAAGTAAAATAACCGATAGTGTTTTAAGTAAAAGTCATAAAAACATTTTATTTATTTATTTATTTATTTATTTATTTAGAGACAGGATCTCGCTTTGTTGCTCAGGCTGTAGTGCAGTGGGACAATCATGGCTCACTGTAGCCCCAACCTCCTGGGCTCAAGCAGTCTTCCTGCCTCAGCCTCCCAATTAGCTGTGAGTACAGGTGTGCACCACCACACCTGGCTAATTTTTATACTTTTTGTAGAGACAAGGTTTTGTCACGTTGCCCAGGTGTTGACCTCCTAGACTCAAGTAGTCCACTCACGTCAGACTTCCAAAGTGCTGGGATTACAAGCATGAGCCATTGTGCCAGGCTTAACTTTAGTTATTTAATCTGATGGAATTTTGTTCTGCTTGGTCTTGATTAACAGTTTTATAGCCCCATTAGTTTTTTTATTCAAGTTTTGAAAAAATTTTATTTAATCCATTAATGTTAAAGCTATTAGAAACCTGTATTGAAGAGTGCTGGTTAGCGTTTTCCACAATTCTGAGTGCAAATGCTTTTAGAAAATAATTTTAAAAATTAATTTTGGATTACAAATATTTAGAATAGCCAAATTTAAATATAATGAAAGTTTATTATAATCAGTAGTTAACAAGGAAATCTAGTTACTTTTATACATATAATACTCAGAATAATGACTGATGACATATTAAATTTCTGAGAGTTTTATGCAATATTGGAATATTCATATAAATAACATACCACATAAATGTGACTGAAAGATCTGGCATTACTTATCATTTGCCAATGTTTCCCATACAATTTACCAAATAAACCTAATCATTTAATACCTCTACAAGATGAGAGGCATATTCTTTCGGGCTCTCCAGGGGCTTCACTGGATAATACCAAAGTTATTTCTAGGCCAAAAATACTTAATTTAGAATTTTGATCCTGGAGAAGCCTGCCAAACATGTCAAAAAGTTCAAAACACTTGATCAAAATAGGATCATGAGTCACTGTGAAATAATTGTCATTCATTCAACCAAATTAAATAATTGAATAATCAGAATTATTCAACAGCAATACAGAAAGTTACACGGATTAAAAAGAAAAAAAAAAAAACCCTTAACCCTGTTGAAATCTAGCTTTCCTAAGTAATAATAAACCTAATAAAGACAACATCAGAAATTATTGATGTAATTTTTTTTAAAGCCAGTGATATGGTTAGGTCCTGTATTCTCACCCAAATCTCTTCTTGAATTGTAAACCACATAATCCACACGTGTTGAGGGCAGGACCTGGTGGGAGGTAACTGGATCATGGGGGCAGTATCCCCCCATGCTGTTCTTATGAGATCTGATGGTTTTATAAGTGCTTGACAGTTCCTCCTACATGTATGTTTTCTGTCTCGCCTGTTGCTATGTAAGACATACCTCTTCTCCTTCCACCATGATTGTAAGTTTCCTGAGGCCTTCCCAGTCATGCAGAACTGTGAGTTAATTAAACCTTTTTCCTTTATAAGTTACCCAGTCTCAGTTATTTCCTTATAGCAGTGTGAGAACGGACTAATACAGCCAGTTGCCAAAAAGATGGCGGGGGAAAAAAAAACCCTCCTGCAATGTGATTGCTTCTTCTTATGAAAAGTCCATTTAAATAACCTGGAAGTTGAACCTGATGAAAGCATTCTTGAATTTAATCAGACATAGGAAGAATGTGTGTCTAGTTACATGGAATAATTTGGATATATTAGGAAACACCGAGAGTGCAGAATCAAGTTATACTGGAAAAAAACATTGCTTTTTAAAAAAAAAAAATCTCTTTAAGATAAACTTTTCAGCATTAGGTCATAACAGCAGAGTTACAGGAGCTTTCAAAAGTTTGAGGAGACACTTATTCCAGGTCACCCCAAGAAGATAAAGAACTGAAGACAATGATGCATGAATTACAAATTATGTACTGCAAGATACAGCAAGGGTTGAACTTCTGAGGTATTAATCTGATTAATTTGATTATTGCCCCAGGCAATTTCAGATTTCTCTTTGAAATCTTTGTCTTCTAATTTTTAAAGTTTCTCCAAAAAAGCTGGAAGAGGAAAACTCAACCTCAAGAAATGAAATTACCTTTCTAAATGAAAAAGACAGCATTTCTGACCTGAAACTAGGGGAATTAAGTGGATCTAAGGAAGATATGTGACAGAAATAGAAACTATCTGCAGTTTAAAGGATAGCTTTTAAAGAACCAGATTTTAGAATTAAAAATCAAAACCTCTTGCAATTTTTACTACTAATATATCAATGCTTCAAAAAACTTTCTACCATAGGGGACCAAACAGGGTTCTACCATAGGGGACCAAATTTTTAATTTTGTATTAGTGTATTTTTAAAATCAAAGTTCATTGTTTAGAAAGACTTACAAATAATTCCCTTCTAATTATAGAAACTTGATCACACACAAATTCCTACCATAAATTCATCCTTAATGCACCTTACCGTGGCTTATTCAGACCGTTGGTGACATAAACTAAACTTTCTGCTTTGTCCTATACTTCGTCTTTCTTAAATAAGCGGTTATTTTGTTTTAGGAAAAAAATTATCTCACAAGATTCTTTCTCATACAAAATTATTCTTTTTTCTTTGTGACCTTCCATACCAGAAATACATCTTCATGACTGTAGCTTTCTTCACATTTCTCTCTCTCTCTCTCTCTCTTTCTCTCTCCTACTTACTAGTTCCTTTCTATCTTGTTCCTATCTCTTTCTCATTTTTTTCTCAGTAAAAACACACTTTATGCCTTTCTGGTAATTTTTTTTTCATTTAAAAAAACCACACATCTTGCTTTCCTGGCACACTTTATATACAGAACTATGTGTTTTAATCAGAATTTTAACTCTTAGTAACCTTAATTTATAGCAAGTAATTTTGAATTATCTGTCACATATTAGCATTTTATAGAAAATAATCATTTTATAATTTTTAGAAACATTTTTCCATAATATAATCTTCACACATATACTGAGACCCAAAATATATTTACTCTCTCTATAAAATGTAAAAAGCCAAGAAAAAACATATTTATGTTCATCAATTTGTTTCTATATTTTATCTTATTTAAAAATGGCCCAGACCTTTAATGAGTATCTATTATGTAATTTAACACAATTTTAAGATTTCAAATTACATGAAAAGCCCATTTACAAATGTTTATTTCATTTAAGTTTGCCTAATTTATTTATTTTGAACAATTTACCTAGATTACTTATGAAAACTGAGATATTAGGCAAAGCTAGTCATTATTTCAAGTTATTTTCCTATTAACCATTTTCATAGCCTGTGAGTATCAGGTGTTTACCTAAGTAAGAAACTTAAAGCTACATACGTGAATATTCTGCTGATAACTCAGGAAATATAGTTGTTTTAAATTAAACCAATAATATTACATTAGTCGTACTTATTAAAGATTTGTACAAACAAAGATCATTCTGTTTTAGGCTGGGTTTATAGTTTTATAACCTTTGTGACAAACCTGGATACCTTGAAACATCTATCAGAAACAAATATAAAACTATTTGTCCAGTAAACAGGCAAAATGTATGCTAACAATTTTGAAGACATTTCTATTTTAATTTTACCAACAATTTTAAAATCAGCTTATTTATTAAAAAATTACTTAAGTCATGTGAACTAAAAGGCATTTGTGTTGGCACTCATATACTTTATGTGAGTGCTTATTTAAACCAATCTGAATAGAATTCCTTAAGGGATTTCTGGCTACCTATGCCAGATTTTAACATGTAGACGTATCAAACAACGTAATATACAAATATATGCGTAAACACACCTAAATACATACACAAAAACACAGATATTTTTATGGCTTTCATTTTTGAATTTTGGTCAGGAGACAGTAAAATACACAGACTCACCAATTTATAAAAGACAGTTTGATTCAAATTACATTTTGATAAAATGGGACATGTTCATATGGCTAAACTTTATTACCTGATAGGTAATCTAATGAAAGCTGTGGACCAAAATTTTGGGTAAAGATGTTTTCACAGCAATTTTGTTTTAAAAGATGTTATTATTTAGTTTCGAATGAGTTTAGGGTTAAATTTTCAATGTTTACATTTTAGCTGTTTACTTTTCTTGTTACATGAGGAATCAACTTTTTCCTTGTCAGTCTGTGCTACTGTTTGGTTTTGACAAGTTTTTAATGATAAATAGAACCAGATTTGATAATAGAAATGCCTCTAGCATATATGTGAATGCATTTGAAAAGAAATAACGGAGAAGTAGAGTTATCTAATGGAGGCAGCTGTCTTTCTTGACTTTTTATTCCCTAGTACTTTAGTCTGGCAAATAATAGATACTTTAAAAAATACCCCTGAGTAAATGAAACAGTACATCCCCTTATGTCATCTTTACAGAATAGTGCTAGAAATAGAGTTGCACCAACACCGATTCATTGCAGTTATTTAATATGTTCTGAATTCAAAAATGAGATCTACAAGGGTCTCTTTCACAACCTTCCCACCTCAGCAATAGCTCTTCTCTGTACAAATTCAGAATTATTTTGGTTGTAAGTTGGTAGGAACACACAATTTTAGGCAAAAAGATGGATTTAGTCACTGCTATGGATTGAAGGTTTACGTCCCCCCAAAAATTCGTATGTTGAAACCCTAAACCACAATGGTACTGTATTCAGTGATAGGGCCCTTAACTCCTTAACTAATGTTAAATGTAGGGCTCTGTCCTATAGATTTAGTGTCTTTATAAGAAAAGGAAGAAAGAGCAAAGCTCTCTTTCTTTCTGTGTTTGCATGCACTAAGGAAATGGAATGTGAGGATGCAGCAAGAAGGTGGCAGTCTACAAGTCAGGAAGAGAGCCCTTGCCAGAAACCAAACTAGTTGGTACCTTAGTCTTG
Organism: Mandrillus leucophaeus; assembly: GCF_000951045.1. NCBI lineage: Eukaryota > Metazoa > Chordata > Mammalia > Primates > Cercopithecidae > Mandrillus > Mandrillus leucophaeus. The sequence goes on from NW_012102843.1 coordinate 2,472,159, forward strand.
AATTTCCCATCCTCCAGAACTGTGAAAAATAAATTTCTGTTGTTTAAGCTACCCAGCCGATGGCATTTTGTTATGGAAGCCTGATAAGACTAATACAGTCACTCCTGTGAGAGGGAAAGATAATGTTACAACACACAGGATTGAAAGAAGAACTGTAGGAAATCTAGTCTCAGAGAAGGCCACCAAGACTTGCTGTCTCTCACTTTTGTGTGTGTTTGTTTCTGTTTGACTTTACCCTATAGAAAGACTCTCCATGTGACAGCAAAAGCTAACTACTCAGACTCAGATTTACATTCTCTCAATTTAGCAATCCCAACAGAAAGAAAGTTCTATTTTCCTTGTTTGAAAATCAATCACAGAGAAGGACACTGGCCCTATTTAAAGAACAACCTCACCCGTAATACAAATCTCTCTTGTTGAGGGGACAGTTATTATAGACAAGGCCTGGATCTGATGCCCATTGTGTGACTGTGGAGTAGAGAAGAAACATTCCATCAAAACCATGCAGAATGGATTAGTGGGGGTTCATTAAAGGAAAGGATGCTTTAATATATAAAGTACATGTGTCTACTCCATATAGGCTGGGCCAACCAGTTCTGTGATTTGGGGAAATCTAAGCATCTTCAAACCAATGCACAGGGCTTTGGAACCACGTCAGGTTTGGGTTAGTATACCTCTGATGTTGCTTCACATTTTCAATAAGTAGACTTTTTCTGGTCCCTGAGACCAACTTGTTGCTAAATACTTTGGTTCTGAATATGTGGACCCTGTTTTGTTCCCATTTTCATAGAGTCTGCCATCATTGTATCTCCAGCGTTTCCAGTTCCTCTCAGCCTGAAACTGAGACTTGAATTTATTCCCTTTACTTACTCAGGAATTAGAATTCTATGGTTAGATCTGCTCCTTTAGATCACTTTTCTGCCTTTTTGATTCCTGAATATTATTTGCCTTTGGATTTCATATTTCAATGCTATGCCCATCTATAGAAATCCCTTTCTTTCATGTTAGGCCATGTGAGGTTGACTGATGTACTAGACTAAGGCTGGCCGTCGTCCTGGACTAACACTTATTATTGATACTTCATCTTTCTAGAGGGGGACTTTCTAGAAATTCGCAGTGTAGTTGTGGTCCTCTTGATCCCCTTCCATCTCATCTTCAGAAGGTCTAATGACTCCAGGTTCCTCTTAGCCCTTTTCTGTCTGATCTGTCCTTTATAACTAGACCTACAATGTAAATTAAAAATTCTAACTCATACATTTTACAGCCCATAAACCATGTCTCTTGATATTCACATTTTATGTAGTTTTCTCCCATATTGCCTTTGGACTTTGATCAATGGGACATTAGCACACATGACACAATAATAGGCTTTAAAAGCACTTGCACACTGGGGCATGTACTTATGGACTGCTCAGTTTTGGAGCCCTGAGTCACCAGATAAAGAGGCCTGGTGATTTTATTGGAGAGATCACATGGAGAGAGAGGAAGAGGTGCTAGAACAACTGGAACTGCACCAGTGGTTCCAGTCATCCTAACTGTGGTGCTAGACATATGAAGGAAGTCATCTTCGATGATCTAGCACCAGTAGAAGAAAAGTCAGCCAAAGAGCACTGGGACTGCAGAGTTGTGGAAAATAATGAACCATTATAGTTTTAAGCACTAAATCTGGTGATGATTTGTTTTGCATAATACATAAATATTCTCTTTTTTTGGCCAAATATGAAACTGCTAATCTTGTTTGTGCACTTTCCCGTACCTGTTCCAGAAGTCAGAATGAGTGCTCAGTTATCAACAGATGCCTCTGCTCTATCTCTGATGCAATAAGAAGGTAGAATGTCAGTGTGTCACGAAACTCACTCTGCAGTGGGACTGAGGATATCCAAGTCTATTTTCTTTCCAAAGGTGGTAACATCTATCTATATGTGATTTCTCGTAAGCTGTGAGATGTTGGCTTTAAGAGCCTCAGTTCTCTCAGATGGTGTTATGAGAATTTAATGTGATGATGCACATAAAACGTCAGGCAGAGAATCTATTCATAGTGGCTATCATGCTTATCAATTTTACCTCTTTCTTTTCAGGTTTCTTAGGCTCCTGAATTTTCTGTCTTGCCCCAGAAATACAGATAACTGACTAGAAATTTGCAAGTGCAATATCTAACTGACTGAAGGTTTTAGGACCTTTGTCATTAATTTTGAGAGCAGCAAATTTTTGAAAACATTTGTCAAGAAACCTGAATGTTACAGAGATGAAGCATTGTATTTGGATAAATACAAGGAGATGTTTGCCATATCAATGGGAAGTAAGTCTTAATATTGTAAAGATGTAAATTCTCCCCAAATTGACCCACAGAATGCAATCCTATCAATATCATCTTCCTGTTTATAGCCTTTGTTACTTTCTTCTTTATGGTGCTCTTTCATACATTCTTCATTTTAAAGCAATCACTTTTGTCCATCTTTTTTGTATAATTAGTGATTTTTCCTGTTCAATAAATCATATTAACTATAGCTTTATAGTTAATATCTACGAGAACAAGTCTTCTCAACTTTTCTTGAGCCTTTGCTCTTTCATGCCAATTTTAAAGTCAGCTTGTCAGTTCCTCTGACAATAAAAACACGCTGAGGTTTTTATTGAAATTTCATTGCTCTGTAAATTAATTTGAGTGGAATTGACATCTTCAGAATGTTGAGTTTTCCTATCCATTAACACAGTGTGTATCTCATTTATTCAGCCTGATTTAATGTTTCAAAGAAAGTTTTAATGTTTTTGAGTGTTGAGTTTGTGGGTGTTCATTTTTTGGTTCCAGTTTCATAACTTAAATATATGCATCATATATCAAATATAACCTTTAAAAAATGTGGGAATATGTCTTAAGTGAAATGCAGCCATTTAAAATGATGGATCATTTGGTGATATGGAAAGATCCATAGCACAGTAATAAGTGAGAAAAACCTTTCTATGATAGCAATGTTTTATGTAAATGCCATTTATATAAATATGTGTAAAATTATGGGTGTGAAATAGAGATATTTGGAAGGTTGTTAAAAATGCAAAGTCAGATACAAGATGCATTCCAGATGAAGAAACACTTCTGGAATGATAGAATAAGGACCTCTGAAAATTCACTACTCTAGAAAAGCAATGAGAACACTGGTAAAAATTATCAAACTCAAAATTTTCAGGACTCTGAAAATTAAAAATTGCAACATTTCAAGGAATATTTATTCAGTAAAATCAAATGAATCATGGTAAAAATGGTAAGCTTTGTAGTATTTGAAGTTGCTCTAGTACCACTTCCTTTTTCCTAGATCTGCAGTAGACGTGAAAACCAACACCTTCACTGCTACAGTAGCTATGATAACTGCAAACTAGCAGCTAGTAGAGGAGATGGAATGGGTTTACAACTCCAGAAAAGTTCCATTTTCATAAATTTGACACTATTTAACCTGTCTGGTAGCTTATTAAAAAAATCCTCTATTCCAAGGATTTGTCTTTATTTAATCTGGCTTAGAGCTTACTCTGTGTATTTGTCAAAAATAATCAGTGGCAATAGTATGACACTGCCCAAAGTTGCATTTCCAGTTGGGATTAGAAGAAGTAGACTACAAAATTTAAAAGGAAAGATTTTGGAATGAGATGTCTTCATTGAGTTTTGAAAAGCTCCAACATATTCCTGGGAATCTAGGCATCCATGCACATGTGCTTTGGTGTGTGCATACATAGGAAAGACATGAAAAAGTTCTAAATTTTCATCTTTGGCTGATCTTGAGTCTCTGCACAATTGGGAAGTGAAGGCTAAGGAAGAGTTGTAAACTGCCTGCCAGAACATTGATGGCATACCCCAACACACATGCAGCCTCTCAACAAAGGATAGGACACTTACTGGTTCAAGGCACTTAAGAAAATCTCTGCCCAAAAATTAACTAATCACTAAGTTAATTAAGCAGAGACTCCAACGATCATGCACAACAAAGACAATAGAATTCAGAATCATAGGCATGTGTTGCTTAATAACTTGATTTGTTCTAAGAAATGCATTGTCAGGAGATTTTGTCATTGTGCAAACATCATAGAGTATACTTAGACAAACCTAAATGTTATAACCTACTATACACCCTATTGCACCTCAGCTACCAACCTGTACAGCATGTTACTATGCTGAATACTGTAGACAAGTTTAATACAATGGTCAGTATTGGTGAATCTAAACATATCTAAACGTAGAAAGCATACAGTAAACATATCATGGTATAACCTTCTGGGAACACTGTTATATATATTGTTCATTGTTGGCCAAAACATTGTTATGTGGAGCATGATTACAGTCCTAAAAAGTCACCGAACAACAACAACAACAACAACAACAACAACAAAACCTGGGGAGGGTGGATATTAGATTTCCGGAGATGCCATATTATAGTGTTTAAAATGTATAGTTTTTAATGAAAATTAAGAAATATGCAAAGAAAAAAGAAAGTATGGGTCATATACAGGAAAAAGGCATTAATAGAAACTGTCCCTGAGAAAGCCAGACATTGGACTTACTGCAAAGATTTTAAATCAGCTATTTTAAATATACTCAAATAAACCATGCCTAAAAAACTAAAGGAAAATATGAGGACATGTCTTGCCAAACAGAGAATATCAAGAGAGATAGAAATGATAAAAGGGAACCAAATATAAATTCTAGATTTGAAAAGTATAACTGAAAAGTAAAAATCACTAGAAGGGCTCAACATCAGATTTGAGCATCTCAAAGAAAGAATCAGATAAATTGAAGATAGATTGATAGAGATTATATAATGTTGGGAACAAAAAGAAAAATGATAACAAAAAATGAACAGAACTTCAGAGAACTATGTGACATCACTGAGCGTATCAACATGCATAATGGAATCCTCCAGAAGGGAGAGAAGAAAAGGAGCGGAAGGAATACTTGAAGAAATAATGACAAAAAAATTCCCAAATTTGATAAAAATCTTAATCTATGCATCTTAGAAACTCAACAAACACCAAGTAGGACAAATTCAAAGTGATCTGTATCTAGACACATCATAGTCAAACTGTTGAAAAGCAGATAATCTTGAAAGCAGCAAGAGCAAAGTGACTTCTTATGTAGAAATGATTCTGAATAATAATAGCTTACTTTTCTAATCAGAAGCCATGGACACAAGCAAGCAGCAAAATGATGTATTCAAAGTGCTGCAAGAAAATAACTGTCAGTCAAGATTGACAGCAAATCTGTGTTTTAAATCTATGACCAGCAAAATTATGATTTAAAAATGAAGAGAAAAAACCTTTCCAGATAAATAAAATCTGAGAGAATTTGTTGCTAGCAGAAATACCACACAAGAAATACTAGACAGAGTATGTCCCGCTGGAAAGAAAGGACAATAGATGGGAACATAAATCCACAAAAAGTTATAAACAGTACTGGTAAAGGTAACACAAAAACTCGTACACAAATTTTCATAGCTGCATTATTCGTGATAATATAAAAGGGGAGACAAGCCAAGTGATTAAACAAAACGTAACATAGTATAGCCATGAAACAGAATACTATGTAGCCATACAAAGAAACGAAGTGTTGATATATTCTACACATGGATGAAACTCGAAAACATTATACTAAGTGAAATAAGTCACAAAAGGCCACGTACTTTATAATTCTATTTAAATGAAATGTTTGGGATATACAAATCCTTAAAGACAGAAAGTAGATTAGTAATTGTCATGGACTGAAGACAGGGGAGAACAGGGAGTGATTGCTAAGGGTGTGAGATTTCTTTGGTAGGTGATGAAAATTTTCTGAGTGTGGTAATGGTTGCACAATTCTGTGAATATACTATAAATCACTGAATTGTACACATTGAAAAGCTGAATTTTAAGTTGTGCAAATTTTGTGTCCATAAAGCAGTTATTTTATAAAGGAAACATTCTGAGGTCCTTTTCTGGTCTGATACTTTGTTTAAGGAGTGAGGTCCTATGCTGAAGCATCGTAAACATAGGTGATGCAATATAGAAATGTACAGTTTTTAAAAGTGACAATACATTATATTTAAAAAGTTGTTATGTTGAAAATAAATCTATGCAATTTATAAAATATTCAATGATTACAAAAGAAAAATCATCCTTTGACTCTAAACTTCATTTTACTCCCAAGAAGTAACCACAGTCAAGGATTTACTATAATATTCTGCCAGCCATTTGCCTATTTGCTGTCAGATCAAGTCTCTATCCTTCTTTTTTCTGTTCTGTATTGCAGGGAACTCATCTTCCATCCTCTAATTTACCCTGTGGTTTCCAGGTAGCTTCAGCCAATGGAATGCACCAGTGGGAGACTGTAGCGGGGAAGAAGAAGAAACTCACCTTGGCTTCAGGCGGCATCCCTAAGGCAAATGCCTGTATTCTGGGGAGGCCCATCGTGATTCCAGCTTCCTTTGGGTGGCCTCAGCACAGGGCTGTGATGACACCATCCACTCCCTTTGTTTCTCCAGCCTAAGGATTGTAGTGACTTTCTGGACTTTCTGCTTTTGCTAAAGCCTACATTATCTCACTTTACTCTGTTTAGCTTCTCAGCTTTCTGTCTTAGTCTGTTACACAGGTGTGTTAAGTTCCTCTATTTGAAATATCTAGGATAGTTTGTTTTCTGACTGGACACTGATTGATACGGTCTTCTTCCAGAAAATTTCCATGATTATATGTTTAGATACATAACTATCCTTTTTAAATATATAAGAGATCATAGTATTTACAGGTTGCCTTTTTATTTAACAATATATCTTGAGGTCTTTCCTATTAGCCTATGCAAGTTGATGTCTACTTTTAAAACAGTTGTATATTATTTCATTGTAGGGATATACCATACTGTATTTAACCAGTGCCCTACTGGTGGAACTTTTTGTTGCTTCCAGTTTTACGTTATTACCAACACTGATGCATATACACATTGTTGTATATGTGGGAAAATTTGGATTTTGAAAGAAATTGCTAATTGAATTGCTAAAGAGATTACCCAAATGTATACTCCTAGCAATGATGTATGTGATACTTGTTTCCTCACTTTCTTACACACAGTGTGTATTGTCAAACTTTTAAACCTTTCCAGTTTGGTAGAGAAAAAAACTTCGACATTTTACTGTTTTAATGGTAATTTTCAAATTATTGATGATATTAAAGGGGTCCTTGTCCTTCCTAATGTACTGAAGCCCTAGGACATGACCTGGAAGTCATAAGTTGAACATAACTTGAGATTGCCACATCCTATATGAGAATGAAAAGCCAAAGGTAGGACATGTCCAATTCATGGAGATTCTCTTTCTTCAATACGGATCAGTAACAAACCAATTCTGGGAACAAATGGTTATCTTATGAAGTTGTGTTGTGTGTGTGTCCTGGCATGCTCCTGTTGCATTTGAGGTCATGTTTACTCCTTGGAACCTTAGGCAGAGCACCCATTTGGCACTTCACACTGACTTGGAGGTCAAAGCTTATTCTAGAACCTCTTGCTTAAGCTCTTCTGTGGAGTCACCATTGAGTAGCTTAGTCGACAGAAAGAACTCCTGAAGATTAACTTCTAAAATGAGAACAGCCCCCAAGTGAGATTGTGGTTTGGGAGAACCAGTCAGTGGTGTTTTTCCATATAAGCTTGAGAGTCATACATTGGAGCTTTGATGATGGAATTATTCACTCAAAGAAGGGCAGATGCCAGGAAAGGAAAGGAAGGCTTGTATAAGGTTTGCGGCCCTGGAGTTCCAGGTGGTGACCAGTAAAGAAGTGGGCAATCGAAGATGGGGTAGGGGAGGGAGGAGCTTGAGATGCAGGGGAAAAGGTTCCAGGGGGACACCTGAGCAGCAGATGCTGGGGGAAGGAATCTCCTTGGGGGAGGCCGATCTGTGCAGCAGTGATATCTATGTGACCCTTTTTACTAGTAGCACCCCCACATGTAGTTTGGCCAGAAGATGGAGAGGGTGTAAGACAACGATCAGAAAAAGGTGACTGTATAATGTTCTAATGGTCACATTTATCCAGTTCAGAGATTTACTCTTTCTCCTTCTCCATACCCTTTGAAAGCTACAGATTTAGTATTTTTCCATTTCAAAGCTATTTTAAAACGTCTCAGCAGAGAGCTTATACTTTGTAGCATGGTTTTCTCGTTACCTTGAATGCAGCAGGAAAAGAGAGAAAGGGGAAGACATTGGAAAAAAGAAGAGATTTGAAAGTGGGGAAGAAGGAGGAAGAGGAGGAGGATCTGATGCTCTAAATGAGTGTCTCACTTGAGGCTACCTGTTAATGAATTATTTTTGGGACCCAATCCCTGTCAGTTTGTCATATAGATAAGGTTCTCTTTATTCGGTCCCCTCAGTCACTGTTCATCGAGGGTTCCTTAGCAGTTTCTGATGTGAAGAGCCGGACTCCCCTTCTCTAAGCATTCAAAGTGGGATTGCTTCTTTGTTTTCTATGTGGGTAAAACTATCTCTGAGTATCTGTTCATCAGTTAGAGAGAAACTGCCATGTTTCCAGGCATCCTTTCCCCTTAACAGAAGGAAACCAAGCACCGCGCCCATCCTATACTGTCTACTGACCTCTCGGAAGGAGAGCCTTGCCAAGTAAACAGCCCCGTCATCGCTTTCACCCCACAAGGATCTTCTAGGAGGGAAGAATTCACAGCCTGCCAAATGAAACACGCTAAAACTAGAAAAGTAATAAATGGTATTTTCCTGCCTCTAGGAGCATATTACAAAAATAGAAGCTGAAAGTTAGAAAAAATGAAAAATTCTCTGCTGTAATATGGTGGATAGAACTGAATTTCCCTTAAGCATTTTGGTTTCAGGAAACCCATTCTTGCAATTTTCACAGTATCTCGAGAGTGAGATATTAAAACCCTTAATAAATATCATCTTTAGTTCAAGACAGCTGAGTCAACATACATGACTATCTCTCAGCTTCCTCCTCCTTTGCCGTCTTCTGATTAAGAGGAATTTTCAGCTAGGCCCACCTGGACTCCTTTCTAGCTAACCTGGAGTTGCCTTGGCCTCTAGGCTAGATATTGCTTAACTAGACTGTATCATTTAAATTATTTTGCATACTTTCCTGCAAATTATTTTAAAAGAAGAGTGAACACACATGTGACCCCTGAGTTTGCTGTCAGAAAACGCAGTTGCCAAACGAGGCACATGGATTTCCAGATAAACCATTTGCACAGTTACATGACACAGTACGTTTCCCTGCTGGAGCTGGAACAAGTCAGACATGAGGAAGCTTCACTGTCAGAGACTCAGAGGTAATAGGTTGACTGAGAAGCAGGAACACGCTCCTCGTACCAGGGGACTGTGTGCAGCTGGAGTGAACTCACATCAGATGAGATGTCACACTTTCAGAAGCAGTGGAGAGGCATTTAACTCAGGCAAGATCTCTGCTGCACATGCTCCCTGTCCCCAAACAGCATGTCTGTGCTGAGAGCTGAATTTATAAAACACCGCAGTGAGGCTGGCAGGCTAACAGCCAGTGGGGATGGGAAGGAGAAGAGGTGAGATTGTCTGTAATATGGGACCTGGTGGAAGTGGGTTGGCCTCATCTTTCTATTGCATTACATGGAAGTGCTCAGGACCTAGTTGCTCAGTGTTTCTCGCATGCAGAGAAGGTCTAGTGACTGGTGCTGAGCAAAACGTAGAATGCAAGATGCTATCTCTAGATAATAACGTTTTCACGGTGGACTTTTGGAGCTATTGTTTCTAGCTTTGCTGCCCAGTCTGGAGTGTGGTATAGAGTGGGGATTTCAGGCAGGACAGGCCAGGGTGCCATGCTCGTCTACACAGCAAGATACTGGATTCGCTCCACTGTTTTGTTATTTGTGTGGCATGGAGTGCTCTCTGTAAGGTAGTACTGGGCCATGCCTGCTTTATCCCTTTATCACTTGCCTTGACTTTTTCAATAACAATCTAATCCTGTCTCAAGTCTCTCCCTATTCCAGTGCCACCGCGAGCCACACACTGCTCAGTTCTAGGGGTGTATATGGAGGTGCAGCCCCTTCCATTAAGGATTTTTCAGTGTTTATGGGGAAACAACCAGGAAAGAGACCAGCTAACTACAATTCAACTAGAGTAGCCAAAGACACAGACAACATGCTGGAAGAGTGTCATGCATTTTTTTCTCCCAGTAAGCCCTTGAGATTTTTAGTCATTGATTTTAAATTAAGGGATATAGTTTCATTATCTGTAAATAGTTAATTTGAGTCTTTTGGCAGGAAGAGTAGGGTTTATGGTTCTCCAGGGAAAGTGGTAAATGAGGGTAGTCCTCTCCAATTTATAGACTAAAAGCAAGGCATTGAAGTCTATGCCTCAAAAAAAATCAAAAGTGTGTATTTAAATTATTCCCAAAATATAGCTAGAGATACATGAATCTATCATTCGTCATAAGCAAATACATTTTCAGGACTTAACAGAGGAGCTCTAACTTAAAATTGATGCCAAACCTCTGTATTTATATTAATTGTGTAACTCAAGAAAATTCTCTCCTTATATTCACAGTTCCCTTAAATTTTATACATGTCTACTCAATATGCACAGATGCAAAGTTCCCTGCCAGGCACCAGAGGCAAATTGAGGAGGGAGAGGGAACAGCTGGCAGAGTCTGAGGTTGTGAGCCATGGCTTTCCTCAAAGAAAAGAAAGAGAAAATTTGAAGTGTCTGCAGGAAACAAGAACTTTCATTCTTGTTTTAGGCTGATTCCTTTGCTAGCTTGTCTATTAGAATTTGATAAATCCTTTAAATACATTTT